>NC_134404.1:2979837-3332337 GCF_038048845.1 Mixophyes fleayi | reverse complement strand
CTCTTCCCTCCTGTCTCCTCACCTGTTCTTCTGCTCCGTGTCTATTGCATCTGCCTGCCTGGAGTTTCTGAAGTATTGGTACTTTTGTTTATTGTTCTGTACTGTTATACCCTTTATAGTCTACTGTTTGTACTATGTGCGGCGCTGCGGAAACCTTGTGGCGCCTAACAAATAAATGATAATAATAATAATAATAATAATAATATATATACCAAAACTCTCTTCTGTTTCAATTCCAGCTACTTCCCTAATCTATATCATGCATACTGCAAGTGCTGGTCCTGTTACCAAAAGTAAGTGATATAGTTAATTTAATTATTTTATATACATGTGACTTTAAAAATAAAGGGTGTGGAGCAAACAGATCCGAGGGCGAAATAAGGGATTGAAGAAGTAACATAAGATACATTATTTTAATGCTTTCTTTTTGCTATGTACAACTACAACTTCTGGAATAGATTACCGTTATTGAACGCAAAATACTATATTGTTTGGGCGTTTTCTGCTTAATATTTTCAGGTATCAGGATATCACAGTATACAGTAGTACCTCCCTATACAGATACGCCTTGAATTCCTTCAGGCTTGGTACACATATAACATCACTTTAACTCACTGGAGTAGTCTTCAAACATTATTACACTATTAGACGCATGTGTTCCTTTGTTCTTATTCCATAATCTTCCTTTCACCTACAGGCTTTCTATTGAATGCAATTGCCTATTATTACAGGAAGTGCTTATATTTGCTAGTATACTTCATGTTTTATACTTTTATAAATTATATAAATTGACCGTAGTCTCTGTAGATGTGTGTATGTTAGAGAATTTAGACTGTAAGCCACAATGAGGCAGGGACTGATGTGAGTGAGTTCTCTGTACAGCGCTGCGGAATTAGTGGCACTATATAAATAGCTGATGATGATGATGATGATAATTAAAAATTTAAGTTTTGCACTAAACACCTTTGTGACAGCCTTTTTTTAATACAGGGACCTCCATGAATGTAATGCAACACATACACCAACGCATCTCTAAGTTTCCTTCCTCTTTTGCAGGAAAGCATTGGACATCATAGAATTAATTCCAGGAGTGATGGATCAGACTTGATTTAGGGCTACTGTTAAACATAAAATTATTGTAAGAGATTAATAATATTCACGATCTCATTGCTGAGGCTTCAATATTACAAAGTAATCTTAACTCACACCAAAAATTAATTAGAGAGACAAAGCTGAAGGGTACAGAGTGCTAGGTGAGTAATGAGTGGGAAGTGGGAAATGACTATGAGGTGAGATGTTGGGAGTGATTGATAGGTAAGGACTGAATCAGACATGTGGGAGTCCTTAAACCAATGAGACAAGACCTGGTGACAACCAAGTATTAAAGAGCATATCAGGCTCAACAAGAGAGAGGACGGCTATAGATCCTCGTGACGTGGTTCTAGGTGTCTCATCAACTCAATGGGTATTGTCCTAACAGCGGTGCAATGAATTAGAATGAAAAACAAATCCCATTCTCCCTTCCTTTCCTCTTCCCTTATGTCCTGTTATCTCAGGTGGATATACACTAATATACTTATCTGTCCTATTGTCAATACATGAAGGGGATAAAATGGAACTAGTGAAAAGAGGGAGTTGCAGACATAAGAGACTCATTGCAAGGAATAAGAAAATACATTAGTCAATGTTCCTGACAAAGGTTATTTATGTATATAGCTAAGTAATATAGAATAATTTTCTTTATTAAATTACTATTAGAAAGACAGATAGATACACACGGATTCAGTATTTTAAGCTTCATGGTGATTAAATATTTATTGTAGATATCTCTGTCAATGTCACAATATATCTTTTCAGATTACTTTAAAAGTAGCTCTAATTCCTATTAAGTAAAATAAGCAAAATTATTAAATATACCTGAAGTTAGGTCTCATCTTTCTCAGTTGCAGTCGTCTGTCTGCTGTGATTGCCAACTGTAGCATTGAGGATTTATATAGCAAGGTGCTAGGCTTCTTACCTTACCAAATCATTTCTATTGTTAACCAAAATACAGTTTCATAACCTCTAATTGTTATCACTCAAGATACAGAAGTCCTGTCTTGGTCATAGATCAGTAACTATATTTATGCCACAGATACCTATTAGGTATTCCTGCTACTAGCACACAAATAGGTCAGGCTGCTTTGCATATAAAGGAAGTTTATTAGTGTTTTGCATTAATCTGTGCCAGTAACAGCAGAAGTGATTTTGGCACCTAAGTAAATGTCACAAAACTGCTTCCTTCTTCTGTTTTGATGGCGTCAGAAATAAATGTACCTGCCAGCATTAAGGAGACATGAGACATTGGAAATAAAAGTATAATAAACCCATTGTATTATACTTCCTGACTTAAACAAAATAGTTTTTATACAATTATGATTAGCTCCATGTAAAGAAATTCTGTCCGAGTCGTTGGTCACTGTGCCTAGAGGAAGAGACATGAAATGTTGATTGTAGTGTCCCACAAGTGGGAGATTCCCCTTTAGATTACTAAAATAATGAGTGAATACATCATGTATGTTGAAATTATCATAATATTAATGATATATAGTTTTATTTGTAATTAAAATGCCTGGATACAGTGTGCACAGTATGCACCATGCTTAGCCAATCGGATTATTACTTATCTGCTAAAGCTTGGAATCTTCATAAATGTGTTCGTTAGAGATTTTCATTCCAATGTTCACTGTAATTTCTGGCTCTGCCCAGCCATGTGCCCGCTCATTAAATACATAATGTTTACTAGGAAATGCTGATTTTTTCTGTATGATGCAATTTGTTCTGTTTGTTGCATCGATGCATTTACTATTCTGCTCTACTTCCTGCTTCCTGTTAGTATGTATACTGCTTTCATGGTTGTTATATCTGTAGGATTATGTCACGCTCTACGGAATCTGTGATGTCACATAAATACATTATTATTATTATTATTATTATTATTATTATTATTATTATTATTAAAACAGCAGCTCTACCACTGATAAAGTCAACTTAATAGCAAACTTAACACTAGTTCTGAATAATGATGTAATATTACACTACAGGTGCAGTAGGGCTTGTTGATAGGAATGGAGAAATACATTGTATGTCATACAACGTCTTGCAGGAGCCATGTATATTTATCATAACACATTACACAGGGAAGGGCTGGCACATTATAGCCCGGGGGGCAAGACTCGACTCAGCAGCCTATTAGGACCATTTTAAAGGGAAAACATGCAGGTGGCCCAGTGCCCAGCCAAAGGTAGCCCACTATGGGACCAGTACGAGGTGCAGATGGCCCCCCTGCCCCCAGCTCAGCCTGCGCCTGCATTAACATATATATGTATGTGAGTGAGTGGTGCAAATTAGATGCATTCCGGATAATGTTCCTCCTGCTGTCATAATGCCCATCACATTTGTCACTGCCCTATCTTGTGTGTAATCTATGGGTTTGCTCAATCACTCCTTATTTAGTACATTTAAGTTAGGTATATCTGCCTAATAGGTTTTGCAAATATGTGTAGCAGCATACATAGAGGAAGAACAGATTAATATGATTCTGGTGACCACAACTAAACACCCATTGTATAGGCTTTTGCTGTGATCACACAGGATCACATGTACACTCCGTTAACTGTACTTCACAGTAATAGACTGATACCAGGTGCTTTTTTAAGATAGTAGAAGTCAGCAAATTGGATAAAGTCATTTCAATTAATATCGAGCAAACTTGGTTGTCTTTGTCAGAAAAGATGCGTAGAGCACGCTACGGCGTGGAAGGGCGTGTCCAGCTGCAACACGTGGCAATAACAGCTTTTACACTTTTATACACATTCGCACAAACACACACATTTGTAATTAGTACACATTAATTGTAGTTGCAACACATAGTTATTTATGTCAAAATATAGTAGTATTCATGTTTAATATTATAAGTTATATGCATTTTAGTAAAACATATGGTACAGGTTAAAGGAAATGTGTCATGTCTGGTATCATTTTAAGTTGTCCGGTTCCGTCGCCGAAGAGATCGCACATTGCATACTCTAGTTAGCGATGTTAGGGAATAAATGTTTAAAGTGATACTGACTATAAAATGCTAATAGACTAGTGGAGACTTGATTCTTGGCGGGAAAGTCAAAGCACATCCCCTGGAGAGATGACCCCAACCTTTGGATATTTTGGTTTGAACTAGCCTATGATCTGCAACCTCCTGGACCTTCCTGAAACCTGGACCAATAGAAGCAAGCCACACCATCTGCATTGTTTTACTGTATTTCTGACTGCATATAAGCAGGAGCTCTTCATCTAGTGAGCAGTCTACATTGACCATAGACTTCAGACTTGAATGACTGTTCACTGGATCCAGGGCGTCTGCGATAAGTCACGGCTGTACTTATTTTATTTCGCTTGAATTATTCTGCTACTTTTGGATAATAAATCTTAGTGGGTTGGAAACACAAATCGAGATTCGACAATCGTTATTGGATACGACAAAACGTGCATAACAAGCTCCACTGGTCCTGTATGAGATGATGAATAAAAGTACCCTAATACTAAGCTGAAAAGAAGCAGATTGTCTGTTATCAGAATGTTGGACTATTGGAATGTTGGTTATACTAAGGTTGGACACAACTAGGTTGTGCAATCATTGCAGAGAGCTCCTGGCAGAAACAAAGCCTGACTGGTATATTCAAGACATAGTTCCTGTGAGAACCAAGATCCTGACAATCATTTAATTCGTTTGGATTTTTTTACATAACTCATATGACATTATAAGTGTATAGTTAATTGTGGTGTGATGGGAGATGCATCGCCAAATGAGTGAGAAAGTTTGAGGCCCAGCAAAACTGGAAAGAACCATGCCAGCCTCACCTCACAGATCCGTGCATTACCAAAGCTTCGGATTTGTCATTAGTAACAGAAAAAGCAGCGAAGGAAGGGAATTTGTCAATGGTGCTTATGATAAGAGGTATTGATTGTCTAGGGATAGAAAAAAAAGGAACAAATCATCCACAAAAGTAATAATCTTCACCACTCTGCTACCTACCTTGATACCATGGAAATCGTTTTGGGAAAGTAATAAGGGGGTCCACATTTAGGCTAAAGAGGAGCAGGGATAAGGTACATCCTTGTCGTGTGCCTCTATGGAAGGAAAATGTGTTTGAATTAATGCTGTTAACTGTCACATGCGCTGAGGAATTGGAGTAAATGGTGTTAGCAAAGTTTCTAAAAATTGGTCAAAAATGTAGAAATGTCATCATGCGAGTGGCATGGGGCTATTTAATCAAATGTTTTCTCAGCATCTAGGTTAATAATAATTAGAGATGGTCACTGACCCCCGTGTTTTGGTTTTGGATTCGGTTTTGGATCTGGATTACCGTCGTGTTTTGGTTTTGGTTTTGGTTTTGCAAAACCGCCATTGCGTGTTTTGGTTTTGGTTTTGGTTTTGTTTGGTTTTGTTTTGCTATTTTTTGGGAAAATCCATGTTTTTGGGCCTAAATTAACCCAATTTAGTGCTCCAACTGTTTTAGAGACAAGTAATCTAATTGTTGAGGTAATAAATCATCCAAAAAAACAGTTTAATTATTCGTTGGTAGGCCTATTCTACACACAAAACAGATTGTCTTCCTCTCCATCTATGCATATTGGCAATGCAGCCATCGTCTTTGAATGTATATTACACCCTACACTTATAGTTAAATATGTAAAGAAATGGAAAAAGCCAGTTTGGTTTCTGTCTCTCAAGGCCCCCCTCCACTTGTATAAAATACCAAAAAATTCAGCCATTATAGACTGTACAATATTAATTGACATGGAGAAAGCCAGTTTGGTTTCTGTCTCTCTAGGCCCCCCTCCACTTGTATAAAATACTAAAAAATTCAGCCATTATAGACTGTACAATATTAATTGACATGGAGAAAGACAGTTTGGGGTCACTCTGTCTCTCTAGGCCCCCCTCCACTTGTATAAAATACCAAAAAATTCAGCCATTATAGACTGTACAATATTAATTGACATGGAGAAAGCCAGTTTGGTTTCTGTCTCTCTAGGCCCCCCTCCACTTGTATAAAATACTAAAAAATTCAGCCATTATAGACTGTACAATATTAATTGACATGGAGAAAGACAGTTTGGGGTCACTCTGTCTCTCTAGGCCCCCCTCCACTTGTATAAAATACCAAAAAATTCAGCCATTATAGACTGTACAATATTAATTGACATGGAGAAAGCCAGTTTGGTTTCTGTCTCTCTAGGCCCCCCTCCACTTGTATAAAATACTAAAAAATTCAGCCATTATAGACTGTACAATATTATGAAAAATGGACAAAGCCAGTTTAGGGTCACTCTGTCTATGACACCCTACCCTTAAGGATAAATTGCCCTAACAGCAGCCTTTCAAGATGGTATGTGATATGGAAATGCCACAAGTCCCTTTCCTCTTTGGGGGTAGATTGCACCCTACACTTACATAGAAAGTTTTAAAAAGATGTTATCGGCATCATCTTCAGCTTCATCCTCACCCTCATCAGTGTGTACGTCATCATCACAGACTATCAATTCATCGCCGCTTGAATCCGCCATTAGAGAACAGTCAGTGCTTGGATGTCTTGGATGGTGAAGGCCTTCCTCGTGGAAGATGTAGTTCATTTTTATAAACATCATTTTCTCCACATTTTTGGGAAGTAACCTTCTACGGCGATCACTGACTAAGTTCCCTGCTGTGCTGAACACTCGTTCAGAGTACACACTGGAGGGTGGGCAGCTTAGGTATTGCAAAGCAAGTTTGTACATGGGTTTCCAAATGGCCTGCTTTTCTTCCCAGTAAGGAAAGGGACTGTCTGACATTTCCATATCAACTACCTCTTGAAAGTAATCCTCCACCATCCTTTGCATGTTTATACTCATATTGGATGGACTTATGGGCAAAGTGACACATTTTTTTGAAAAATCCTTCAAACCAGCCCAGATGTTAAATTGTTCTCGTCTGCCCCCTGTGTCTTCCCTGCTTCTTTTTTGGAAATTTAATTTTTTACGAGCAACAGCTTGAGAAAGTGAAGAAGGACACGTCGTCAAGCCGAGGCCCAGTTCAGCGGCCAACTTGCTGAGCAATAGCTCCTTGCAAAAGTTCACATCTCGCTCATTTACAAGTAAAGACTCAATGTAGGTTTTAAACCTTGGATCAAGCACAGTGGCCAAAACGTACTGATCCGAGTTCAAGATCTTAATAACTCGAGGATCATTGTGAAGCGAATTAAGTACTTGATCGACAAGGCCAACATACTTTGCTGAATTGCTTGCTTTCAGCTCCTCCTTCATTTTCTCAAGCTGCTTTTCCAATAGTCTAATTAAAGGAATGACTTGGCTCAAACTAGCAGAGTCTGCACTGACCTCACATGTCACAACTTCAAATGGTTTCAGCACCTTGCACAGCACTGAAAGGATTCCCCACTGTGCAAGAGTGAAATACATCCCCCCTCCTTTCCCAATGTCATGACTTGTGCAATATGCTTGGATGGCTTTGCGCTGTTCCTCCATCCTCTGAAGCATGTACAGGGTGGAATTCCACCGAGTTACCACCTCTTGCTTAAGTTGGTGGCAGGGCAAGTTAAACTGCTCTTGGAGCTGCTGTAATCTCCTACATGCTGTGGCTGAATGCCTGAAATGGCCTGAAATTTTACGGGCCACCGAAAGCATCTCCTGCACCTCACGGTTATTTCGTAGGAAGCTCTGCACCACCAAGTTGATGGTGTGAGCAAAACAGGGAATATGTTGGAAATCACCCAGCTGTAATGCTCGCACTATATTGTTGGCGTTATCTGAAATGACATACCCTGGGGAGAGTCCGAGTGGTATAAGCCATGCATCAATCACATCTCTCAGTTTGCGTAACAAATTGTCAGCCGTATGCCTGTTAGTGAAGCCGGTGATACAAAGAGTGGCCTGCCTGTGACAAATGTTACGTAGTGGTGTACATGCTGCTGCTGTTCCTGCTGGTGAAGGTGAATGACCAACCCAGTGGGCTGTCACAGTCATATAGTCTTTGGTTTGGCCACTTCCACTTGTCCACATATCTGTGGTTAAGTGAACAGTGGGCAGAATGGCATTTTTCAGCGCAATCTCTACATTTTTACACACTTTTTGGTATAGTTGTGGAATAGCTTTACGGGAGAAATGGTGTCGCGATGGAATTCTGTAACGCGGACACAAAACCTCAATTAACTGTGAAAAACCAGCTGCGTTTATTGTGGAGATTGGACGCAGATCTAACACTAACATTGCAGCCATGGCGTCTGTGATTCGCTTGGCGACTGGGTGACTGCTGTCATATTTGCTTCCCCTCGCAAATGATTGTTTCACAGTTAATTGCTGAAATGTAGGACTGCTCATTTTATTCACCTGCCTCTGGGATGACGATTCACCCCCAGCAGCAGCAACAGCAGCAGCAGGACTAACGCTTTCTTCAGAGGAATCAATAATAGTGCCGGAGTCATCCAGCCTTAAGTGGGATGCCGGGCTAACTCCGAGCGCTACTGAGGATATTGATGAGGATGGTGTGGTGGGTGTATTTTGTAGCCGTCGGTATGTCGGTGAGCGGAGGGTCTTAGCTGATGAGGGAGTGCTTGTATTCTTTTGGGAAGAACTTTCAGCTTTTCCCAACACTTTGCCATGTCGCCTACACAAATCTCCCCCTCATCCTCTTCTAATTCCAAAGTGGCATCCTCAATTTGGGTATCACCGGCTACACTCGGGCTATTAAGGCACACATCAGCAGAATGCTCACGATTAGACATCCCACTGTTGGATGGACTCTCCACAGGGATTGTTGTCATTTGTGAATCAGAGCAAATATTCTCCTGTAATGCCTCACTGGTATCTTGCAGCTCAGCTTTGACGCGTAACAGTAGTTGTGCACCAATTGTAGCCTGGGTAACTTTTTGGGATCTGCCACTAATAGCCAAAGATGAAGGCCTCATTCTCTCTTTGCCACTGCGTGTGTAGAATGGCATGCTTGCAATTTTTTTTTTTATCGTCACTTAACTTTTGCTCAGTTACACTTCTTTTTCGCTTCAATACAGTAAATTTTTTTTTGGTTTTTGTTTTTTGCACTAATTTGAAAACACTCTGTTGTTTGACATCGCCTTGGCCAGATGACGTACTGGGAACACTAACATCAGGACTGGTGACAGAACCTGGTTGCTCATTTAGATCATATGTGGACTGCTTTGAATCCATTCTGAGCGCAAACCACTGAGGAGTGCTAAAAATTATTGAGTAGATACTGCTGACAGATATGACTTTTGACAGCCAGAAATATTAATGCACAATTAGGGAGGACACCCCAAAAACACTGAGGAGTGCTAAAAATTATTGAGTAGATACTGCTGACAGATATGACTTTTGACAGCCAGAAATATTAATGCACAATTAGGGAGGACACCCCAAAAACACTGAGGAGTGCTAAAAATTAGTGAGTAGATACTGCTGACAGATATGACTTTTGACAGCCAGAAATATTAATGCACAATTAGGGAGGACACCCCAAAAACACTGAGGAGTGCTAAAAATTAGTGAGTAGATACTGCTGACAGATATGACTTTTGACAGCCAGAAATATTAATGCACAATTAGGGAGGACACCCCAAAAACACTGAGGAGTGCTAAAAATTATTGAGTAGATACTGCTGACAGATATGACTTTTGACAGCCAGAAATATTAATGCACAATTAGGGAGGACACCCCAAAAACACTGAGGAGTGCTAAAAATTATTGAGTAGATACTGCTGACAGATATGACTTTTGACAGCCAGAAATATTAATGCACAATTAGGGAGGACACCCCAAAAACACTGAGGAGTGCTAAAAATTATTGAGTAGATACTGCTGACAGATATGACTTTTGACAGCCAGAAATATTAATGCACAATTAGGGAGGACACCCCAAAAACACTGAGGAGTGCTAAAAATTATTGAGTAGATACTGCTGACAGATATGACTTTTGACAGCCAGAAATATTAATGCACAATTAGGGAGGACACCCCAAAAACACTGAGGAGTGCTAAAAATTATTGAGTAGATACTGCTGACAGATATGACTTTTGACAGCCAGAAATATTAATGCACAATTAGGGAGGACACCCCAAAAACACTGAGGAGTGCTAAAAATTATTGAGTAGATACTGCTGACAGATATGACTTTTGACAGCCAGAAATATTAATGCACAATTAGGGAGGACACCCCAAAAACACTGAGGAGTGCTAAAAATTATTGAGTAGATACTGCTGACAGATATGACTTTTGACAGCCAGAAATATTAATGCACAATTAGGGAGGACACCCCAAAAACACTGAGGAGTGCTAAAAATTATTGAGTAGATACTGCTGACAGATATGACTTTTGACAGCCAGAAATATTAATGCACAATTAGGGAGGACACCCCAAAAACACTGAGGAGTGCTAAAAATTATTGAGTAGATACTGCTGACAGATATGACTTTTGACAGCCAGAAATATTAATGCACAATTAGGGAGGACACCCCAAAAACACTGAGGAGTGCTAAAAATTATTGAGTAGATACTGCTGACAGATATGACTTTTGACAGCCAGAAATATTAATGCACAATTAGGGAGGACACCCCAAAAACACTGAGGAGTGCTAAAAATTATTGAGTAGATACTGCTGACAGATATGACTTTTGACAGCCAGAAATATTAATGCACAATTAGGGAGGACACCCCAAAAACACTGAGGAGTGCTAAAAATTATTGAGTAGATACTGCTGACAGATATGACTTTTGACAGCCAGAAATATTAATGCACAATTAGGGAGGACACCCCAAAAACACTGAGGAGTGCTAAAAATTATTGAGTAGATACTGCTGACAGATATGACTTTTGACAGCCAGAAATATTAATGCACAATTAGGGAGGACACCCCAAAAACACTGAGGTGTGCTACAAATTATTTAGTAGATACTGCTGACAGATATGACTTTTGACAGCCAGAAATATTAATGCACAATTATGGGGGACACCCCAAAAGCGCTGGGGAGTGCCAAATATGAAGAAAAAATAATAAACCTCTATCCTCCTCTCTGCACTAGCGATTTTGGTTAGAGCAATTGCAAGAACAATATGGTATTCTCTGTCCCTGCTCTAATTAGCCTATGACTACACCCTGCTCTCTCCCTCTGTCAAATGGCGATGGATTGCTGTGGAGGCGTGTATTTATAAAGTTGAAGTATCGCGAGAACCGAGTCCCGAGATCCGACGACGTCACAATGACGTTCGGCCTCGATTTGGATTCGGAATGGGCGGGAGAGTACCGAGCTGCTCAGCTCGGTACTCGGATACCCAAAGTTCGGGTGGGTTCGGTTCTCGGAGAACCGGACCCGCCCATCTCTAATAATAATATTGATATAAGCTTTGGTCAAATGAGTAGCATTGGTGAGAGCTATTGCAGCTCGTACACCCATTACCGAATGTCTGTGTTTGACGAATCCTAGTTGGACTGATGAGATCATATAGGGTGTAGCAGTTTGTAATCTAATTGCTATTATTTTGATGAGAATGTTTAAATCCTGGTTGCGAAGGGAGATTCGTCTGTAGTAGGATACAAGGTATTCTCCCAGCTTGGGTAAAACAATGGTTCTGGCTTCATTTAACTTACATGGGGTAACACCAGTGGTGAGCATGTCATTATACAATGAGGTAAGAGTTGGGCTAAGATCGTTATTTAGGAGCTTGTACTATTCAGGCCAAGACCCTTCAGGGTCATGCGATTTACCATTGGCCAGGGAAATTATAGTGTTTGTGACCTCAGCATCAGTGATTGGTTCTTCCAAATTGACCTCTCTTCAGATTGAAGCTTAGGCAGTGCTGCACTTTGCAAGATCCTGATTCATTCTTCTCTGTTATCTGGTTCTGCTGTGTATAATAATTTGTAATACTGCATAAATGTTTCACATATTTCAGCTGTGTCAGATATTTTGTGTTGTTGTGTTTCAGATGTGTGACCCAAGTTTGTTACGTGGGCAATTTCCCAGATTTATTTATCCATCTGTGAAACTTATTTATTTGGTAATCATATTGGTGTTGTGTTTTCTCAGTGAGGAATCTATCTTAAAGCTGGTTGGTTTATAGATAGTTGGTTTTGTTGGTATTGTCCGGCCATTTATAGAATTGATATGTTGTTGTGAGAGTGATGCTGAGATTAGACAGTTTGCTTGTAAACTCCTTGTTTTTATCATGGATAAAGGAGATAACGTGGCCCTGAAGGACTGCCTTCAATGTCTCCCAAAACAGTATTGTATCTTCCATGTGGTCAATGTTTTTATCAGCATAATTATGTCTTGTGGTTTGAAAGAAGTGATTAAAGTTTTCAGATTGAGAGAGCTACCATGGAAACTTCAACTTCAAGTTCCTTATATATTATTTAGGCATGTCTAATTGGAACGTCATAGTGATTAAGCCATGATCGGAAATGATAATATCTTTAATAAAGGTTTTTACTATCTATGGAAGAATGTGTACCATGTAGATGAGAGTAAAAGGAGTAGTACTACTAAGTCCAAATGTGTTGAGAGAAGTAATGCGTTATTGGGTGTAGCGGTGTGTTAGGGGCTACTGACCTCTAACTCACGTTCAATAGATGAAATGTAGGGACTTGAGCGTGGGATCCAAGAAAGTATTCATTGTACAGTAGTCGATGTAGCAATACTATCCAACTTTAATCTTTGGTATTGTGTTTCATGAAGAATGTGTAATGATTGGACTCCACTTCATTCCAGCAAGTGGAGTGAAGGTGATCTGGAAAAGGCGAGTCTGCAATGTCGGGTGAGCAAACTGAGAGAGAACATGGGCAGTCTGTATGCAGTGGTAACGTGCAACAAGTAAGGTACTGACAAACTCCACTTAGATAGTAAAATTAGTAGGAGCAGAGGAGTTTTATTATTGCATTGTTCAGTCACCTTGGTGGTCAATGTATGCCTTGACGTCTGTCAGTGTTTTGAGGATGGTAACCTTCCCATTTTGAAAATTTCACAGTTTCGCTGGATACAAAAGTAAGAATTTGTCTTTTCTTTTTAAGAGATATTTGAAGATGGGACAAAACTCTGCATTTTGCGGAAACAAGACTGGAAAATTCCTGGAAGATCAGCAGTCTGTTCCCCTGGTAATTGAGATAAAGGGTTCTCCTATAGTGATCAAGCACCTTAGATTTATCAGTATATTTGAGAATTCTCCGGATCACTGGTCTAGGGAGATTGGAGAATTGTCATCTGTTAGGGTCGATTCTATGAACTCTCTCAATGGCCAAGGGGCCGCTCATGATATCCATTGTCACTAGTTTGGGGGAGCCAGCTGCAGAGGTTAGAAATTAGTTCCTGGCCTTTAAGAGTTTCTTCAGCATGGTTTGATGAGAGTCAGATTGGCTTGAGTAACTAGATTGTAAACTGAGGTAGTCTTCCGGTGGGACAGAGGAAGAATATGTTGCTGTTTTAGGTTAGGATTTAATGAGGTATTTTTCCATTGAACTTAGCATTTTAGAATTAAGATATGTGAAGTCTCCTGTTGCACAAGATGGAGAGCGGCTTGTCACAGACTATGAATAATTGCGGTTTTAGACTACATACTTAGAAGCAGACGTAAATTTGTAATTACAAGGTGTAGATGTCTCAAACATGAGAGGTCAAGCGGTACGATCCACTTTATATACTTCAAAGAGAGTATGAACAAATAAAGAGAAAGAGAAGTGTTGCAGGTCAGAGTGGCTCTGTATTCCGGGTGGTGGCAAAGTGTGTACTGAAAGCTGAGATCAAATGTGGGTTGTCAGGATTAGTGTCCAGGAGACGGCCATGGTGTACAGAGAAATCAGGGTGGCAGCAGATGGTCCCAAGGTGGCGCCCAATTACTGTGTCGTGTTCCAAGATGTCCAGGCAACATGTATGCGGTTCCAGTTGAGATCTTCACTTTCAATACGGGATGTAAGGCGGTACCATTTGTGATGGTCGGATGATCGAGGAGTTTGTTCTCCCAGTGAGCAAGAGACTGAAGATCGCTGTGTCCTCTCGTCTACTTGTCAACCAGGCCTCAGTTGATGAGCGGTCGTTTTTGAGCTTATGCCTCCTATTAGTGGCTGTTCTCAGGTGCCTATTAACGCTTATTTTACAGTAATAGGGTACATTCTGGGCACCACTGTTTGCAAGCATTTAAATTACATGCAAAACCTAGTTTACCATTTACTAAGTTTCAATACTCTTTTATTTTTAACATTTTCTTTATTAAAATAGGTTAATGGGGAATATATCATTTGTAGGGCACTACAATAAACATTTGGGGTCTCTTTTTTATGCATAGTAAAGAAACTATCGGGCAGCTGGGACAGAATTTCCTTGGGGCTAATCATTATAATATAAAAAACGTTTGAGTAGGGAAATATGTGGGCACTGTTTTTTAGTGTAGTTTTATCTCTAATGTTTTATGTAGAGATGGGCCGGCTCTTTTCCCCGAGATCCGAACCAACCTGAACTTCGCCTATCCGAGTACCGAGCCGAGCAGGCTCAGTACTCTCCCGCCCGTTCGGTATCGAAATCGAGGCAAAACGTCATCGTGATTTATTCGTATTTCTGAGCTTGGTTCTCGCTAGATTCGGAAAGCATAAATATCCCACCTCCACAGCAATCCATTGCAATTTGATGGAGGGAGAGAGCAGGGTTAGGTCACAGGCTGTATTAGCGCAGGGACTGAGCAATAATTGTACACTTTATTCTTTGTATTAATCTTTCATTTCTAATCTATTTAATTCTATTATTAATTCAAATTCTATTAGCAATTGTTAGAGCAGTAAGAGAGGAGGATATATATATATATATTTTTCAAATTTTTGCACTACAAGTGCTTTGGGGTGTCCCATATTCCCCAGTATTTTACACTAATTTTTCTGGCTGTCAAAAAAAGTCATATTTGTCATCAGTATCTATCTAATATAATATTTTGCACTACAAGTGCTTTGGGGTGTCCCATATTCCCCAGTGTGAAACACTAATTTTTCTGGCTGTCAAAAAAAGTCATATTTGTCAGCAGTATCTATCTAATACAATTTTTTGCACTACAAGTGCTTTGGGCTCATTAAAATGGATTCAAAGCAGTCCACATATGAGCAGAATCAGCATGCAGGTGCTGGCACCATTCCTGATGGTAGTGTTCCCAGCTCGTCATCTGGTAAAGCCCATGTAAAAGTACATAGTCTTTTTAAATCAGGGCAAAAAACACACAGAATTTTTTTTTTACCGTGTTGAAGTGAAAAAGAAGTGTAACTGAGGAAAAGCTAACTACCGATAAAAAAAAAATTGCCAACATGCCATTGTACACACGCAGTGGCAAAGAAAGAATGAGCCATTCGCCTTTCTCTATTAGTGGCAGATTAAAAAATGTTATTGAGCCTTCTTCTTGTACGGTCACTCGTGACCAAGCAAGACCAAGTAATTTGGAGTCTAACAGTGGTGCACAACTACTGTTACGCGTCAAAGCCAAGCTGCAAGAAAACAGTAAGGCATTAAAGGATAATGTTTGCTCTGAATGAGAAATGACAACAATCCCTGTGGAGAGTCCATCCACCAGTGGTTTGTCTAATTGTGAGCATTCTGTTAGTGTATCCATAAAGAAGGGCCCTTTCAGCAGTTTTGCTGATGTGTGGCTGAACAGCTCGGGTGTAGTCGGTGATACCCCAGGTGAGGATGACACTTTGGAATTAGAAGAGGATGAGGGGGAGATTTGGGTAGCCGACGAGGGCGCTGATGAGGATGCGGTTGATTGTGTAAGTCCTGCACCAGTGGCAGCAGGGTGGCACCAGTGGCAGCAGTTCTGGCATGTGAGGTTCTGGCACCAATTTGCACTTTCCAAACACAAGCAGGGATGACGCAGGTGGCAGACCACAACAGTTTGACATATGGCTGGTTTGAAGGATTTGACAAAAAAATGTGTGACCTTGCCCATAACTTCAACCAATCCTACTATTAACATGCAAAGGATGGTAGAGGGCCTAGCAGGGATTAAACTGTATATTTCCTAATTTGCACTAATAAGGTTTGGGTATAATATACATCCAAAGACGAGTGCTCAATTGCTAAGAGTCATTGACAAGCAGGCTTGTCAGTAACACCCAAAGAGAAGAGCTCCATTGCTCCATTGCTAATTGTCATTGCTGCAATAGAAATAATAGGGTTGACAGTCTTGGTCTAAATCTACAGTTACATTTTATTGTACCATAGCTCACTCAGAAACAGGAGAGGTGGCAGGGTTCAGTGCTAATCTTTCTCAAACAATACTAATTCATCCCACCATCATAGAACTCTGTGTACTATGATGTAATTGCCAATAATGGCATTCCAAATGGAATTAGTAGTTCATTTTAGGGCAGAGCTGTCACGATTTTTGGGCAATTCTTTTACAGCAGAGCAAATATCAAAATGTTGTGCGGACTCATCTGCATCACCACTGGGTGTCTTGGGAAAGCAATTTTTTTTACAACAAGCAGTTGCCAGAAAAATTGAAGGAGAAGACGTCCAAACAAGATGTTGATAGCTCTTGGATCCTTGTGAAGCTAATTAAGTATTTGATCTACAATTAAAATATAGTTAGCACATTTACTTGTTTTATTTCACACGTTAAATTTCTGTAGCTCCTTTTCAAAATGTATTATTAGGGCAATCACTTGACTCAAGCTAAACATGTCTGCACTCTCTTCACAGGTGACTACTTTGCTGGATTAAAGTACATTCCCCTCAAATGCTAGTCTTCTTGCAGCTGCTGCATTCTCCTACATGCTGTTACAGAATCCAGAAAATGACCCTAAGTTTTTCGGGACACAAACAGCATCTCCTGCATGTTATTTTTTAAAAGTTCTGTAACAAAAGTTTATTGTGTGTGCAAAAATGGAAATGTGATCGAATTCAATTCATTTGTAATGCTTGAACAATATTGAGGTTGTAATCAGAAATGACATATCCTCAGGAGAGTCCAAGCAGGATTAGCCATGTTTCAATGACATCCCTTAGTTTTTGGAACAGATTGTCAGCTGTATGCCTCTTAGTGAAGCCGCTGATACACAGAGTAGCCTACTTCTGAAAAATGTGACGTACTTGGCTACATGCTGCTGCTGTACCTGCTGGTGAAGGCGAATGACCAACCCAGTGGGCTGTCACAGTCATATAATCTTTACTTTGCCCAGTTCCACTTGCCCACATATCTGTGGTTAAGTGTACAGTGGGTAGAATGGCATTTTGTAGCCCAATGATTACATTTTTAAGAATTTTCTGGTAGAGGTGAGGAATAGCTTTTCTAGTAAAATGGTGTCATGATGGAATTTCGTAATAGGGACAGAAAACCTCAAGTAACTGTCTAAAACCAGCTGCATTAATAATGGACATTGTACGCAGATCTAATACTAGCATAGTCCTTATGGGGTCTTTGATCCGCTTTGCGACTGGGTGACAGGTTTCATACTTGCTTCCTCTTGCAAAGGATTGTTTAACTGTAAATTATTGGTTCTGGGGATATTGATGATGACGGTGTTGGGGATGTAGATTACAGGTGCTGGGACGTAGATGAGAGAAGGGAGGCAGATGATGCTGGACTGCTTGTTGTTATTTTATTTAACCTAAGTTTCTGATTTTCCCAACAGCTATCCAAGAAATCGATTAAAAATGACGTAACATTGATGAGGATCCCAGATGGTTAAGGTCCCTACCTCTACTGAGTGTGGCTTTAAATACATTACAAATGGATAGACAACTGTTGTCAGGATTTCTGTAAAAATAATTCCACACTTAAGAGGTGGATTTTTGGTCTTATGCCCAGGCATGACAATGGCCTTTTTGTTATCACTGGCAAGAACTGCAGCAATTTTTCTGTGACCTAGGAGGTGGTCAAAATTGAATGGACATGACTGAAAATTAGTGTTAGTGAGGTTAATAATAATATAGGTTCAAAATAATACCTAAATTATGTTATTTTAGCACAAAAAAATGTAATTATTTTAACAAATTGCAAAACAAAACCAAACAAAACAAAACCAAAACCAAAACACGCAAGGGCGGATTGGCAAAACCAAAACCAAAACTAAAACACGATGGTAATCCAGATCCAAAACCAAAACCAAATCCAAAACAGGGGGGTCAGTAAGCATATCTAGTTTTATGTTTTATCAATGTTGACAGCTACAATTCTTTTTAATGAGACCAAAACAGAGCCGTTGTGCAGTTTGATGTCTTTGCCTTGGGTGCCAAAATTACTTAATTAAGAAAATAAAACACAATTTCCTTTAGATACAAAGCAGTTTGATGTATTTTTATGCTAAAATGAAATGTATTCTAGAAATATTTGTGAATAAGACAGGACTTCTGTATTGTGAGTGACTATAATTAGTGGTTATGAAACTGTGTATTACTTAACAATAGAAATAGTATAATAAGGAAATAATTATAACACCTTTCTATAAAAATACAGCGTTAAACGGGGCAATCACAGCAGATTTTAACTGAGAAAGAGAAAGAAGAACCACAAGTTCAGGTATGTTTAATTATCTTGCTTATTTTACTTTTCGTAAGAAAAATTAGAACTACTTTTAAAGCACTTTCAAAAGTCATATTGTAATATACTGTATATACTCGAGTATAAGCCTACTTTTTCAGCACATTTTTTATGCTGGAAAAAGCCCCCCTCGGCTTATACTCGAGTGAGTGCCTGTTCTCCGGTCCCTCAGCTCTTATCTTCCGCAGTGGAAGTTAAGGGCTGAAGAAAATCCCTTCCTACCAGGCACAGAGGATAGTAAACACAGGGGGACATATCCAGAGCTCCTCGGCAATGAGAAAGAGATGCAAGATGTGTGTACTGTCCTAAAGACAGCCTAGTAGGATAAGGGGGCGCAGTACCTAGGATGAGCAGTTTATCTAGTAATTATTAATAACAAACATATCCTCTCCAATATTTTCCAAATTGTGGCATCTGCTATCCCATGTAAACGCTATATACGCACAATATATACACCTTACTAATATGGTTGCTGATTTTTTGGTACATGTGGAGACATTTTGGGAGCCTGAGTTTATTAAAAGAAGCAAGTCATTTCCCACCCTAGGCTTATACTCGAGTCAATAAGTTTTCCCAGTTTTTTGTGGTAAAAATAGGTGCCTCGGCTTATATTCGGGTCGACTTATACTCGAGTATATACGGTAATTGTAACTGTCTTTAAACAATGAATTTAAAAAAAACAATGCTTTTTATCACTCAGATATGCTCAGCTAAGTACATACCATATGTAATTAGAGATGAGCGCACTCGGATTTCGTGAATCCGAGCCCACCCGAATGTTTCCGATCCGAGTCGGATCCGAGACAGATCCGGGTATTGGCGCCAAATGAAAACCTGAAACCGAGGCTCGGAGTCATAATCCTGCTGTCGGGTCTCGCGATACTCGGATCCTATAAATTCCCCGATAGTCGCCGCCATCTTCACTCGGGCATTGATCAGGGTAGAGGGAGGGTGTGTTAGGTGGTCCTCTGTCCTGGTAGATCTCGTGCTGTGCTGTTTAGTTCTGTGCTGTGCTGTGCTGTGTTCTGCAGTATCAGTCCAGTGGTGCTGTGTGCTGTGCTCTGTCAATTTTGAGTTCAGTGGTGCTGCTGGGTCCTGTGCTGTGTCCTGTTCAGTCCAGTGGTGCTGTGTCCTGTGCTCTGTGCTTCTAAGGGCATAGTTATTTCCCCATTATTCCCAAGTGTTTAAAAAATTAAAAAAAGATTCTAAAAAAAAAAAAAATTTTTTAATTACAACAAAATTTGCAAAACCAATTCTGCAGTATAAGCCCATTGGTACTGCAATATTACCAAGTTCACACATTCAGCAGTAAAAGTCCAGTGGTACTGCAATATTACAAAGTTCACACATTTTGCAGTATCAGTCCAGTGGTGCTGTGTCCTGTGCTCTGTCCTGCTGAGTTCAGTGGTGCTGTGTCCTGTGCTCTGTCCTTCTGAGTTCAGTGGTGCTGTGTCCTGTGCTCTGTGCTTCTAAGGGCATAGTTATTTCCCCATTATTACCAAGTGTTTAAAAAATTAAAAAAAACTTATAAAAAAAAATACAAAAAAAAAATTAATTACAACAAAATTTGCAAAACCAATCCTGCAGTATAAGTCCATTGGTACTGCAATATTACCAAGTTCACACAATTAGCAGTAAAAGTCCAGTGGTACTGCAATATTACAAAGTTCACACATTCTGCAGTATCAGTCCAGTGGTGCTGTGTCCTGTGCTCTGTCCTTCTGAGTTCAGTGGTGCTGCTGGGTCCTGTGCTGTGTCCTGTTCAGTCCAGTGGTGCTGTGTCCTGTGCTCTGTGCTTCTAAGGGCATAGTTATTTCCCCATTTTTCCAAAGTGTTTAAAAAATAAAAAAAAACTTATAAAAAAAAATACAAAAAAAAAAAAAAAAATTAATTACAACAAAAATTGCAAAACCAATCCTGCCGTATAAGCCCATTGGTACTGCAATATAACCAAGTTCACACATTCTGCAGTATCTTGTGCTACATATAATGGAGACCAAAATATTGGAGGATAAAGTAGGGAAAGATCAAGACCCACTTCCTCCTAATTCTGAAGCTGCTGCCACTAGTCATGACATAGACGATGAAATGCCATCAACGTCGTCTTCCAAGCCCGATGCCCAATCTCCTAGTACAGGCCATGTAAAATCCAAAAAGCCCAAGTTAAGTAAAAGTAGCAAAAAGAGAAACTTAAAATCATCTGCTTAGAAACGTAAAGTTGCCAATATGCCATTTACGACACGGAGTGGCAAGGAACGGCTTAGGTCCTGGCCCGTGTTCATGACTAGTGGTTCAGCTTCACCCAAGGATCTTAGCCCTCCTCTTTCTCCCCCATCTCCAAAAAATTGAAGAGAGTTATGCTGTCAGCAACAAAACAGCAAACAACTCTGCCTTCTGAAGAGAAATTATCACAAATCCCCAAGGCGAGTCCAAGGGTGTTGGTGGTTGTCAAGCCTGACCTTCCCATCACTGTATGGGAAGAGGTGGCTCGGGAGGAGGCTATTGGTGATGTAGCTGGCGCTGTGGAGGAACTTGATGATGAGGATGGTGATGTGGTTATTGAAAATGAGGCACCAGGGGGGTGAAAAAGCTGATGTCCATGGGATGAAAAAGCCCATCGTCATGCCTGGTCAGAAGACCACAAAATGCACCTCTTCGGCCTGGAGTTATTTTTATCCAAATCCGGACAACCAATGTATGGCCATATGTAGCTTATGTAAAGCTCAAATAAGCAGGGGTAAGAATCTTGCCCACCTAGGGACATCCTCCCTTATACGTCACCTGAATAACCTTCATAGTTCAGTGGTTAGTTCAGGAACTGGGGCTAGGACCGTCATCGGTACAGGGACACCTAAATCCCGTGGTCCAGTTGGATACACACCAGCAACAACCTCCTTGTCAACTTTCTCCACGATCTCCATCAGATTCAGTCCTGCAGCCCAAGTCAGCAGCCAGACTGAGTCCTCTTCAATACGGGATTCATCTGAGGAATCCTGCAGCGGTACGCCTACTACTGCCACTGCTGCTGTTGCTGCTGTTAGTCGGTCATCTTCAGAGGGGAAGTCGTAAGACCGCTAAGCCTTTCACAAAACAATTGACCGTCCAACAGTCGTTTGCCATGACCACAAAATACGATAGTAGTCATCCTATTGCAAAGCGTATAACTGCGGCTGTAACTGCAATGTTGGTGTTAGACGTGCGCCCGGTGTCCGCCATCAGTGGAGTGGGATTTAGAGGGTTGATGGAGGTATTGTGTCCCCGGTACCAAATCTCGTCGAGATTCCACTTCACTAGGCAGGCGATACCAAAAATGTACTGAGAAGTACGATCAAGTGTCCTCAGTGCTCTAAAAAATGCGGTTGTACCCACTGTCCACTTAACCACGGACATGTGGACAAGTGGTTCTGGGCAAACGAAGGACTATATGACTGTGACAGCCCACTGGGTAGATGCATCCCCTTCCGCAGCAACAGCAACAGCTGCATCAGTAGCAGCATCTACAAAATGGCTGCTCGTGCAAAGGCAGGCAACATTGTGTATTACAGGCTTTAATAAGAGGCACAACGCTGACAACAGATTAGAGAAACTGAGGGAAATTATCTCCCAGTGGCTTACCCCACTTAGACTCTCATGGGGATTTGTGGTGTCAGACAATGCCAGTAACATTGTGCTGGCATTAAATAAGGGCAATTTCCCACGCCATTAATATGGTGGTGCAGCATTACCTCAAGAGTGACAGGGGTGTGCAGGAGATGCTTGCGTTGGCGCGCAAAATTGCTGGACACTTTCGGCATTCAGCCAGTGCCTACCGCAGACTAGAGGCACATCAAAAAAACATGAACCTGCCCTGCCATCACCTCAAACAAGAGGTTGTGACGCGCTGGAACTCCACCCTTTATATGCTGCAGAGGATGGAGGAGCAGTAAAAGGCTATTCAGGCCTACACAGCCACCTATGACATAGGCAAAGGAGTGGGGATGCGCCTCAGTCAAGCGCAGTGGAGACTGATTTCCGTGTTGTGCAAGGTTCTACAGCCGTTTGAACTTGCCACACGAGAAGTCAGTTCCGACACTGCCAGCTTGAGTCAGGTCATTCCCCTGATCAGGCTGTTGCAGAAGCAGCTGGAGAAAGTGTGGGGGGAGCTGGCAAACCATTGCGATTACACCAAGCATGTAGCTCTTGTGGATGTAGCCCTTCGTACGCTGGTCACTCTTTTAAAGTCAGAGGAATACATTCTGGCCACCGTGCTCGATCCTCGGTTTAAAGCGTATGTTGTGTCTCTGTTTCCGGCGGTCACAAGTCTACAGCGGTGCAAAGACCTGCTGGTCAGGAGATTGTCCTCTGAAGAGGACGGTGACATGCCAACAGCTCCACCCTCATTTTCTTCCACATCTATGGCTGCGAGGAAAAAGCTCAGTTTTCCTAAAAGAGCCGCTGGCGGGGATGCTGATAACATCTGGTCCGGACTGAAGGACCTGCCAACCATTGCAGACATGTCTACTGTCGCTGCATTGGATGCTGTCACAATTGAAAAAATGGTGGAGGATTATTTTGCTGACACCATCCAAATAGACATGTCAGACAGTCCATATTGTTACTGGCAGGAAAAAAAGGCAGTTTGGAAGCCCCTGTACAAACTGGCTCTATTTTACCTGAGTTGTCCCCCTTCCAGTGTGTACTCGGAAAGAGTTTTTAGTGCAGTGGGGAACCTGGTCAGTGAGCGGCGAAGGAGGTTGCTTCCTCACAACATTGAAAAAATGATGTTTATAAAAATGAATAATCAATTCCTCAATGAAGTACAGCACTGCCCTCAAGATAGTACAGAGGGACCTGTGGTTGTGGAGTCCAGCGGGGACGAATTGATAATGTGTGAGGAGGAGGAAGTACACACTGTAGGGGGAGAGGAATCAGAGGTTGAGGATGAATACGACATCTTTCCTCAGTAGAGCCTGTTTAGTTTGTACAGGGTGAGATGAATTGTTTTTTTGGTGTGGGGGCCCAAACAAATGAATCATTTCAGCCACAGTTGTTTGGTAGGCCTTGTCGCTGAAATGATTGGTTTGTTATAGTGTGCATGTCCTATTTCAACAACATAAGGGTGGGTGGGAGGGCCCAAGGACAATTCCATCTTGCAACCCTTTTTTTGTATTATGTGACCATTCAACAGTTGTTTGCCATGTTCAAAAAGTAAAACAAAATGTCAACAAATTCAAAAAATTAAACCAAAAGTAAAATGCCCTGTCATTATTTAAAACAAGAGGTATTGACATGCTAGAATTACTGTAGTGTTTATATGTTATAAACACTACACTTGGAAGTTGGAGGAGGTATTGTGGCCCCGGTACCAAATTTAGTACCGGGGCCACTCCACTATGCAGTCCCGATAGAGGTGTATCAGATATTAAACAACGTTGACTGTTGCTGCAAAATGTTTAAATAATATTGTGGGGAACACTACACTATGCAGTCCATAAACTTTTTTGATGGAATTCAGACCCGTGGAGGGTTTTTTAATTATATTGTGGCCCCGGTAAAAAATTGTGTACTGGGGCCACCCCACTACGCAGTCAAGAAACTTTTTTTTTGGAATTCAGACCCGTGGAGGGTTTTTTAATTATATTGTAGGGACCACTCCTCTACGCAGTCCAAATAAATTTTTTTGGTGCGATTCAGACCCGTGGAGGGTTTTTTATTTATATTGTAGGGACCACTCCTCTACGCAGTCCAGATACATTTTTTGGTGCGATTCAGACCAGTTGAGGGTTTTTAAATTATATTGTGGTGACCACTCCTCTACACAGTCCAGGTACATTTTTTGGTGCGATTCAGACCAGTTGAGGGTTTTTAAATTATATTGTGGTGACCACTCCTCTACGCAGTCCAGGTACATTTTTTGGTGCGATTCAGACCAGTTGAGGGTTGTTAAATTATATTGTGGTGACCACTCCTCTACGCAGTCCAGGTACAATTTTTGGTGTAATTAAGACCAGTTGATGGTTTTCTTATTATATTGTGGGGACCACTCCTCTACGCAGTCCAGAAAGATACCTCGTTGCAACGTTTTGGACTAATAACAATATTGTGAGGTGTTCAGAATACACTGTAAATTAGTAAGAATGATTGTTATTGAATGTTATTGAGGTTAATAATAGCGTAGGAGTGAAAATAAGCCCAAAAACTTGATTTTTGAACTTTTTATGCTTTTTTCAAAAAAAATCCGAATCCAAAACCTTAAATCCGAACCAAAACCTTTCGGCAGGTGATTTGCGAAACAAATCCGAACCCAAAACCTCAAGAAAATCCGAATCCAAAACACAAAACACGAGACACCAAAAGTCGCCGGTGCACATCCCTATATGTTATACATACATTGGCAAATGTCAAGAACCTATTTATTTTCTTATGCGTTGCAATAAGTCTCTTATCTCCAAATGTATAACTATTTCTCTTTTCTCTATCTTAGTTTAATCCCCTCCATGTACTGACAATAGGTTATATAAGTATATTAATTTATACTCACATGAGGAAACAGAAGAATGAAATACAGGGAAGGGAACGAGAAGGGACTTTCATGACTTTAGCTATGAATATTTTCCTCCCAAACTGTTAATCATCTAAATAGAGAATATTGTATATTCATCAGCATGTTTAACATTATCACCTTTATAACTTTCCATATATTTAACATTTTTTCAGGTTAAATGAAATAGCTGCAAAACCCTCTTACAGAGCATTGTCCCCAGTGGTCAGACCCTCATATGAAATAGTAAAGCTACTGCTTGCATGTACTATGCCATAACTGGGAACAAAGTAATTCTCAGCTATGCATTAAAGTATCATAGATTAACACTGCAAGAAGAGCCCCACATGGCACACACTCTGAGAGGCAGCTGTTATCACTTTTGTCTATTCATCAAAATTGCTGACCTGAGAATGTAACCAAAAGGAACTCCCAATATCTGTTTCATTGCGATCTGCTCTCTTCTCTTAGCATCTCAGTAGAGTGTTTGATAGAGTCATGTTAGTCATATGAGTGAGTCCTATCTAGAGATGGGCGGGCTCGGATCCCCGAGATCCGAATTCATCAGAATTTCGCCTATCCGAATACCGAGCAAAGCAGGCTCGGTACTCTCCCGCCCATTCGAAATCGAAATCGAGGCAAAACGTCATTGTGACGTATTCGTATTTCTGAGCTCGGTTCTCGCGAGATTTAAAAAGCATAAATACCCGCCTCCACAGCAATCCATCGCCATTTGACAGAGGTAGAGAGCAGGGTTAGGTCACAGGAAATATTAACGCAGGGACAGAGCAATAACTGTACACATAATTGTTTCTATTCTATTCAATACAATTCTAATAATAATACCAATTGGATTTGCAATTGTTAGAGCAGTAAGAGAGGAGGATAGAGGAGGCTTTTTTTCTACAGTTTTTGGCACTCCAAGTGCTTTTGGGGTGTGCCATATTCCCCAGTGTTTTTCAGTAATTTTTCTGGCTGTCAAAAGTCATATTTGTCAGCAGTATCAATGTAAGACAATATTTTGCACTATAAGTGATTTGGGGTGTCCAATATTCCCCAGTGTTTTACACTAATTTTTCTGGCTGTCAAAAAAAGTCATATTTGTCAGCAATATCTTTATAAGACAATTTTTGGCACTATAAGTGCTTTGGGCTCATTAAAATGGATTCATGCAGTCCACATATGAGCAGAATCAGCAACCAGGTTCTGTCACCAGTCCTGATGGTAGTGTTCCCAGTACGTCATCTGGGAAAGGCGATGTAAAAGTACATAGTCTTTTTAAATCAGGTAAAAAAACACACACCAAAAAAAAAATTTCCGTGTTGAAGCGAAAAAGAAGTGTAACTGAGGAAAAGTTGAGTGCCGATAAAAATAAAATTGCCAACATGACATTCTACACACGCAGTGGCAGAGAAAGAATAAGTCCTTCGCCTTTCTCTATTAGTGGCAGATACAAAAATGTTACCGAGCCTTGTTCTTGTGCGGTCACTCGTGACCAAGCAAGACCAAGTAATTTGGAGTCTAAAGTGGTGCACAACTACTTTTACGCGTCAAAGCCGAGCTGCAAGAAAACAGTAAGGTCATTAGAGGATAATGTATACTCTGAATCAGAAATGACAACAAACCCTGTGGAGAGTCCATCCACCAGTGGCATGTCTAATCGTGAGCATTCTCTTAGTGTACCCATAAAGAAGGGCCCTTTCAGCAGTTTTGCTGATGTGTGCCTGAACAGCCCAAGTGTAGGCGGTGATACACCAATTGAGGATGCCAGTTTGGAATTAGAAGAGGATGAGGGGGAGATTTGTGTAGACGACGAGGGCGCTAATGAGGATGTTGATGAGGATGAGCTTGTTTGTGTAAGTCCTGCACCAGTGGCAGCAGTTCTGGCACGTGACAAGAAAAAGGCCATTGTCATGCCTGGGCATAAAACAAAAAAATCCACTTCTTATGTGTAGAATTATTTCTACCCAAATCCAGACAACAATTGTATAGCCATTTGTAGTGTATGTCAAGCCACAGTCAGTCGAAGGAGGGACCTTAACCATCTTGGAACCTCGTCTATGTTACGCCATTTAACGAGAGTTCATGGCAAAGTGTTGGGAAAAGCTGAAAGTTTTTCCAAGAAAATTACAAGCTCTCCATCATCAGCTAAGACCCTCCGGTCACCGACATCCCGACGGCTACAAAATACACCCACCACACCATTCTCATCAATATCCTCAGTAGCGCTTGGAGTTAGCCCGGCATCCCACTTAAGGCTGGATGACTCCGGCACTATTATTGATTCCTCTGAAGAAAGCGTTAGTCCCACTGCTGCTGCTGCTGGGAGTGAATCGTCAGCCCAGAGGAAGACCAAGAAAAAGAGCAGTCCTACTGTAACCCCCTGTCACTGTGTGTAGTGTGGGGTGCAAAGGGTACACAGTGCACCTCCTTCTCAAGCCCTGGCTAGCTGATGGGCATGGGTGTAGATGATCAGGGGGTCCCTGCACATGCAGGTGTTTCTTTGTAGTTAGTGGGACACAGGGGATGTCACTTTGGTGCAGTGTAATAGAAGTTACAATAATTTGGGCGCCAGACCATCTCTATGATAAACTCAACTCTTTATTTACACTCCTCTTCCTCCAGCACGATAATCATAATGGTTGCAGCAATAAAGAAATATATATACATCTCCTTACTCTCTCCAGCACAGTTCTTAATGAGCAATACCAATATGGTTGCAAATATCTCATTACTCCTCCAGCACAGTTCTTAATGTTATCCAGATGTTATATAACATAACTCACATGTCTCTTACACTCCATACGTCACTGCAGCTCACCCCTCCTCTGCGGGGATGATGTCTCCTGTGGGCTCTGATACTTCACTCTGTGTACTCCCAGCCTCAGGCTCTGACACTACAGCTACCTTGCCTCTTGTAGCAGCCCTCACTCCAGGGTCTCTTCCATGCGAAGTGTCCCCCTCTCTCTTGGGTTATTTATAGTGACATGGAGTTCCCCCCCTCATCCAGGGCACACATTCCTTGCCCTGGCGCAGTCACCGCACTCAGACTTCCAGGCAATGTTGGGGGATCCTGGAGCTTCCACCCCACTCTCCCAGGTCCCCAGCTACATCTCTCCTCTTCTGTGTCTCTCCTCTGTCTCTCTATTTCTTTTTTCCTCCTTTCTGACAGCCCCTCCTTCTCACTTAGTCTTACAGGCTGGGCTGGGTTATCACCATGGTAACCAGTTTATTTAACTCTTCATAAACTTCTAGCTTGCCCTCTAGGTGACCCCTCCAGTATTCACTGAGGTGCAGGTTTTACTAAAACGCCACTAGGGGGGCGTTACACTACGTTCCAACAATTAAGTGTGAAACAATCATTTGCTAGGGGAAGCAAATATGACAGCAGTCACCCAGTCGCCAAGCGAATCACAGACGCCATGGCTGGCATGTTAGTGTTAGATCTGCTTCCAATATCCACAATAAACGCAGCTGGTTTTTCACAGTTAATTGAGGTTTTGTATCCGCGTTACAGAATTCCATCGCGACACCATTTCTCCCGTAAAGCTATTCCACAATTATACCAAAAAGTGTGTACAAATGTAGAGATTGCGCTGAAAAATGCCATTCTGCCCACTGTCCACTTAACCACAGATATGTGTACAAGTGGAAGTGGTCAAACCAAAGACTATATGACTGTGACAGCCCACTGATTTGGTCATTCGACTTCACCAGCAGGAACAGCAGCAGCATGTACACCACTATGTTACATTTGTCACAGGCAGGCCTCTCTTTGTATCACTGGCTTCACTAACAGGCATACAGCTGACAATTTGTTACACAAACTGAGAGATATGATTGATGCATGGCTTATACCACTTGGACTCTACCCAGGGTATGTCTTTTCTGATAACGGCAGCTATATATTGCAAGCATTACAGCTGGGTGATTTCCAACACATTCCCTGTTTTGCTCACACCATCAACTTGGTGGTGCAGAGCTTCCTACGAAATAACAGTGAGGTGCAGGAGATGCTTTTGGTGTCCCGTAAAATTCCAGGCCATTTCAGGCATTCTGCCACAGCATGTAGGAGATTGCAGCAGCTCCAAGAACAGTTTAACTTGCCCTGCCACCAACTTAAGCAAGAGGTGGTAACTAGGTGGAATTCCACCCTGTACATGCTTCAGAGGATGGAGGAACAGCACAAATCCATCCAAGCGTATTGCACAAGCCATGACATTGGGAAAGGAGGGGGGATGTATTTCACTCTTGCACAGTGGGGAATTCTTTCAGTGCTGTGCAAGGTGCTGAAACCATTTGAAGTTGTGACGTGTGAAGTGTGTGCAGATTCTGCTAGTTTCAGCCAAGTCATTCCTTTAATTAGACTATTGGAAAAGCAGCTTGAGAAACTGAAGGAGGAGATGAAAGCAAGCAATTCCGCAAAGTATGTTGGCCTTGTAGATCAAGTACTTAATTCGCTTCACAATGATCCTCGAGTTATGAAGATCTTGAATCACTACGTTTTGGCCACTGTGCTTGATCCAAGGTTTAAGACCTTCATTGAGTCTTTGCTTCAAAATGAACGAGATGTGAACTTTTGCAAGGAGCTATTGCTCAGCAAGTTGTCCGGCTTGATGATGTGTCCTCCTTCGGTTTCTCAAGCAGCTGCTGCTCGTAAAAAATTTAATTTTCCAAAAAGAAGCAGGGAAGACGCAGAGGGCAGACCAGAACAGTTTAACATCTGGGTTGGTTTGAAGGATTTTTCCAAAAAATGTGTGACCTTGCCCATAACTCCATCCAATATGAGTATTAACATGCAAAGGATGGTGGAGGATTATTTTCAAGAGGTAATTGATATGGAAATGTCAGACAGTCCCTTTCCTTACTGGGAAGAAAAGCAGGCCATTTGAAAACCCATGTACAAACTTGCTTTGCAATACCTAAGCTGCCACCCTCCAGTGTGTACTCTGAACGAGTGTTCAGAACAGCCTGGAACTTAGTCAGTGATCGCCGTAGAAGGTTACTTCCCAAAAATGTGGAGAAAATGATGTTTATAAAAATGAACTACATCTTCCACGACGAAGGTCTTCACCATCCAAGACATCCAAGCACTGACTGTTCTCTAATGGCGGATTCAAGCGGCGATGAATTGATAGTCTGTGATGATGACGTACATACTGATGAGGGTGAGGATGAAGCTCAAGATGATGACGATAACATGTTTTTAAAACTTTCTATTTAAGTGTAGGGTGCAATCTACCCCCAAAGAGGAAAGGGACTTGGGGCATTTTGATATCACAAACCGTCTTGAAAGGCTGCTCTTTTAGCAATTTCTCATTATGGGTAGGGTGTCATAGACAGAGTGACCCCAAACTGGCTTTGTCCATTTCAATTAATATTGTACAGTCTATAACTGCTGAATTTTTTAGTATTTTCTACAAGTGGAGGGGGGCCTATAGAGACAGAAACCAAACTGCCTTTGTCCATTTCTTTACATATTTAACTATAAGTGTAGGGTGTAATATACACCCAAAGATGATGGCTGCATTGCCAATATGCATAGATGGAGAGGAAGACAATCTGGTTTGTGTGTAGAATTAATGAAGGCCTGACAGGAATTAAAATGTTTTTGGATAATTTATTAGCTTTACAAATTACATTACTTATCCAAGAAACAGGTAAAGCACTAAATTTGGTTATTTTATACCCAAAATCATTGATTTTTAAACAAAATAACAAAACAAAACCAAACAAAACCAAAACCAAAACACGCAATGGCGGTTAAGCAAAACCAAAACACAACAGTAATCCAGATCCAAAACCAAAACCAAAACACGGGGGTCAGTGAGCATCTCTAGTCCACCCTGCCCCCTAAATTATTACATGCCCATCCCACTGCCAACCAGGTTCTCTCACTTGACACCCACTTTTCTCACATGCCATCTCCTGCTCATCAGCCTTTCACACATATGGGCCCTTGCTGACCAGCTACTTTTTTATATGCCACCACTTATCAACTAGATTTTCTCTCACATGCCACTCCCTGACCATAAGCTTCTAATATCTGCCTTGCACACCAGCTATTCTATCACATGCCACCTCATAACCAACAGCTTTTCACTCACGTTACCCCATGTCTACCAGCTTTTCCCTCACATGCCATCCAGCTCACCAGCTATTCTCTCACATTCCAACCTCTGCTCTGCCAGTGACAACTTCACAATTCAAATAGTCTTCTCCGATCTCTGTACAAAATAGAGCCTTTTAGTGAAACCTGCACCAGACAAAAAATCTTCTACTGACCCCTACACATGATAGAGAATTCCATAATAAAGAGAATCTTCATCTGACCCCTGCACAATATATAGATAGAGCCATCCTCTGACCACTGCACAATACAGAGAGCCATCCTCTGACCCTGCACAATACACAGAGCCTTCCTCTGACCCCTGCACAGCACAGAGAGCCTTCCTCTGACCCCTGTACAATACAGAGGCTATCCTCTGGCCCCTGCACAATACATAGAGCTATCCTCTGACCCCTGCACAGCACAGAGAGGCATTCTCTGACCCCTGCACATTACATAGAGCCACCCTCTGACCCCTGCACAATACATAGAGCCATCCTCTGACCCCTGCACAATACATAGAGCCATCCTCTGACCCCTGCGCAATACATAAAGCCTTCTTCTGACCCTTCACATTTCAAAGAGCCTTCTCCGATCTCTGTACAAAATAGAGCCTATTAGTGAAACCTGCACCACACAAATAAATCTTCTAGTGACCCCTACACCTGATAGAGAATTCCATTATAAAGAGAATCTCCATCTGACCTCTGCACAATATATAGAGCCATCTTTTGACCCTGCACAACACAGAGAGCCATCCTCTGACCCCTACACAACACATAGAGCCATCCTCTGACCCCTACACAACACATAGAGCCATCCTCTGAACCTGCACAATACATAGAGCCATTCTCTGACCCCTGCACAACACAGAGAGCCATCCTCTGACCCTGCACAATACATAGACCCATCCTCTGACCCCTCCACATTACATAAAGCCATGCTCTGACCCCTGCACAGCACAGAGAGCCATCCTCTGACACCTGCACAGCACCGAGAGCCATCCTCTGACCACTGCACAATACATAGAGCCATTTTCTGACCCCTGCACAATACAGAGTGATGTATTTTGATACTATAGTTTTCAATAAAACATTCCTGGGCTTAAATGTATCAAGCTATGAGTGAGTTTCTGGCAGGTTTGAAAAGTGGAGATGTTTCCTATAGCAACCTATCAGATTCTAGCTGTCATTTATTTAGAACATTCTACAAAATCATAGCTAGAATCTGATTGGCTGCCCTAGGCAACATCTCCACTTTTCAAACACGCCGGAAACTCACAGCTTGATACATTTACCCCCTAGGGGTAAATTTAAATTTACCCCCTAGGGCTAAATGTATCAAGGTCCGATTTTGCCAGTGTGTTAAATTTGAATCTCTGAATATTAAGAATAGTGCTATTTCTGAGTTTAGCAACATAAGAACCCTTGGGTGTATGCTATCTGGACATGGAGCTCTATTTATTTTAATATTCTTCAGTCGTCTTTCGTCTGCTTCCTTTGTCAGCCAAGCGTTAATTTATGGTATAGTTTCATTTCCGTATTTATGTACTATTCTTACCATTTGTTCCTCTCCAGGGGTGGGCTGGGCCGGACCCCCAAAGTCCATTTTGGGCAGCCTGGTGGTCCAGTGGGAATGCGGTGCAGGCAGTCTATGCACAGACGGCCACATCACATACTATTCAGTGCGGCCACATTATTCATTCACAGAATATTGTACTACAGCTTGTAGTACAATATTCTATTAATGAATGATGCGGCTGTACTGAATAGCAGGGCCTGACGGGCCATCTGGCACTTCTGGCAAATACCAGAAGGGCCGATGACCAGATGGGCCGGTCCGCATGCAGCACTCTGCGCGCTGCTCAGCGGGCGGAGAGTCAGTGACTGCAGCCTATGCGAGTAATCACATGGGACGGCACCTGTCACGTAGTGCCGTCCCATGTGATTACTTGCATAGGCGGCAGTCACTCTCTTACGGCTCTGCACACACACTGTCCTGATTAAAAAAAGTTCAAGTACTGATTAAATAGAGCTAGCAACGGAATTACATGCCACATAAACAGCAAACTGAACAAAATGCATCACTGTTTTATTTTTTAACAAGTCTAAATAGTGCATTATAATCATAACATGCATATGTGTACAATCGTGTAAGCCAAAATCGACATTTTAAAATGTATTGCAAAGTGTATGGTATCTAGTAGGATACCGGGGTTTGCAATTAAGCTTTTGTATTTGAGCATTAAACGGACTGCCATTGTTAAGGCATATGACTAACGAATTTGCTAAACCACACAGGTCAAGCTGTACAGACAGACACATTAATTGTCATGTTGGTGTAGCTGCATATTGTGCTTTCTGTATAACTACCAATAGCTGGCCTTCTAACATGACCCCGTCCACAGACAGAGCACAAGATGCCGAACTCCCAAACTGACCCCTTATTTTTCTGTTGCTGTAACCTGGGGTTAAATAATTAATTAGTGTTTAAAAACACCTTTCTTGTCAATTAATTCATTCAGGCCATGAATTTGCAATTTTAAACTAAATGGGAACTTCAGAAGCAGAACATCGTGGTTACTTGCACAGGCGGAAGTCACTGACCCCCCTTTCGCTGACCAGTGCGCAGGAAGGAGGTGCTGCTGCTCGGATGTAACAAGGTAAGTGTTCCTGTGTGGCTTATAGTACAGTGTGTCTGCGTGGCTTATAGTGTGTCTGTGTGTGTGTAATAGTTCCTGTGTGGCTAATAGTACAGTGTGTCTGCGTGGCTTATAGTGTGTCTGCGTGGCTTATAGTGTGTCTGCGTGTGTGTGTGTGCGCGCAGTATTTTAATATAATATGTGAGGGAAGGGAGGATCTTAATAAAGTGTAGGAGGTAGGCTATTTAATGGGGGAATGTAGGTGGGGGCTAATTATTTATGGTGAGGTGAAGGAACCTTTAATTTAATGCTTGGGTGGTTTAGGGCTATCAGTTGAATATGGGGCTGATTTTAGGGAGTAGGGCTATTTATTAAATATGAATATGAATTATTTATTGCCAGGGATGGTTGTAGAAAATGACTATATTTATTAAACTTTAGTGATATTTAATGTATTGCTGGGACTGTTTGGAGGGAGGGAAATATGTTTTGAGTAAATGAGTATACTGTTAATTTAATGTTGGGGCTGTTTGGAGAGAAATAGGTCTACTTATTAAATGTGAATATTATTATCGTGGGGACTGGAGGGAGGCCTAATTATAAAATGTGAGTGCTATTGTTTTAACACCAGGGCTGGTTGAAGTTTTCTAAATCTCATGTACCCATTTTTTTTCAAAATAGGGCATCCAATATTCCAGGATCAAGACAAGAATGAACTGAGCTAAAGAAACCAGCTACAAGTGGTGAAAGTGACCAAGACAGGTAGGAGAGAGCAGGACAGTCTGCCAACTGTCCTGAATCTGGTGGGGCAGTCCTGAATTTGGGTGACTGTCTCACTTAGTCAGGATTTGGTCCGACTGCAAGAACAGTTGGGAGGTATGTCCCGCTTCACAACGTACTGCTTCAGAAGGCAGAGCTGTGTGCTTCTAACAGTAGTGCTTGTATATTTGTCTAAAATGATAACCATGTTACATAATAGAGGGTCTGATGTCTTAAATACCCTGAGCCTTAATCCAGCTATGGTTAGGGGAAGGGAACTGATGGCTGCTCCCAGTTCCCACACAGAACACAGCCTGCAGCAAGCCGAGAAGCTCTAAGTCTCACATGATTTTGTAATCTCGTGAGACTAAGAGCTTTCCTTCTCACTCTACAGGAAGTTTCCACCTTTATGGATGTGAGTAGCACCAGAAGCATAGATAAGTACAGTGGGCTGGGGGTGTCATGATGTGCCTGGGGGGATGGCATGATGTGACTGGGAAGGCGTGATAAATGTAATGTTTTATTATAATGTATGTGGTCACACCCTTTTAGGCTCCGCCGATGCTCGGCAGCACATGGTTTCTTTCCGGCTGGAACTGAGATGGGCCTGTGTACTATAAATGCCAGGGCTAATTTTTAGTCTCAGTCCGGCCCTGCTAAATAGTATGTGATGGGGCCATCTGTGCATAGACTGTCTGCTTCGCTTCAATGATAGTGCTACAGTTCTCCACCCCTAGACTACGGGAGCCCTGTAGCACCAAAATACCTTCCTCCTCACTGACTGCCGGGTGTGATGTAAACATCACATCTGGACGCGTTGTCAGTGAGGAGCTGCGCTTGGAGAAACTGCTGCGAAGAAGGCAGAAGTTGAAAAGAACATAAGAAGGTAAGTAATTTAGAACTGTGTATAGAGGGGGATGCAGCAATGAGTGTGATAAAGCAATTAGGGGGACAATGCAGAGGGGGATACAGCAATGAGGGGGACAATGTAGTGGAGCACAGAGCAATGAGGGGGACAATGGAGAGGGGAATACAGCAATGAATGGGGACAATGTAGAGGGGAATACAGCAATGAGGGGGGGACAATGTAGAGGGGCATACAGCAATGAGGGGGGACAATGTAGAGGGGCATACAGCAATGAGGGGGACAATGTAGTGGGGGACAGAGCAATGAGGGGGACAATGTAGTGGGGGACAGAGCAATGAGGGGGACAATGTAGAAAGCAGAGCAATGAAGGGGACAGTGCAGAGAGATGAAGAGCACAGTAATGAGGGGGGACAGTGTGAAGATGGGGGCAGTAGTGTGATTTAGGAGGAACAGTGTGATGAAGGGACAGACATATCCGCTATTTGTTGCTTTTATTGTTGTGATTTTATAGTTATATATATATATAATATATATTCCATTATAATCAGCCAGGTATGTAAAAAAAAAAGGCGGTGCAAGTAGAAGATATAAAAAATAAAATGCAGTATAAAGTGAGGTTTGTTTTTTGTTGCTTTATTTATTTTCCTTATTAAAATTTTATTGTTTATAATAAAATATTGCTGGGTTAAGCAACGTGAAAATAGCCTATTTTCTATATTTATAAATATATATTGTACTGAAAACCGCCCTTTAAGCATGAGTCTCTAGTTATGGGCCAGTGCTATGTGCTGGCCCCCCGGGCTAAAGTCTGCCAGCCCTCCCCTGTTAAACACCTCTGCTTTTTCCTTAGTATCATTTATCAATTCACCCATCTCACTTCTTAGGGGTCCTATATTATCTTTTTTAATCTTTCTGACATTTATATACTTAAAAACATTTGGTGGTTTGTCTTACATACTTTTGCAATTTGTTTTTCATTTTTTAACTTAGCCAATCTAATTTCCTTTTTGCATGTTTTATTACATTCCTTGTACCTATGGAAGGACTCCTCTGACCCTTCAGACTTAAACAATTTAAATGCACGCTTCTTCCTTTGCATTTCTTCCCTTACCATTTTATTTAGCCACATTGGTTTAGACTTAATTCTTTTACATTTGTTTCCCATAGGAATGAACTTATACGTGTATGTTTCCAACAACATTTTAAAGACAGCCCACTTTTCTTCCGTATTTTTTCCTTCAAAAGCTTTGTCCCAGTGTATGCTCTTTATAGACTCCTTTAGCATATTAAAATTTGGCTTCCCTTTCCCCCGTCTCCACCCCCTTGACTCTTGTTAAATTCCTCCTTACTACCCTCAATGTCTATCCCATAAATACTTGCTTGCCCCTCCCCCCCGGAGCCTAATTTAAAATCTCCTCCAACCTTCTAACCAACCTCTCTCCTAGCACTGCAGCCCCCTCCTTATTCAGGTGCAATCCATCTCGACAATAAAGATAGCAACTGACCGAGAAATCAGCCCAGTGCTCTAAGAATCCAAAACCCTCCTTCCTACACCAATCTTTTAGCCACGCATTAACCTCCCTAATCTCCCGCTGCCTCCCTGGACTAGCGCGTGGCACAGGTAGTATTTCCGAAAATACTACCTTGGATGTCCTTGCCTTAAGTTTGCGACCTATGTCCCTGAAATCATTCTCTAGGACACCCCTTCTTCCTCTAACTCGGTCATTGGTGCCAACATGCACCAAAACCGCTAGGTCATTCCCAGCCCCTCCCAACAATCTGTCCACTCGATCCGCAATATGCCGAGCCAGAGCACCCGGGAGACAACACACTGTTCGGCATGCACGGTCCCGGTAACAGTTTGCCCTATCTACCTTCCTAATAATTGAATCCCCTACCACCACAATCTGCCTGGGTCCTTGAGTAACTTTGGCCCTTCTATGCTGGAGAGACCATTCCCCTGGTTGCTAGAGGAAGCAGTCTCATCCAACTCTACCAATTCTGAACTGCCTTCCACAGTATCTTCATCCAATCTGGCAAATCTGCTGGGATTGCTTAGCTCAGAACTAGCCTGCCTCTTCCTCCCTCTGCTACCCCTAGTAACTGTTACCTAGCTGCCTACCTGTGCATCCTCCTCTGTCTCTGCTCCACCCTGTTCAGCATCAACGGTGAGCTGTAAACTCTGCTCCAGGTTGGCAATCTCTCTCAATGTTGCAATGGTCTGCTTTAGATCAGTTACCTGGGCTTCCAAAGAGACCAATTGCTCACATTTCTCACAGAGGTATAAACCTTGGAACACTTGCTCCAAGTGTGCATACATATGACAAGATATGCCTGCTACCACTTATCTTATTATGGCTAACCTAACTTCTTATAGCCTACAGTGAACTTGAGAGTACTAACCTTTGCTAGCCACTTACCAGATTAAACCCCTTCCTGGATTCAACTCCACACTTTAAACAAACAGCACTTGAAATCGAACAACAGTGGAAATCACAAGCTCAGTGAAACCACTTACTACCTCCTGTTAAACAGAGCTTGCTCTAACCAGCTGTATCAATGTATGCAATTAAACCACACCCACTAGCTCTAACAGAAAGAAAAATAAATAAATAAATAAAAAAAGAAAGAGAAAAGAATAAAAATAATAATGTGACACTTAATAAACACACAGAAAAAAGAATCTGCTTCAATAAACACACAGAATAATTCCCCAAACTATATCACTCTCTCAACACAGCACAACAATCCTTACTGGATCTAACTCCACACTTTAAACAAACAGCACTTGAAATCAAACAACAGTGGAAATCACAAGCCAAATAATATGTTCCGGGGGCACTTGTTTGCTGTAATGTGATTGATTTGGGGGCACTATTGTTTGGCGTTATATGAACTGGGGGCACTATTAGGCACCCTCCCCCTAGACGTTGCTGTACACGCCCTTCCGGCAGCGAGCTGCGGCACAGAGTATCCCTCGCTTGGTGTCCCGGGATGCACACCCTAATGAAGTGTTCTGCGCACTCCTATGGGTGAGTGACCTGAACTGAACACTCTGAGAGTACTGAGCTAATATCAGATCATCATTGGCAACAGAATTTCCTTGTGGAGTAAATCTGCTTTCCAGCCTACTGCGTCATCTTTCTATATCTTATAACATCCAAAATTGTATTTCATCCTCATTATTTGGTAATATTTAAGGATTTTATTCTTGTTATGAGACCATGTTACACGTTTATGATCTGATTGTACTGCAGAACAGTGGTACTCTCACATCTGACAGTGCTGCTGTCCTTGCAATATTCCAGCACTGGAATCTTTCTTCTATTTCTCTACCTGGTCACTTTTAAGCAGGTGCTGTAAGTAAATTCATTAGGTATTGAATGGATTATCCTGCAAACTTGGAAACTCACAGTTCCTTTCTGCAGAGCATTTACTAATTATTTTAACTCTTTATCATTATCATCATTTATTTATTTATATAGGGCCAACATATTCCATAGCGCTTTACAATTGGGGGCAAACACAGTAATAAACAAACTGGGTAAAACAGACAAAGAGGTGAGAAAGCCCTGCTCGCAAGCATACAATATATGGAAAGCCCTGCTCACAAGCTTACAATATATGGAAGGCCCTGCTTGCAAGCATACAATATATGGAAGGCCCTGCTCACAAGCTTACAATATATGTAAGGCCCTGCCTGCAAGCTTACAGTATATGGAAGGCCCTGCTCGCAAGCTTACAGTATATGGAAGGCCCTGCTCGCAAGCTTACAGTATATGGAAGGCCCTGCTCGCAAGCTTACAGTATATGGAAGGCCCTGCTCGCAAGCTTACAGTATATGGAAGGCCCTGCTCGCAAGCTTACAATATATGGAAGGCCCTGCTCGCAAGTTTACAATATATGGAAGGCCCTGCTCGCAAGCTTACAATATATGGAAGGCCCTGCTCGCAAGCTTACAATATATGGAAGGCCCTGCTCGCAAGCTTACAATATATGGTTTAAACATTATGAATATGTTGTACATCTGTATGGAACACCAGCATTTTATTCATGCAAATCAGTCCCTGTGTAGATTACAATATAATTTACCTACCACATACTCACACACGTGAGGAGCAATTTAGTCAGAATTCAATGCTTGAAGGTATAGGAAGGGGAGAGGGACCTCTGAATGAATGACTTTCTTATAGATAGGAGGCTGGCATGGCCTGTCTGTGCGGTGTGTCATATGTCTTTTTGTTTACACAATATAGTCACACTTCTCTTACATGGCAGTTTTCAGTTCTACATTAATAAATACTTGGGGTGTAGCAAAATACTTTATAACCTTTCTTTGTGTCTGCTTACTGTGACTCCGCCTACCACTGCGTGTTCCGTTAGCCTCGCCTGCCACTGATAACTGATGTGGTTATGGATAATCGAGTTAATTCCGCCTATTTTTGTGTTGGACCAGCCTACTGTTTGGTCCCGCCCATGTGAGGCCACTTCCAGTATTTTTTCCAGGGCCACTCTAAGTTCCCAATCCGCCCCTGAGTGATGGTGTGGTGTGACCTGACGTCACACTGATGTTCCCGCCGCCGCTGAATTAGGCTTCCAAGTATGCTAATGGGTTAAGCTGTACATCTTGAGGGATAATAGTTATTTTCTCCCTTAATGTCATAAATTAAGTTTTTGTTGTTTTTTTTTATGGGTTGGGGGGACATTCACCAAGAGGGGTGGGGGCGTTCATCGGGGGGGGGTCCTGCCTGTTTCATTTATACTGGGCCCCACAATTTCTGATAACAGCCCTGATCCTCTATCTTTAAAAAATCAGGGTTGGACTGGGACATGAAGGGCCCAACGGGGGAATGCAGTGGTAGCGGCCCGATACATTAGGGTGTGGCCAACTGTAAGGGGGGTGTGATCAGTTATTAAAGGGGATGTGGTGAACCCATGAATTACAACGTGTTGCAGCAATCTGGCCTTAAGGAGAGCAAAGCATAAAAAGGAGTAACTTTGCACCTGGGTAAAACCATGCTGCATTGGAGGGGAAGGGAAATTTAAAATGTCTTACTTCCCATAATGAACTCTGCCCAAAATGTGTATAATAATCTCTAGTGTGGATTTTACTTTATTTTTTGTAAATTGACTGTGTTAGCTTTTTTATTGTGTCAGAACCATCCCACACATTAATAGTATATAGTGTTACAAGTTAACCCATGCATGATACTCATGCATTCTAGTCAAATCAAGCTGCTTATGGTGTTAAAAAGGTTCTTGTCATGCATTTGGGGCTAGGCCAGGCCTCCTCAGGGGAAGAGTGTTACTTCCCGACGTAAGCACCCTTTTTTAACGTGGTTTTGTCCACATGTCACCACCTCATAATTTTTCTTCATCACCTCATCCTTCATCTTTATCGCCACATCCTTCATCAAGCTACTTAAGGTGTTAAAAAGGTTCTTGTCATGCATTTGGGGCTAGGCCAGGCCTCCTCAGGGGAAGAGTGTTACTTCCCGACGTAAGCGCCCTTTTTTAACGTGGTTTTGTCCACATGTCACCACCTCATAATTTTTCTCCATCACCTCATCCTTCATCTTTATCGCCACTTCTATCCAGATGTCTATCCAGACACAGGGATCTCATTCAGCGGTCCTGAGTATCACACTCCTCTCACACTGTCATCCCCAGGCAACCACCAACCACTCCCCACTGTCACCCCCGGCAACCACCAACCACTCCCAACTGTCACTTCTCCTTCAAGAAATATATTTTTTTTTTTAAAAAATCTTTATAAACACTTTTAACAATTAACAAATTAAATTAACAAATTAAAAACATCTTAGTATTCCAAATTTCAGCCCTTTCTGAGTTTTTTTTTCAACACACACTAAGAATTTCAGTGTATAACTTCGCCCAGCAGGTGGCGCTGCAGCTTGGTTTTTTTTCCCACACACAGACACACGCCACTAGGCTTTTATAAAGTAGATGTTTACTAGTAGTACTTCTTTATGTCAGACCGCCCTATTAACAGTATATAGTGTTATGTTTACTAGTATTACTTCTTTATGTCAGACCGCTCTATTAACAGTATATAGTGTTATGTTTACTAGTAGTACTTCTTTATGTCAGACCGCCCTATTGCCAGTATATAGTGTTATGTTTACTAGTAGTGCTTCTTTATGACAGACCGCCCTATAAACAGTATATAGTGTTATGTTTACTAGTAGTACTTCTTTATGACAGACCGCCCTATTAACAGTATATAGTGTTATGTTTACTAGTAGTGCTTCTTTATGTCAGACCACCCTATTAACAGTATATAGTGTTATGTTTACTAGTAGTGCTTCTTTATATCAGAGCGCCCTATTAACAGTAGGGATGTGCACCGGCGACTTTTGAGGTCTCGTGTTTTGTGTTTTGGATCCGGATTTTCGTTATTTTTGAGGTTCGGATTTGTCTCGCAAAACACTTGACGAAAGGTCTCGGTTCGGATTTAAGGTATTGGATTCGGATTTTTTTTGAAAAAAACATAAAAAGTTTAAAAATCAAGTTTTTGGGCTTATTTTCACTCCTAGGCTATTATTAACCTCAATAACATTCAATAACAAGCATTTCCACTAATTTACAGTGTATTGTGAACACCTCACAATATAGTTATTAGTCCAAAACGTTGCAACAAGGTATCTTTCTGGACTGCGTAGAGGAGTGGGTCACCACAATATATATTAAAAACCCTGAACTTTTATGATTCGCACCAATAATTGTACCTGGACTGCGTAGAGGAGTGGGTCACCACAATATCTTAAAAACCCTGAACTTTTATGATTCGCACCAATAATTGTACCTGGACTGCGTAGAGGAGTGGGTCACCACAATATCTTAAAAACCCTGAACTTTTATGATTCGCACCAATAATTGTACCTGGACTGCGTAGAGGAGTGGGTCACCACAATATATTAAAAACCCTGAACTTTTATGATTCGCACCAATAATTGTACCTGGACTGCGTAGAGGAGTGGGTCACCACAATATCTTAAAAACCCTGAACTTTTATGATTCGCACCAATAATTGTACCTGGACTGCGTAGAGGAGTGGGTCACCACAATATCTTAAAAACCCTGAACTTTTATGATTCGCACCAATAATTGTACCTGGACTGCGTAGAGGAGTGGGTCACCACAATATCTTAAAAACCCTGAACTTTTATGATTCGCACCAATAATTGTACCTGGACTGCGTAGAGGAGTGGGCACTGGGCACCACAATAAAATATATAAAAAACCTTCAACAGATCTGCATTACACTACACATACGGCTGCTCCTCCATCCTCTCCATCATATACATGTTGGAGTTTTAGCGTGTGACAACCTCTTGTTTTTGATAATGTCAGTGCATTTGGAATATTTTTCAATTTGCCCCACACCACTGAATGTACTTTATCTATGATACGCAATACGCATCTATCTATCTTGACTGCGTAGTGTGGTGGCCCCGGTACACAATTTGGTACCGAGGCCACAATATAATTAAAAAACCCTCCACGTGTCTGAATTCCACCAAACAAGTATCTGGACTGCATAGTGGGGTGGCCCCGGTACCCAATTTGATACCGGGGCCACAATACCTCCTCCAAACATGCTACAGACAATTCGTCATTGAGAGACCCCAGACAGACAGGGTCGAAGTGTTATTGTTTGACTTTGTAAACCCAAAAAAATGTCCCTGTTGCACATAGTCGTGCAATGAAGACTGACTTTTTCATTTAAAGGCACGATCTTTAAAGTGTAGTGTTTGTAAGTCTAAGTCATATTATACTTTTGGTAAAATTGGTTTATTTTGTTCCTCTTTATGGTAATTAATTAGTAATAGAATTAAAGTAGGAAATAGAGTGGTATAGAGTTGTAGTGTGGTATAGATAGAGTGGTCCACACAATATAATAATAAAACCCTCAACTGGTCTGAATTCCACCAAACAAGTATCTGGACTGCATAGTGTGGTGGCCCCGGTACACAATTTGGTACCGGGGACACAATACCTCCATCAACCCTCTAAATCCCACTCCACTGATGGCGGACACCGGGCGCACGTCTAACACCAACATTGCAGTTACAGCCGCAGTTATACGCTTTGCAATAGGGTGACTACTATCGTATTTGGTGGTCATGGCAAACGACTGTTGGACGGTCAATTGTTTGGTGAAAGACTTAGCGGTCTTACGACTTCCCCTCTGGGAAGATGACCGACTAACAGCAGCAACAGCAGCAGTGGCAGTAGTAGGCGTACCGCTGCAGGATTCCTCGGATGAATCCCGTATTGAGGAGGACTCAGTCTGGCTGCTGACTTGGGCTGCAGGACTGAATCTGATGGAGATTGTGGAGGAAGTTGACGAGGAGGGTGTTGCTGGTGTGTATCCAACTGGACCACGGGATTTAGGTGTCCCTGTACCGATGAGGGTCCTAGCCCCAGTTCCTGAACTAACCACTGAACTATGAAGGTTATTCAGGTGACGTATAAGGGAGGATGTTCCTAGGTGGGCAAGATCCTTACCCCTGCTTATTTGAGCTTTACATAAGCTACATATTGCCATACATTGGTTGTCTGGATTTGGATAAAAATAACTCCAGACCGAAGAGGTGCATTTTTTGGTCTTCTGACCAGGCATGACGATGGGCTTTTTCATCCCATGGACATCAGCTGTTTCCCCCCCTGGTGCCTCATTTACAATAACCACATCACCATCCTCATCATCAAGTTCCTCCACAGCGCCAGCTACATCATCAATAGCCTCCTCCCGAGCCACCTCTTCCCGTACAGTGATGGGAAGGTCAGGCTTGACAACCACCAACACCCTTGGACTCGCCTTGGGGATTTGTGATAATTTCTCTTTAGAAGGCAGAGTTGTTTGCTGTTTTGTTGCTGACAGCATAACTCTCTTCAATTTTTTGTAGGGGGGGGGGAGGAGGAGGAGGGCTAAGATCCGTGGGTGAAGCTGAACCACTAGTCATGAACACGGGCCAGGGCCTAAGCCGTTCCTTGCCACTCCGTGTCGTAAATGGCATATTGGCAACTTTACGTTTCTCCTCAGATGATTTTAAGTTTCTCTTTTTGCTACTTTTTCTTAACTTGGGCTTTTTGGATTTTACATGCCCGGTACTACGAGATTGGGCATCGGGCTTGGTAGACGACGTTGATGGCATTTCATCGTCTATGTCATGACTAGTGGCAGCAGCTTCAGCATTAGGAGGAAGTGGGTCTTGATCTTTCCCTACTTTATCCTCCAAATTTTTGGTCTCCATTATATGTAGCACAAGATACTGCAGAATGTGTGAACTTGGTAATATTGCAGTACCAATGGACTTATACTGCTGGATTGGTTTTGCAAATTTGGTTATAATTATTATATTTTTTATTTTTTTTTAATTTTTTATTTTTTTTTACTTTTTTCTTATTTTTAAAAAACTTGGGAATAGTGGGGAAATAACTATGCCCTTAGAAGCACAGAGCACAGGACACAGCACCACTGGACTGAACAGGACACGGCACAGGACCCAGCAGCACTACGGAACTCAGCAGGACAGAGCACAGGACACAGCACCACTGGACTGATACTGCAGAATGTGTGAACTTGGTAATATTGCAGTACCAATGGACTTATAATGCTGGATTGGTTTTGCAAATTTGGTTATAATTATTATATATTTTTTTTTTTTTAAATTTTTTATTTTTTTTTACTTTTTTTTTATTTTTTAAAAACTTGGGAATAATGGGGAAATAACTATGCCCTTAGAAGCACAGAGCACAGGACACAGCACCACTGGACTGAACAGGACACGGCACAGGACCCAGCAGCACTACGGAACTCAGCAGGACAGAGCACAGGACACAGCACCACTGGACTGATACTGCAGAATGTGTAAACTTTGTAATATTGCAGTACCACTGGACTTTTACTGCTGAATGTGTGAACTTGGTAATATTGCAGTACCAATGGGCTTATACTGCAGGATTGGTTGTGAAAATTTTGTGGTAATTAAAAAATATTAAAGTAGTTTTTGGTATTTTTTAAAAAAAACTTTTTTTTATTTTTTTAAACACAGGGGAATATTGGGGAAATAACTATGCCCTTAGAAGCACAGAGCACAGGACACAGCACCACTGGACTGAACAGGACACAGCACAGGACCCAGCAGCACCACTGACCTCAGAAGGACAGAGCACAGCACACAGCACCACTGGACTGATACTGCAGAACACAGCACAGCACAGCACAGCACAGCACTAAACAGCACAGCACAGCACAGCACTAAACAGCACAGAACTAAACAGCACAGAACTAAACAGCACAGAACTAAACAGCACAGAACTAAACAGCACAGAGGACCACCTAACACACCCTCCCTCTACCCTGATCAATGCCCGAGTGAAGATGGCGGCGACTAGCGGGGAATTTATAGGATCCGAGTATCGCGAGATCCGACAACGGGATTATGAGTCAGAGCCTCAGTTTCACTTTTGAATTTGGCGCCAATACCCGGATCTGTCTCGGATCCGACTCGGATCCGCAACGTTCGGGTGGGCTCGGATTTCAGAAATCCGAGTGCGCTCATCCCTAATTAACAGTATATAGTGTTATGTTTACTAGTAGTGCTTCTTTATGTCAGACCGCCCTATTAACAGTATATAGTGTTATGTTTACTAGGGATGAGCGCACTCGGATTTCTGAAATCCGAGCCCACCCGAACGTTGCGGATCCGAGTCGGATCCGAGACAGATCCGGGTATTGGCGCCAAATTCAAAAGTGAAACTGAGGCTCTGACTCATAATCCCGTTGTCGGATCTCGCGATACTCGGATCCTATAAATTCCCCGCTAGTCGCCGCCATCTTCACTCGGGCATTGATCAGGGTAGAGGGAGGGTGTGTTAGGTGGTCCTCTGTGCTGTTTAGTTCTGTGCTGTTTAGTTCTGTGCTGTTTAGTTCTGTGCTGTTTAGTTCTGTGCTGTTTAGTTCTGTGCTGTTTAGTGCTGTTTAGTGCTGTGCTGTTTAGTGCTGTGCTGTTTAGTGCTGTGCTGTGCTGTGCTGTGCTGTGCTGTGCTGTGTTCTGCAGTATCAGTCCAGTGGTGCTGTGTGCTGTGCTCTGTCCTTCTGAGGTCAGTGGTGCTGCTGGGTCCTGTGCTGTGTCCTGTTCAGTCCAGTGGTGCTGTGTCCTGTGCTCTGTGCTTCTAAGGGCATAGTTATTTCCCCAATATTCCCCTGTGTTTAAAAAAATAAAAAAAGTTTTTTAAAAATACCAAAAACTACTTTAATATTTTTTAATTACCACAAAATTTTCACAACCAATCCTGCAGTATAAGCCCATTGGTACTGCAATATTACCAAGTTCACACATTCAGCAGTAAAAGTCCAGTGGTACTGCAATATTACAAAGTTTACACATTCTGCAGTATCAGTCCAGTGGTGCTGTGTCCTGTGCTCTGTCCTGCTGAGTTCCGTAGTGCTGCTGGGTCCTGTGCCGTGTCCTGTTCAGTCCAGTGGTGCTGTGTCCTGTGCTCTGTGCTTCTAAGGGCATAGTTATTTCCCCATTATTCCCAAGTTTTTAAAAAATAAAAAAAAAGTAAAAAAAAATAAAAAATTTAAAAAAAAAAAAATATATAATAATTATAACCAAATTTGCAAAACCAATCCAGCATTATAAGTCCATTGGTACTGCAATATTACCAAGTTCACACATTCTGCAGTATCAGTCCAGTGGTGCTGTGTCCTGTGCTCTGTCCTGCTGAGTTCCGTAGTGCTGCTGGGTCCTGTGCCGTGTCCTGTTCAGTCCAGTGGTGCTGTGTCCTGTGCTCTGTGCTTCTAAGGGCATAGTTATTTCCCCACTATTCCCAAGTTTTTTAAAAATAAAAAAAAAGTAAAAAAAAAATAAAAAATTAAAAAAAAAAAAAATATATAATAATTATAACCAAATTTGCAAAACCAATCCAGCATTATAAGTCCATTGGTACTGCAATATTACCAAGTTCACACATTCTGCAGTATCAGTCCAGTGGTGCTGTGTCCTGTGCTCTGTCCTGCTGAGTTCCGTAGTGCTGCTGGGTCCTGTGCCGTGTCCTGTTCAGTCCAGTGGTGCTGTGTCCTGTGCTCTGTGCTTCTAAGGGCATAGTTATTTCCCCACTATTCCCAAGTTTTTTAAAAATAAAAAAAAAGTAAAAAAAAATAAAAATTTTAAAAAAAAAAAAATATATAATAATTATAACCAAATTTGCAAAACCAATCCAGCAGTATAAGTCCATTGGTACTGCAATATTACCAAGTTCACACATTCTGCAGTATCAGTCCAGTGGTGCTGTGTCCTGTGCTCTTTCCTGCTGAGTTCCGTAGTGCTGCTGGGTCCTGTGCCGTGTCCTGTTCAGTCCAGTGGTGCTGTGTCCTGTGCTCTGTGCTTCTAAGGGCATAGTTATTTCCCCACTATTCCCAAGTTTTTTAAAAATAAAAAAAAAGTAAAAAAAAATAAAAAATAAAATAAAAAAAAATATATAATAATTATAACCAAATTTGCAAAACCAATCCAGCAGTATAAGTCCATTGGTACTGCAATATTACCAAGTTCACACATTCTGCAGTATCTTGTGCTACATATAATGGAGACCAAAAATTTGGAGGATAAAGTAGGGAAAGATCAAGACCCACTTCCTCCTAATGCTGAAGCTGCTGCCACTAGTCATGACATAGACGATGAAATGCCATCAACGTCGTCTTCCAAGCCCGATGCCCAATCTCGTAGTACCGGGCATGTAAAATCCAAAAAGCCCAAGTTAAGAAAAGTAGCAAAAAGAGAAACTTAAAATCATCTGAGGAGAAACGTAAAGTTGCCAATATGCCATTTACGACACGGAGTGGCAAGGAACGGCTTAGGCCCTGGCCCGTGTTCATGACTAGTGGTTCAGCTTCACCCACGGATCTTAACCCTCCTCCTCCTCCCCCCCCTACAAAAAATTGAAGAGAGTTATGCTGTCAGCAACAAAACAGCAAACAACTCTGCCTTCTAAAGAGAAATTATCACAAATCCCAAGGCGAGTCCAAGGGTGTTGGTGGTTGTCAAGCCTGACCTTCCCATCACTGTACGGGAAGAGGTGGCTCGGGAGGAGGCTATTGATGATGTAGCTGGCGCTGTGGAGGAACTTGATGATGAGGATGGTGATGTGGTTATTGTAAATGAGGCACCAGGGGGGGAAACAGCTGATGTCCATGGGATGAAAAAGCCCATCGTCATGCCTGGTCAGAAGACCAAAAAATGCACCTCTTCGGTCTGGAGTTATTTTTATCCAAATCCAGACAACCAATGTATGGCAATATGTAGCTTATGTAAAGCTCAAATAAGCAGGGGTAAGGATCTTGCCCACCTAGGAACATCCTCCCTTATACGTCACCTGAATAACCTTCATAGTTCAGTGGTTAGTTCAGGAACTGGGGCTAGGACCCTCATCGGTACAGGGACACCTAAATCCCGTGGTCCAGTTGGATACACACCAGCAACACCCTCCTCGTCAACTTCCTCCACAATCTCCATCAGATTCAGTCCTGCAGCCCAAGTCAGCAGCCAGACTGAGTCCTCCTCAATACGGGATTCATCCGAGGAATCCTGCAGCGGTACGCCTACTACTGCCACTGCTGCTGTTGCTGCTGTTAGTCGGTCATCTTCCCAGAGGGGAAGTCGTAAGACCGCTAAGTCTTTCACCAAACAATTGACCGTCCAACAGTCGTTTGCCATGACCACCAAATACGATAGTAGTCACCCTATTGCAAAGCGTATAACTGCGGCTGTAACTGCAATGTTGGTGTTAGACGTGCGCCCGGTGTCCGCCATCAGTGGAGTGGGATTTAGAGGGTTGATGGAGGTATTGTGTCCCCGGTACCAAATCCCCTCGAGATTCCACTTCACTAGGCAGGCGATACCAAAAATGTACAGAGAAGTACGATCAAGTGTCCTCAGTGCTCTTAAAAATGCGGTTGTACCCACTGTCCACTTAACCACGGACATGTGGACAAGTGGTTCTGGGCAAACGAAGGACTATATGACTGTGACAGCCCACTGGGTAGATGCATCCCCTTCCGCAGCAACAGCAACAGCTGCATCAGTAGCAGCATCTACAAAATGGCTGCTCATGCAAAGGCAGGCAACATTGTGCATTACAGGCTTTAATAAGAGGCACAACGCTGACAACATATTAGAGAAAATGAGGGAAATTATCTCCCAGTGGCTTACCCCACTTAGACTCTCATGGGGATTTGTGGTGTCAGACAATGCCAGTAACATTGTGCGGGCATTAAATATGGGCAATTTCCAGCACGTCCCATGTTTTGCCCACACCATTAATTTGGTGGTGCAGCATTACCTCAAGAGTGACAGGGGTGTGCAGGAGATGCTTGCGGTGGCCCGCAAAATTGCTGGACACTTTCGGCATTCAGCCAGTGCCTACCGCAGACTAGAGGCACATCAAAAAAGCTTGAACCTGCCCTGCCATCACCTCAAACAAGAGGTTGTGACGCGCTGGAACTCCACCCTCTATATGCTGCAGAGGATGGAGGAGCAGCAAAAGGCCATTCAGGCCTACACAGCCACCTACGACATAGGCAAAGGAGTGGGGATGCGCCTGAGTCAAGCGCAGTGGAGACTGATTTCCGTGTTGTGCAAGGTTCTACAGCCATTTGAACTTGCCACACGAGAAGTCAGTTCCGACACTGCCAGCTTGAGTCAGGTCATTCCCCTGATCAGGCTGTTGCAGAAGCAGCTGGAGAAAGTGAGGGAGGAGCTGGTAAGCCATTGCGATTACAGCAAGCATGTAGCTCTTGTGGATGTAGCCCTTCGTACGCTTTGCCAGGATCCGAGGGTGGTCACTCTTTTAAAGTCAGAGGAATACATTCTGGCCACCGTGCTCGATCCTCGGTTTAAAGCGTATGTTGTGTCTCTGTTTCCGGCGGACACAAGTCTACAGCGGTGCAAAGACCTGCTGGTCAGGAGATTGTCCTCTGAAGAGGACCGTGACATGCCAACAGCTCCACCCTCATTTTCTTCCACATCTATGGCTGCGAGGAAAAAGCTCAGTTTTCCCAAAAGAGGCACTGGCGGGGATGCTGATAACATCTGGTCCGGACTGAAGGACCTGCCAACCATTGCAGACATGTCTACTCTCGCTGCATTGGATGCTGTGACAATAGAAAAAATTGTGGATGATTACTTTGCTGACACCATCCAAGTAGACATGTCAGACAGTCCATATTGTTACTGGCAGGAAAAAAAGGCAGTTTGGAAGCCCCTGTACAAACTGGCTCTATTTTACCTGAGTTGTCCCCCCTCCAGTGTGTACTCGGAAAGAGTTTTTAGTGCAGCGGGGAACCTGGTCAGTGAGCGGCGAAGGAGGTTGCTTCCTCACAACGTTGAAAAAATGATGTTTATAAAAATGAATAATCAATTCCTCAATGAAGTACAGCACTGCCCTCCAGATACTACAGAGGGACCTGTGGTTGTGGAGTCCAGCGGGGACGAATTGATAATGTGTGATGAGGAGGAAGTAGACACTGTAGGGGGAGAGGAATCAGAGGTTGAGGATGAGGACGACATCTTGCCTCAGTAGAGCCTGTTTAGTCTGTACAGGGAGAGATGAATAGCTTTTTTGGTGTGGGGGCCCAAACAAACCAATCATTTCAGTCAAAGTTGTTTGGTAGGCCCTGTCGCTGAAATGATTGGTTTGTTAAAGTGTGCATGTCCTATTTCAACAACATACCTCTCAACTGCAGCTCATCCCTCCTCTGCGGGGATAATGTCTCCTGTGCTCTGACACGTCACTCTGTGTACTCAGCTACCATGCCTCTTGTAGCAGCCCTCACTCCAGGGCCTCTTCCATGTGCAGTGTCCCCCTCTCTCTTGGGTTCACTATAGTGGCATGGAGTTCTCCCCCTCATCCAGGGCACACATTCCTTGCCCTGGCTCAGTCACCACGCTCAGACTTCCAGGCAATGCTGGGGGAGCCTGGGAGCTTCCACCCCAGGTCCCCAGCTACAACTCTCCTCTCCTGTGTCTTCTCTCTCTTTCTGACACTTTAAAGATCGTGCCTTTAAATGAAAAAGTCAGTCTTCATTGCACGACTATGTGCAAGTGCAACAGGGACATTTTTTTGGGTTTACAAAGTCAAACAATAACACTTCGACCCTGTCTGTCTGGGGTCTCTCAATGACGAATTGTCTGTAGCATGTTTGGAGGAGGTATTGTGGCCCCGGTATCAAATTGGGTACCGGGGCCACCCCACTATGCAGTCCAGATACTTGTTTGGTGGAATTCCGACACGTGGAGGGTTTTTTAATTATATTGTGGCCTCGGTACCAAATTGTGTACCGGGGCCACCACACTACGCAGTCAAGATACTTGTTTGGTGGAATTCAGACCAGTTGAGGGTTTTATTATTATATTGTGTGGACCACTCTATCTATACCACACTACAACTCTATATCACTCTATTTCCTACTTTAATTCTATTTAATTCTATTTCCTACTTTAATTCTATTACTAATTAATTACCATAAAGAGGAACAAAAAAAACCAATTTTACCAAAAGTATAATATGACTTAGACTTACAAACACTACACTTTAAAGATCGTGCCTTTAAATGAAAAAGTCAGTCTTCATTGCACGACTATGTGCAACAGGGACATTTTTTTGGGTTTACAAAGTCAAACAATAACACTACGACCCTGTCTGTCTGGGGTCTGTCAATGACGAATTGTCTGGAGCATGTTTGGAGGAGGTATTGTGGCCCCGGTATCAAATTGGGTACCGGGGCCACCCCACTATGCAGTCCAGATACTTGTTTGGTGGAATTCCGACACGTGGAGGGTTTTTAAATTATATTGTGGCCTCGGTACCAAATTGTGTACCGGGGCCACCACACTACACAGTCAAGATAGATAGATGCGTATTGCGTATCATAGATAAAGTACATTCAGTGGTGTGGGGCAAGTTGAAAAATATTCCAAATGCACTGACATTATCAAAAACAAGAGGTTGTCACACGCTAAAACTCCAACATGTATATGATGGAGAGGATGGAGGAGCAGCCGTATGTGTAGTGTAATGCAGATCTGTTGAAGGTTTTTTATATATTTTATTGTGGTGCCCAGTGCCCACTCCTCTACGCAGTCCAGATACATTTATTGGTGCGAATCATAAAAGTTCAGGGTTTTTAATATATATTGTGGTGACCCACTCCTCTACGCAGTCCAGGTACATTTATTGGTGCGAATCATAAAAGTTCAGGGTTTTTAATATATATTGTGGTGACCCACTCCTCTACGCAGTCCAGGTACATTTATTGGTGCGAATCATAAAAGTTCAGGGTTTTTAATAGATATTGTGGTGACCCACTCCTCTACGCAGTCCAGGTACATTTATTGGTGCGAATCATAAAAGTTCAGGGTTTTTAATATATCTTGTGGTGACCCACTCCTCTACGCAGTCCAGGTACATTTATTGGTGCGAATCATAAAAGTTCAGGGTTTTTAATATATATTGTGGTGACCCACTCCTCTACGCAGTCCAGGTACATTTATTGGTGCGATTCATAAAAGTTCAGGGTTTTTAAGATATCTTGTGGTGACCCACTCCTATACGCAGTCCAGGTACATTTATTGGTGCGATTCATAAAAGTTCAGGGTTTTTAATAGATATTGTGGTGACCCACTCCTCTACGCAGTCCAGGTACATTTATTGGTGCGAATCATAAAAGTTCAGGGTTTTTAAGATATTGTGGTGACCCACTCCTCTACGCAGTCCAGGTACATTTATTGGTGCGAATCATAAAAGTTCAGGGTTTTTAAGATATTGTGGTGACCCACTCCTCTACGCAGTCCAGGTACAATTATTGGTGCGAATCATAAAAGTTCAGGGTTTTTAAGATATTGTGGTGACCCACTCCTCTACGCAGTCCAGGTACAATTATTGGTGCGAATCATAAAAGTTCAGGGTTTTTAATATATATTGTGGTGACCCACTCCTCTACGCAGTCCAGAAAGATACCTTGTTGCAACGTTTTGGACTAATAACTATATTGTGAGGTGTTCACAATACACTGTAAATTAGTGGAAATGCTTGTTATTGAATGTTATTGAGGTTAATAATAGCCTAGGAGTGAAAATAAGCCCAAAAACTTGATTTTTAAACTTTTTATGTTTTTTTCAAAAAAAATCCGAATCCAATACCTTAAATCCGAACCGAGACCTTTCGTCAAGTGTTTTGCGAGACAAATCCGAACCTCAAAAATAACGAAAATCCGGATCCAAAACACAAAACACGAGACCTCAAAAGTCGCCGGTGCACATCCCTAATGTTTACTAGTAGTACTTCTTTATGTCAGACCGTCCTATTAACAGTATATAGTGTTATGTTTACTAGTAGTACTTCTTTATGTCAGACCGCCCTATTAACAGTATATAGTGTTATGTTTACTAGTAGTACTTCTTTATGTCAGACCGCCCTATTAACAGTATATAGTGTTATGTTTACCAGTAGTGCTTCTTTATGTCAGAGCGCCCTATTAACAGTATATAGTGTTATGTTTACTAGTAGTGCTTCTTTATGTCAGACCGCCCTATTAACAGTATATAGTGTTATGTTTACTAGTAGTACTTCTTTATGTCAGAGCGCCCTATTAACAGTATATAGTGTTATGTTTACTAGTAGTGCTTCTTTATGTCAGACCGCCCTATTAACAGTATATAGTGTTATGTTTACTAGTAGTACTTCTTATGTCAGACGCCCTATTAACAGTATATAGTGTTATGTTTACTAGTAGTACTTCTTATGTCAGACGCCCTATTAACAGTATATAGTGTTATGTTTACTAGTAGTGCTTCTTTACGTCAGACCGCCCTATTAACAGTATATAGTGTTATGTTTACTAGTAGTGCTTCTTTATGTCAGACCTCCCTATTAACAGTACATAGTGTTATGTTTACTAGTAGTACTTCTTTATGTCAGACCGCCCTATTAACAGTATATAGTGTCATGTTTACTAGTAGTGCTTCTTTATATCAGACCTCCCTATTAACAGTATATAGTGTTATGTTTACTAGTAGTGCTTCTTTATGTCAGACCTCCCTATTAACAGTATATAGTGTTATGTTTACTAGTAGTACTTCTTTATGTCAGACCGCCCTATTAACAGTATATAGTGTTATGTTTACTAGTAGTGCTTCTTTATGTCAGACCGCCCTATTAACAGTATATAGTGTTATGTTTACTAGTAGAGCTTCTTTATGTCAGACCGCCCTATTAACAGTATATAGTGTTATGTTTACTAGTAGTGCTTCTTTATGTCAGACCTCCCTATTAACAGTATATAGTGTTAGGTTTACTAGTAGTGCTTCTTTATGTCAGACCACCCTATTAACATTATATAGTGTTATGTTTACTAGTATTACTTCTTTATATCAGACCGCCCTATTAGCAGTATATAGTGTTATGTTTACTAGTAGTGCTTCTTTATGTCAGACCGCCCTATTAACAGTATATAGTGTTATGTTTACTAGTAGTGCTTCTTTATGTCAGACCGCCCTATTAACAGTATATAGTGTTATGTTTACTAGTAGTACTTCTTTATGTCAGACCGCCCTATTAACAGTATATAGTGTTATGTTTACTAGTAGTACTTCTTATGTCAGACCGCCCTATTAGCAGTATATAGTGTTATGTTTACTAGTAGTGCTTCTTTATGTCAGACCGCCCTATTAACAGTATATAGTGTTATGTTTACTAGTAGTACTTCTTTACAGCCTCGGACTGGCCTGCCAGGGAGCCGGACTATCCACCGGTAGGCCCCCAACACCTGATAGCCCCACCCACTTCCTTGGTGGGGCGGAGCAAAGTAAAGATAGTCCTGATCGATTTTCATTAAAACAGAGAGCTCAGACTGACTACTATGATAGCTGTCCACCGCTGCTGTCCGCTCCCCAGCCTCCCAGCTGCTGCTGTGAGCCTCTCAGTGACAGGCAACAGCTGTCAAATGAGATCGGAGGTGCACTGCATGGGAATGACTCATGTGATCATATGATCATGTGATCGTGTCTCTGCTTCTTAGTTCATCAACGTCCTACTGCTGCTGCAAAAAGAAGAAGGCTCTACTATTAAGAGATGCTGTGTAAGTATTTCTATTTCTCTCACCTTCCAATTATTTGTCCTACTTTATGGAAGTGGAAGCAGAGGGTATCTTATGAAAATACTGGCACCTGAATATTATTCAGTGTGTATGCACTGCAGTGCTCACCTACATATTGATGACATAATTGTTTTAGAGAATGCCAGTTATTCCAGTAGGGGAAAATGGATAAAACACTATCAGATATATATGAGTATATGTTAACTAGTGATTCTTTAAGAACTAATCTAATACTAACATGTCACCAAGGACAGGTTGTTTTGTTGTATTGCTGACAGAATAATGGAGGTGTGGAGAGCAGTCACTCCATATTGTTGTTTCTCACAAGTATCTTAAGCTTTCATATCCAAGCAAACTGCCCTGATAAAGCATCTGCTAACATGTATTTGTATAGATGTGTGTATATATATATATATATATATATATATATATATATATATATATATATATTTAACACACAGCAGATATATAAACAGCGCTAATAACCTCAACGTAACAACCAGTATAGATAACTGGTAGATGGATATACCAAGATATACACAATCAGTCCCGATAAAAGCACATAGCTCGTTTGAGAGCGGCAGCCTTGAATCACTTGGGTCCAGATGGTTAATCCGGAGAGATGTAGTAACTGCGGATAGATAAACAAGTATGGCGCTCCAATGTGTAGTATTGATAGTAATATGGGAAGATGTAATAAAATGCGTACCATATAGATGAAATCAATGATCGTATGGTAGAAACGGAGTTCCTCTTCTGAGGTAATGTCTCCCCCTCTCCAGCAATAGCGATAATGTGGGTCAAAAAATAGAGAAACACAAATAGTGTAATAGAGTTTATGTACTGTATCACCACATGTGATAGACCTCCACCAGGATCAAATGTTAGCCCGGCACCAAATGGGTTAATCTTATGAGTACACCTCCAAAAAACACCAACAGCTTATACTGCGTACCAGATGCTGCAGAGTGAACTCTCCCAGGTATAGAGGTTTACATCTAGCAAAGGCTAGATTAACCCATTTGGTGCCGGGCTAACATTTGATCCTGGTGGAGGTCTATCACATGTGGTGATACAGTACATAAACTCTATTACACTATTTGTGTTTCTCTATTTTTTGACCCACATTATCGCTATTGCTGGAGAGGGGGAGACATTACCTCAGAAGAGGAACTCCGTTTCTACCATACGATCATTGATTTCATCTATATGGTACGCATTTTATTACATCTTCCCATATTACTATCAATACTACACATTGGAGCGCCATACTTGTTTATCTATCCGCATATATATATATATATATATATATATATATATATACACACACACAGATATACATAATCTCAAAGTTTTCTGGTATACAGTGGTATATAGATAGCTAGTTGTGTGTGTATGTGTATGTGTATATATATATATATATATATATATCTATATATATATATATATATATATATATATACACAAGTTAACCCGTGCATGATACTCATGCATTCTAGTCAAATCAAGCTACTTAAGGTGTTAAAAAGGTTCTTGTCATGCATTTGGGCCATAGCCAAGGCCTCAACCATCAACCACTCCCCACTGTCACCCCCGGCAACCACCAACCACTCCCCACTGTCACTTCTCCTTCAAGAAATATATATATATTTTTTTTAAATCTTTATAAACACTTTTAACAATTAACAAATTAAATTAACGAATTAAAAACATCTTAGTATACCAAATTTCAGCCCTTTCTGATTTTTTTTTTCCACACACACTAAGAATTTAGTAGGTCAGTGTATAACTCCGCCCAGCAGGTGGCGCTGCAGCTTGGTTTTATTTTTTCCACACACAGACAGACTAACACACGCCACTAGACATTTATATTATAGATATATATATATATATATATATATATATAGCTCAGTGGTTCCCAAACCGTGTGCCATGGCAATCTGACAGGGGTGCCTCGACCAGGGCCAGTGGTAAGCAAGGCGGGGGACTACTTGCTAATTATTTTGGCTTAGGGGTGCCTTGAAAAAATTATGGAGGCCCTGAGGTTGCCTTGAACTGAAAAAGTTTGGAATCCCCTGATATAGCTAGCTATCTATATACCACTGTATACCAGAACACCTAAATTATATATTATTTAAATTGAATTATTTCTTATTTTATAATGCTAATATCCTGTTAATATTAAAAATAATGGGACCAACAAATAAACGTTCATGTTATTTCACACAATAGTACCCCCAGTTCATATTATGCCACACAGTTGTGTCCTAGATCATATTATATCTCAAAACTGTGCCCCCCAGTTTTATCCATCATAGTTGTGCCCCCAACTCACATTAACCCTCATAGTTGTGCTCCCATTTCATATTATACCTCATAGTTGTGCCCCCAGTTCATGTTACATCTCTTAGTTGTGAACTCAGTTCATGTTATACCTCATCGTTGTGCCCCCATTTATGTAAGCTACGTTTGCATTTGAAGATTTTACTTGATTGTCAGCAAGAAGATAGTTTTGCAAGAGAGAACAGATAAAATAATATAGTAAATGCTTTCAGGTATGTGTGAGCAACTACTCATTTTGTCCTTTGTTCTGATGCAGCTTAAACTCCTTTACTTGCTATTAACGGTGCTTTGGTAGAATTGTTTTTAACTAAACAGAACTCGTTCAGCGGCAGCGCTCAGCCTCTCATTGTAACAGGGGGAGGAGAGGGTAGGAGGGTTAGTTTCTGACAATAAAAAAGCACTACTTGTAAACATAAAATTATACTGTTAATGGGGAGGCTGTTAAACTAAATAAAAAAATGTCTATAACTGTATGTTACAAACATTATAATGGTTAATTTATATTCTTTCATTTAAAAGCTGCCGTTTAATTTTTATTTCTAATGTATATTTTTGTATTTAATCATACATGTGTTTATCGGTATAAATAAAGGTTATTTATTGATTGATACACATTTCATCTCTATTTTCTTTACATGATACATGTGAAATTGACCTTATTTGCAAGGTCCGCTTTTTCTTTAAAGACTACACTTGGCGCTATACACTGCCCTCCGTGGGCAGACCACACCCTCTTAATGACTGGCCACACCCCAATGTAGTGGGCCCCTATCACCGCATTCCCCCGGTGGGCCCTTTATGTCCCAGTCCGACACTGCTTCTTTATGTCAGACCGCCCTATTAACAGTATATAGTGTTATGTTTACTAGTAGTGCTTCTTTATGTCAGACCGCCCGATTAACAGTATATAGTGTTATGTTTACTAGTAGTACTTCTTTATGTCAGACCGCCCTATTAACAGTATATAGTGTTATGTTTACTAGTATTACTTCTTTATGTCAGACCGCTCTATTAACAGTATATAGTGTTATGTTTACTAGTAGTGCTTCTTTATGTCAGACCGCCCTATTAGCAGTATATAGTGTTATGTTTACTAGTAGTACTTCTTATGTCAGACTCGCCCTATTAACAGTATATAGTGTTATGTTTACTAGTAGTGCTTCTTTATGTCAGACCGCCCTATTAACAGTATATATTGTTATGTTTACTAGTAGAGCTTCTTTATGTCAGACCGCCCTATTAACAGTATATAGTGTTATGTTTACTAGTAGTACTTCTTTATGTCAGACCGCCCTATTAACAGTATATAGTGTTATGTTTACTAGTATTACTTCTTTATGTCAGACTGCTCTATTAACAGTATATAGTGTTATGTTTACTAGTAGTACTTCTTTATGTCAGACCGCCCTATTAACAGTATATAGTGTTATGTTTACTAGTAGTGCTTCTTTATGACAGACCGCCCTATAAACAGTATATAGTGTTATGTTTACTAGTAGTACTTCTTTATGTCAGACCGTCCTATTAACAGTATATAGTGTTATGTTTACTAGTAGTACTTCTTTATGTCAGACCGCCCTATTAACAGTATATAGTGTTATGTTTACTAGTAGTACTTCTTTATGTCAGACCGCCCTATTAACAGTATATAGTGTTATGTTTACCAGTAGTGCTTCTTTATGTCTGACCACCCTATTAACAGTATATAGTGTTATGTTTACTAGTAGTGCTTCTTTATGTCAGACCGTCCTATTAACAGTATATAGTGTTATGTTTACTAGTAGTGCTTCTTTATGTCAGACCACCCTATTAACAGTATATAGTGTTATGTTTACTAGTAGTACTTCTTTATGTCAGACCACCCTATTAACAGTATATAGTGTTATGTTTACTAGTAGTGCTTCTTTATGACAGACCGCCCTATAAACATTATATAGTGTTATGTTTACTAGTAGTACTTCTTTGTGTCAGACCGTCCTATTAACAGTATATAGTGTTATGTTTACTAGTATTACTTCTTTATATCAGAGCACCCTATTAACAGTATATAGTGTTAGGTTTACTAGTAGTGCTTCTTTATGTCAGACCACCCTATTAACAGTATATAGTGTTATGTTTACTAGTATTACTTCTTTATATCAGAACGCCCTATTAACTGTATATAGTGATATGTTTACTAGTAGAGCTTCTTTATGTCAGACCGCTCTATTAACAGTATGTAGGGTTATGTTTACTAGTAGAGCTTCTTTATGGCAGACTGCTCTATTAACAGTATATAGTGTTATGTTTACTAGTAGTACTTCTTATGTCAGACCGCCCTATTAGCAGTATATAGTGTTATGTTTACTAGTAGTGCTTCTTTATGTCAGAGCGCCCTATTAACAGTATATAGTGTTATGTTTACTAGTATTACTTCTTTATATCAGAGCGCCCTATTAACAGTATATAGTGTTAGGTTTACTAGTAGTGCTTCTTTATGTCAGACCACCCTACTAACAGTATATAGTGTTATGTTTACTAGTATTACTTCTTTATATCAGAACGCCCTATTAACTGTATATAGTGATATGTTTACTAGTAGAGCTTCTTTATGTCAGACCGCTCTATTAACAGTATATAGTGTTATGTTTACTAGTAGTACTTCTTTATGTCAGACCACCCTACTAACAGTATATAGTGTTATGTTTACTAGTATTACTTCTTTATATCAGAACGCCCTATTAACTGTATATAGTGATATGTTTACTAGTAGAGCTTCTTTATGTCAGACCGCTCTATTAACAGTATGTAGGGTTATGTTTACTAGTAGAGCTTCTTTATGGCAGACTGCTCTATTAACAGTATATAGTGTTATGTTTACTAGTAGTACTTCTTATGTCAGACCGCCCTATTAGCAGTATATAGTGTTATGTTTACTAGTAGTGCTTCTTTATGTCAGAGCGCCCTATTAACAGTATATAGTGTTATGTTTACTAGTATTACTTCTTTATATCAGAGCGCCCTATTAACAGTATATAGTGTTAGGTTTACTAGTAGTGCTTCTTTATGTCAGACCACCCTATTAACAGTATATAGTGTTATGTTTACTAGTATTACTTCTTTATATCAGAGCGCCCTATTAACAGTATATAGTGTTATGTTTACTAGTAGAGCTTCTTTATGTCAGACCGCTCTATTAACAGTATGTAGGGTTATGTTTACTAGTAGAGCTTCTTTATGTCAGACTGCTCTATTAACAGTATATAGTGTTATGTTTACTAGTATTACTTCTTTATATCAGAGCGCCCTATTAACTGTATATAGTGATATGTTTACTAGTAGAGCTTCTTTATGTCAGACCGCTCTATTAACAGTATGTAGGGTTATGTTTACTAGTAGAGCTTCTTTATGTCAGACCACCCTATTAACAGTATATAGTGTTATGTTTACTAGTAGTGCTTCTTATGTCAGACCGCCCTATTAGCAGTATATAGTGTTATGTTTACTAGTAGTGCTTCTTTATGTCAGACCGCCCTATTAACAGTATATAGTGTTATGGTTACTAGTAGTGCTTCTTTATGTCAGACCACCCTATTAACAGTATATAGTGTTATGTTTACTAGTATTACTTCTTTATATCAGAGCGCCCTATTAACTGTATATAGTGATATGTTTACTAGTAGAGCTTCTTTATGTCAGACCGCTCTATTAACAGTATGTAGGGTTATGTTTACTAGTAGAGCTTCTTTATGTCAGACTGCTCTATTAACAGTATATAGTGTTATGTTTACTAGTAGTACTTCTTATGTCAGACCGCCCTATTAGCAGTATATAGTGTTATGTTTACTAGTAGTGCTTCTTTATGTCAGACCGCCCTATTAACAGTATATAGTGTTATGTTTACTAGTAGTACTTCTTATGTCAGACCGCCCTATTAACAATATATAGTGTTATGTTTACTAGTAGTGCTTCTTTATATCAGAGTGCCCTATTAACAGTATATAGTGTTATGTTTACTAGTAGTACTTCTTTATGTCAGACCACCCTATTAACAGTATACAGTGTTATGTTTACTAGTAGTGCTTCTTTATGTCAGACCGCCCTATTAACAGTATATAGTGTTATGTTTACTAGTAGTGCTTCTTTATGTCAGACCGCCCTATTAACAGTATATAGTGTTATGCATACTTGCCAACATTTTTTTTTTTCTTCCGGGAGATGCCGGCTGGGACGTGGGCGTACAGGGGGCGGGGCTGCGAAATCGCGTCATTTTGGCCCCGCCCCCGTGACGGAATGACGCAAATCGCGTCATTTTACAGTGGGGGCGGGGCTAAACGCCGCGATTCCGGGTGAATCGCGGCGTTTAAACTACATTTTTCCCCCTTCCTATCAGGGAGATTGCCACACTCGTCCGGGAGACTCTCGCAAAATGCGGGAGTCTCCCGGACAATGCGGGAGAGTTGGCAAGTATGGTGTTATGTTTACTAGTAGTACTTCTTATGTCAGACGCCCTATTAACAGTATATAGTGTTATGTTTACTAGTAGTACTTCTTTATGTCAGACCTCCCTATTAACAGTATATAGTGTTATGTTTACTAGTAGTACTTCTTTATGTCAGACCGCCCTATTAACAGTATATAGTGTTATGTTTACTAGTAGTACTTCTTATGTCAGACCGCCCTATTAGCAGTATATAGTGTTATGTTTACTAGTAGTGCTTCTTTATGTCAGACCGCCCTATTAACAGTATATAGTGTTATGTTTACTAGTAGTACTTCTTTATGACAGACCGCCCTATTAACAGTATATAGTGTTATGTTTACTAGTATTACTTCTTTATGTCAGACCGCTCTATTAACAGTATATAGTGTTATGTTTACTAGTAGTGCTTCTTTATGTCAGACCGCCCTATTAGCAGTATATAGTGTTATGTTTACTAGTAGTGCTTCTTTATGTCAGACTCGCCCTATTAACAGTATATAGTGTTATGTTTACTAGTAGTGCTTCTTTATGTCAGACCGCCCTATTAACAGTATATAGTGTTATGTTTACTAGTAGTACTTCTTTATGTCAGACCGCCCTATTAACAGTATATAGTGTTATGTTTACTAGTATTACTTCTTTATGTCAGACTGCTCTATTAACAGTATATAGTGTTATGTTTACTAGTAGTACTTCTTTATGTCAGACCGTCCTATTAACAGTATATAGTGTTATGTTTACTAGTAGTGCTTCTTTATGACAGACCGCCCTATAAACAGTATATAGTGTTATGTTTACTAGGGATGAGCGCACTCGGATTTCTGAAATCCGAGCCCACCCGAACGTTGCGGATCCGAGTCGGATCCGAGACAGATCCGGGTATTGGCGCCAAATTCAAAAGTGAAACTGAGGCTCTGACTCATAATCCCGTTGTCGGATCTCGCGATACTCGGATCCTATAAATTCCCCGCTAGTCGCCGCCATCTTCACTCGGGCATTGATCAGGGTAGAGGGAGGGTGTGTTAGGTGGTCCTCTGTGCTGTTTAGTTCTGTGCTGTTTAGTTCTGTGCTGTTTAGTTCTGTGCTGTTTAGTTCTGTGCTGTTTAGTTCTGTGCTGTTTAGTTCTGTGCTGTTTAGTGCTGTGCTGTGCTGTGCTGTGCTGTGCTGTGTTCTGCAGTATCAGTCCAGTGGTGCTGTGTGCTGTGCTCTGTCCTTCTGAGGTCAGTGGTGCTGCTGGGTCCTGTGCTGTGTCCTGTTCAGTCCAGTGGTGCTGTGTCCTGTGCTCTGTGCTTCTAAGGGCATAGTTATTTCCCCACTATTCCCAAGTTTTTTAAAAATAAGAAAAAGGTAAAAAAAAATAAAAAATTTAAAAAAATAAATAAATATAATAATTATAACCAAATTTGCAAAACCAATCCAGCAGTATAAGTCCATTGGTACTGCAATATTACCAAGTTCACACATTCTGCAGTATCTTGTGCTACATATAATGGAGACCAAAAATTTGGAGGATAAAGTAGGGAAAGATCAAGACCCACTTCCTCCTAATGCTGAAGCTGCTGCCACTAGTCATGACATAGACGATGAAATGCCATCAACGTCGTCTTCCAAGCCCGATGCCCAATCTCGTAGTACCGGGCATGTTAAATCCAAAAAGCCCAAGTTAAGAAAAAGTAGCAAAAAGAGAAACTTAAAATCATCTGAGGAGAAACGTAAAGTTGCCAATATGCCATTTACGACACGGAGTGGCAAGGAACGGCTTTGGCCCTGGCCCGTGTTCATGACTAGTGGTTCAGCTTCACCCACGGATCTTAGCCCTCCTCCTCCTCCCCCCCCCCTACAAAAAATTGAAGAGAGTTATGCTGTCAGCAACAAAACAGCAAACAACTCTGCCTTCTAAAGAGAAATTATCACAAATCCCCAAGGCGAGTCCAAGGGTGTTGGTGGTTGTCAAGCCTGACCTTCCCATCACTGTACGGGAAGAGGTGGCTCGGGAGGAGGCTATTGATGATGTAGCTGGCGCTGTGGAGGAACTTGATGATGAGGATGGTGATGTGGTTATTGTAAATGAGGCACCAGGGGGGGAAACAGCTGATGTCCATGGGATGAAAAAGCCCATCGTCATGCCTGGTCAGAAGACCAAAAAATGCACCTCTTCGGTCTGGAGTTATTTTTATCCAAATCCAGACAACCAATGTATGGCAATATGTAGCTTATGTAAAGCTCAAATAAGCAGGGGTAAGGATCTTGCCCACCTAGGAACATCCTCCCTTATACGTCACCTGAATAACCTTCATAGTTCAGTGGTTAGTTCAGGAACTGGGGCTAGGACCCTCATCGGTACAGGGACACCTAAATCCCGTGGTCCAGTTGGATACACACCAGCAACACCCTCCTCGTCAACTTCCTCCACAATCTCCATCAGATTCAGTCCTGCAGCCCAAGTCAGCAGCCAGACTGAGTCCTCCTCAATACGGGATTCATCCGAGGAATCCTGCAGCGGTACGCCTACTACTGCCACTGCTGCTGTTGCTGCTGTTAGTCGGTCATCTTCCCAGAGGGGAAGTCGTAAGACCGCTAAGTCTTTCACCAAACAATTGACCGTCCAACAGTCGTTTGCCATGACCACCAAATACGATAGTAGTCACCCTATTGCAAAGCGTATAACTGCGGCTGTAACTGCAATGTTGGTGTTAGACGTGCGCCCGGTGTCCGCCATCAGTGGAGTGGGATTTAGAGGGTTGATAGAGGTATTGTGTCCCCGGTACCAAATCCCCTCGAGATTCCACTTCACTAGGCAGGCGATACCAAAAATGTACAGAGAAGTACGATCAAGTGTCCTCAGTGCTCTTAAAAATGCGGTTGTACCCACTGTCCACTTAACCACGGACATGTGGACAAGTGGTTCTGGGCAAACGAAGGACTATATGACTGTGACAGCCCACTGGGTAGATGCATCCCCTTCCGCAGCAACAGCAACAGCTGCATCAGTAGCAGCATCTACAAAATGGCTGCTCATGCAAAGGCAGGCAACATTGTGCATTACAGGCTTTAATAAGAGGCACAACGCTGACAACATATTAGAGAAAATGAGGGAAATTATCTCCCAGTGGCTTACCCCACTTAGACTCTCATGGGGATTTGTGGTGTCAGACAATGCCAGTAACATTGTGCGGGCATTAAATATGGGCAATTTCCAGCACGTCCCATGTTTTGCCCACACCATTAATTTGGTGGTGCAGCATTACCTCAAGAGTGACAGGGGTGTGCAGGAGATGCTTGCGGTGGCCTGCAAAATTGCTGGACACTTTCGGCATTCAGCCAGTGCCTACCGCAGACTAGAGGCACATCAAAAAAGCTTGAACCTGCCCTGCCATCACCTCAAACAAGAGGTTGTGACGCGCTGGAACTCCACCCTCTATATGCTGCAGAGGATGGAGGAGCAGCAAAAGGCCATTCAGGCCTACACAGCCACCTACGACATAGGCAAAGGAGTGGGGATGCGCCTCAGTCAAGCGCAGTGGAGACTGATTTCCGTGTTGTGCAAGGTTCTGCAGCCATTTGAACTTGCCACACGAGAAGTCAGTTCCGACACTGCCAGCTTGAGTCAGGTCATTCCCCTGATCAGGCTGTTGCAGAAGCAGCTGGAGAAAGTGAGGGAGGAGCTGGTAAGCCATTGCGATTACACCAAGCATGTAGCTCTTGTGGATGTAGCCCTTCGTACGCTTTGCCAGGATCCGAGGGTGGTCACTCTTTTAAAGTCAGAGGAATACATTCTGGCCACCGTGCTCGATCCTCGGTTTAAAGCGTATGTTGTGTCTCTGTTTCCGGCGGACACAGGTCTGCAAAGACCTGCTGGTCAGGAGATTGTCCTCTGAAGAGGACCGTGACATGCCAACAGCTCCACCCTCATTTTCTTCCACATCTATGGCTGCGAGGAAAAAGCTCAGTTTTCCCAAAAGAGGCACTGGCGGGGATGCTGATAACATCTGGTCCGGACTGAAGGACCTGCCAACCATTGCAGACATGTCTACTGTCGCTGCATTGGATGCTGTCACAATAGAAAAAATTGTGGATGATTACTTTGCTGACACCATCCAAGTAGACATGTCAGACAGTCCATATTGTTACTGGCAGGAAAAAAAGGCAGTTTGGAAGCCCCTGTACAAACTGGCTCTATTTTACCTGAGTTGTCCCCCCTCCAGTGTGTACTCGGAAAGAGTTTTTAGTGCAGCGGGGAACCTGGTCAGTGAGCGGCGAAGGAGGTTGCTTCCTCACAACGTTGAAAAAATGATGTTTATAAAAATGAATAATCAATTCCTCAATGAAGTACAGCACTGCCCTCCAGATACTACAGAGGGACCTGTGGTTGTGGAGTCCAGCGGGGACGAATTGATAATGTGTGATGAGGAGGAAGTACACACTGTAGGGGGAGAGGAATCAGAGGTTGAGGATGAGGACGACATCTTGCCTCAGTAGAGCCTGTTTAGTCTGTACAGGGAGAGATGAATAGCTTTTTTGGTGTGGGGGCCCAAACAAACCAATCATTTCAGTCAAAGTTGTTTGGTAGGCCCTGTCGCTGAAATGATTGGTTTGTTAAAGTGTGCATGTCCTATTTCAACAACATACCTCTCAACTGCAGCTCATCCCTCCTCTGCGGGGATAATGTCTCCTGTGCTCTGACACGTCACTCTGTGTACTCTCAGCCTCAGGATCTGACACTACAGCTACCATGCCTCTTGTAGCAGCCCTCACTCCAGGGCCTCTTCCATGTGCAGTGTCCCCCTCTCTCTTGGGTTCACTATAGTGGCATGGAGTTCTCCCCCTCATCCAGGGCACACATTCCTTGCCCTGGCTCAGTCACCACGCTCAGACTTCCAGGCAATGCTGGGGGAGCCTGGGAGCTTCCACCCCAGGTCCCCAGCTACAACTCTCCTCTCCTGTGTCTTCTCTCTCTTTCTGACACTTTAAAGATCGTGCCTTTAAATGAAAAAGTCAGTCTTCATTGCACGACTATGTGCAAGTGCAACAGGGACATTTTTTTGGGTTTACAAAGTCAAACAATAACACTTCGACCCTGTCTGTCTGGGGTCTCTCAATGACGAATTGTCTGTAGCATGTTTGGAGGAGGTATTGTGGCCCCGGTATCAAATTGGGTACCGGGGCCACCCCACTATGCAGTCCAGATACTTGTTTGGTGGAATTCAGACACGTGGAGGGTTTTTTAATTATATTGTGGCCTCGGTACCAAATTGTGTACCGGGGCCACCACACTACGCAGTCAAGATAGATAGATGCGTATTGCGTATCATAGATAAAGTACATTCAGTGGTGTGGGGCAAATTGAAAAATATTCCAAATGCACTGACATTATCAAAAACAAGAGGTTGTCACACGCTAAAACTCCAACATGTATATGATGGAGAGGATGGAGGAGCAGCCGTATGTGTAGTGTAATGCAGATCTGTTGAAGGTTTTTTATATATTTTATTGTGGTGCCCAGTGCCCACTCCTCTACGCAGTCCAGGTACAATTATTGGTGCGAATCATAAAAGTTCAGGGTTTTTAAGATATTGTGGTGACCCACTCCTCTACGCAGTCCAGGTACAATTATTGGTGCGAATCATAAAAGTTCAGGGTTTTTAATATATTGTGGTGACCCACTCCTCTACGCAGTCCAGGTACAATTATTGGTGCGAATCATAAAAGTTCAGGGTTTTTAAGATATTGTGGTGACCCACTCCTCTACGCAGTCCAGGTACAATTATTGGTGCGAATCATAAAAGTTCAGGGTTTTTAATATATTGTGGTGACCCACTCCTCTACGCAGTCCAGGTACAATTATTGGTGCGAATCATAAAAGTTCAGGGTTTTTAAGATATTGTGGTGACCCACTCCTCTACGCAGTCCAGGTACAATTATTGGTGCGAATCATAAAAGTTCAGGGTTTTTAAGATATTGTGGTGACCCACTCCTCTACGCAGTCCAGGTACAATTATTGGTGCGAATCATAAAAGTTCCGAGTTTTTAAGATATTGTGGTGACCCACTCCTCTACGCAGTCCAGGTACAATTATTGGTGCGAATCATAAAAGTTCAGGGTTTTTAAGATATTGTGGTGACCCACTCCTCTACGCAGTCCAGGTACAATTATTGGTGCGAATCATAAAAGTTCAGGGTTTTTAAGATATTGTGGTGACCCACTCCTCTACGCAGTCCAGGTACAATTATTGGTGCGAATCATAAAAGTTCCGAGTTTTTAAGATATTGTGGTGACCCACTCCTCTACGCAGTCCAGGTACAATTATTGGTGCGAATCATAAAAGTTCAGGGTTTTTAAGATATTGTGGTGACCCACTCCTCTACGCAGTCCAGGTACAATTATTGGTGCGAATCATAAAAGTTCAGGGTTTTTAATATATTGTGGTGACCTACTCCTCTACGCAGTCCAGGTACAATTATTGGTGCGAATCATAAAAGTTCAGGGTTTTTAAGATATTGTGGTGACCCACTCCTCTACGCAGTCCAGGTACAATTATTGGTGCGAATCATAAAAGTTCAGGGTTTTTAAGATATTGTGGTGACCCACTCCTCTACGCAGTCCAGGTACAATTATTGGTGCGAATCATAAAAGTTCAGGGTTTTTAAGATATTGTGGTGACCCACTCCTCTACGCAGTCCAGGTACAATTATTGGTGCGAATCATAAAAGTTCAGGGTTTTTAATATATTGTGGTGACCCACTCCTCTACGCAGTCCAGGTACAATTATTGGTGCGAATCATAAAAGTTCAGGGTTTTTAAGATATTGTGGTGACCCACTCCTCTACGCAGTCCAGGTACAATTATTGGTGCGAATCATAAAAGTTCAGGGTTTTTAATATATTGTGGTGACCCACTCCTCTACGCAGTCCAGGTACAATTATTGGTGCGAATCATAAAAGTTCAGGGTTTTTAAGATATTGTGGTGACCCACTCCTCTACGCAGTCCAGGTACAATTATTGGTGCGAATCATAAAAGTTCAGGGTTTTTAAGATATTGTGGTGACCCACTCCTCTACGCAGTCCAGGTACAATTATTGGTGCGAATCATAAAAGTTCAGGGTTTTTAATATATATTGTGGTGACCCACTCCTCTACGCAGTCCAGAAAGATACCTTGTTGCAACGTTTTGGACTAATAACTATATTGTGAGGTGTTCACAATACACTGTAAATTAGTGGAAATGCTTGTTATTGAATGTTATTGAGGTTAATAATAGCCTAGGAGTGAAAATAAGCCCAAAAACTTGATTTTTAAACTTTTTATGTTTTTTTCCAAAAAAATCTGAATCCAATACCTTAAATCCGAACCGAGACCTTTCGTCAAGTGTTTTGCGAGACAAATCCGAACCTCAAAAATAACGAAAATCCGGATCCAAAACACAAAACACGAGACCTCAAAAGTCGCCGGTGCACATCCCTAATGTTTACTAGTAGTACTTCTTTATGTCAGACCGTCCTATTAACAGTATATAGTGTTATGTTTACTAGTAGTACTTCTTTATGTCAGACCGCCCTATTAACAGTATATAGTGTTATGTTTACTAGTAGTACTTCTTTATGTCAGACCGCCCTATTAACAGTATATAGTGTTATGTTTACCAGTAGTGCTTCTTTATGTCTGACCACCCTATTAACAGTATATAGTGTTATGTTTACTAGTAGTGCTTCTTTATGTCAGACCGTCCTATTAACAGTATATAGTGTTATGTTTACTAGTAGTGCTTCTTTATGTCAGACCACCCTATTAACAGTATATAGTGTTATGTTTACTAGTAGTACTTCTTTATGTCAGACCACCCTATTAACAGTATATAGTGTTATGTTTACTAGTAGTGCTTCTTTATGTCAGACCGTCCTATTAACAGTATATAGTGTTATGTTTACTAGTAGTGCTTCTTTATGACAGACCGCCCTATAAACATTATATAGTGTTATGTTTACTAGTAGTACTTCTTTGTGTCAGACCGTCCTATTAACAGTATATAGTGTTATGTTTACTAGTATTACTTCTTTATATCAGAGCGCCCTATTAACAGTATATAGTGTTAGGTTTACTAGTAGTGCTTCTTTATGTCAGACCACCCTATTAACAGTATATAGTGTTATGTTTACTAGTATTACTTCTTTATATCAGAACGCCCTATTAACTGTATATAGTGATATGTTTACTAGTAGAGCTTCTTTATGTCAGACCGCTCTATTAACAGTATGTAGGGTTATGTTTACTAGTAGAGCTTCTTTATGTCAGACTGTTCTATTAACAGTATATAGTGTTATGTTTACTAGTAGTACTTCTTATGTCAGACCGCCCTATTAGCAGTATATAGTGTTATGTTTACTAGTAGTGCTTCTTTATGTCAGAGCGCCCTATTAACAGTATATAGTGTTAGGTTTACTAGTAGTGCTTCTTTATGTCAGACCACCCTATTAACATTATATAGTGTTATGTTTACTAGTATTACTTCTTTATATCAGAGCGCCCTATTAACAGTATATAGTGTTATGTTTACTAGTAGTGCTTCTTATGTCAGACCGCCCTATTAGCAGTATATAGTGTTATGTTTACTAGTAGTGCTTCTTTATGTCAGACCGCCCTATTAACAGTATATAGTGTTATGTTTACTAGTAGTACTTCTTATGTCAGACGCCCTATTAACAGTATATAGTGTTATGTTTACTAGTAGTACTTCTTATGTCAGACGCCCTATTAACAGTATATAGTGTTATGTTTACTAGTAGTGCTTCTTTACGTCAGACCGCCCTATTAACAGTATATAGTGTTATGTTTACTAGTAGTGCTTCTTTATGTCAGACCTCCCTATTAACAGTATATAGTGTTATGTTTACTAGTAGTACTTCTTTATGTCAGACCGCCCTATTAACAGTATATAGTGTTATGTTTACTAGTAGTACTTCTTATGTCAGACCGCCCTATTAGCAGTATATAGTGTTATGTTTACTAGTAGTGCTTCTTTATGTCAGACCGCCCTATTAACAGTATATAGTGTTATGTTTACTAGTAGTGCTTCTTTATGTCAGACCGCCCTATTAACAGTATATAGTGTTATGTTTACTAGTATTACTTCTTTATGTCAGACCGCCCTATTAACAGTATATAGTGTTATGTTTACTAGTATTACTTCTTTATGTCAGACCGCCCTATTAACAGTATATAGTGTTATGGTTACTAGTAGTGCTTCTTTATATCAGAGCGCCCTATTAACAGTATATAGTGTTATGTTTACTAGTAGTGCTTCTTTATGTCAGACCGCCCTATTAACAGTATATAGTGTTATGTTTACTAGTAGTACTTCTTATGTCAGACGCCCTATTAACAGTATATAGTGTTATGTTTACTAGTAGTACTTCTTATGTCAGACGCCCTATTAACAGTATATAGTGTTATGTTTACTAGTAGTGCTTCTTTACGTCAGACCGCCCTATTAACAGTATATAGTGTTATGTTTACTAGTAGTGCTTCTTTATGTCAGACCTCCCTATTAACAGTATATAGTGTTATGTTTACTAGTAGTACTTCTTTATGTCAGACCGCCCTATTAACAGTATATAGTGTTATGTTTACTAGTAGTACTTCTTATGTCAGACCGCCCTATTAGCAGTATATAGTGTTATGTTTACTAGTAGTGCTTCTTTATGTCAGACCGCCCTATTAACAGTATATAGTGTTATGTTTACTAGTAGTACTTCTTTATGTCAGACCGCCCTATTAACAGTATATAGTGTTATGTTTACTAGTATTACTTCTTTATGTCAGACCGCTCTATTAACAGTATATAGTGTTATGTTTACTAGTAGTGCTTCTTTATGTCAGACCGCCCTATTAGCAGTATATAGTGTTATGTTTACTAGTAGTACTTCTTATGTCAGACTCGCCCTATTACCAGTATATAGTGTTATGTTTACTAGTAGTGCTTCTTTATGTCAGACCGCCCTATTAACAGTATATATTGTTATGTTTACTAGTAGAGCTTCTTTATGTCAGACCGCCCTATTAACAGTATATAGTGTTATGTTTACTAGTAGTACTTCTTTATGTCAGACCACCCTATTAACAGTATATAGTGTTATGTTTACTAGTATTACTTCTTTATGTCAGACCGCCCTATTAACAGTATATAGTGTTATGTTTACTAGTATTACTTCTTTATGTCAGACCGTCCTATTAACAGTATAGTGTTATGTTTACTAGTAGTGCTTCTTTATGACAGACCGCCCTATAAACAGTATATAGTGTTATGTTTACTAGTAGTACTTCTTTGTGTCAGACCGTCCTATTAACATTATATAGTGTTATGTTTACTAGTATTACTTCTTTATATCAGAGCGCCCTATTAACAGTATATAGTGTTAGGTTTACTAGTAGTGCTTCTTTATGTCAGACCACCCTATTAACATTATATAGTGTTATGTTTACTAGTAGTGCTTCTTTATGTCAGACCGCCCTATTAACAGTATATAGTGTTATGTTTACTAGTAGTGCTTCTTTATGTCAGACCACCCTATTAACATTATATAGTGTTATGTTTACTAGTAGTGCTTCTTTATGTCAGACCACCCTACTAACAGTATATAGTGTTATGTTTACTAGTAGTACTTCTTTATATCAGAGCGCCCTATTAACAGTATATAGTGTTATGTTTACTAGTAGTGCTTCTTTATGTCAGACCACCCTATTAACAGTATATAGTGTTATGTTTACTAGTATTACTTCTTTATATCAGAGCGCCCTATTAACTGTATATAGTGATATGTTTACTAGTAGAGCTTCTTTATGTCAGACCGCTCTATTAACAGTATATAGTGTTATGTTTACTAGTAGTACTTCTTATGTCAGACCGCCCTATTAGCAGTATATAGTGTTATGTTTACTAGTAGTGCTTCTTTATGTCAGACCGCCCTATTAACAGTATATAGTGTTATGTTTACTAGTAGTACTTCTTATGTCAGACTCGCCCTATTAACAGTATATAGTGTTATGGTTACTCATACTTGCCAACATTTTATTTATTTTTTCCGGGAGATGCCGGCTGGGACGTGGGCGTGCAGGGGGCGGGGCTGCGAAATCGCGTCATTTTGGCCCCGCCCCCGTGACGGAATGACGCAAATCGCGTCATTTTACAGTGGGGGCGGGGCTAAACGCCGCGATTCCGGGTGAATCGCGGCGTTTAAACTAATTTTTTCCCCCTTCGTATCAGGGAGATTGCCACACTCGTCCGGGAGACTCTCGCAAAATGCGGGAGTCTCCCGGACAATCCGGGAGAGTTGGCAAGTATGTGGTTACTAGTAGTACTTCTTTATTTCAGATCACCCTATTAACAGTATATAGTGTTATGTTTACTAGTAGAGCTTCTTTATGTCAGACCGCCCTATTAACAGTATATATTGTTATGTTTACTAGTAGTGCTTCTTTATGTCAGACCGCCCGATTAACAGTATATAGTGTTATGTTTACTAGTAGTACTTCTTTATGTCAGACCGCCCTATTAACAGTATATAGTGTTATGTTTACTAGTATTACTTCTTTATGTCAGACCGCTCTATTAACAGTATATAGTGTTATGTTTACTAGTAGTGCTTCTTTATGTCAGACCGCCCTATTAGCAGTATATAGTGTTATGTTTACTAGTAGTACTTCTTATGTCAGACTCGCCCTATTAACAGTATATAGTGTTATGTTTACTAGTAGTGCTTCTTTATGTAAGACCTCCCTATTAACAGTATATATTGTTATGTTTACTAGTAGAGCTTCTTTATGTCAGACCGTCCTATTAACAGTATATAGTGTTATGTTTACTAGTAGTACTTCTTTATGTCAGACCGCCCTATTAACAGTATATAGTGTTATGTTTACTAGTATTACTTCTTTATGTCAGACCGCTCTATTAACAGTATATAGTGTTATGTTTACTAGTAGTACTTCTTTATGTCAGACCGCCCTATTAACAGTATATAGTGTTATGTTTACTAGTAGTGCTTCTTTATGTCTGACCACCCTATTAACAGTATATAGTGTTATGTTTACTAGTAGTGCTTCTTTATGTCAGACCGTCCTATTAACAGTATATAGTGTTATGTTTACTAGTAGTACTTCTTTATGTCAGACCACCCTATTAACAGTATATAGTGTTATGTTTACTAGTAGTGCTTCTTTATGTCAGACCACCCTATTAACAGTATATAGTGTTATGTTTACTAGTAGTACTTCTTTATGTCAGACCACCCTATTAACAGTATATAGTGTTATGTTTACTAGTAGTACTTCTTTATGTCAGACCACCCTATTAACAGTATATAGTGTTATGTTTACTAGTAGTGCTTCTTTATGACAGACCGCCCTATAAACAGTATATAGTGTTATTTTTACTAGTAGTGCTTCTTTATGTCAGACCGTCCTATTAACAGTATATAGTGTTATGTTTACTAGTAGTGCTTCTTTATGTCAGACCACCCTATTAACAGTATATAGTGTTATGTTTACTAGTAGTACTTTTTTATGTCAGACCACCCTATTAACAGTATATAGTGTTATGTTTACTAGTAGAGCTTCTTTATGACAGACCGCCCTATTAACAGTATATAGTGTTATGTTTACTAGTATTACTTCTTTATATCAGAGCGCCCTATTAACAGTATATAGTGTTATGTTTACTAGTAGTGCTTCTTTATGTCAGACCACCCTATTAACAGTATATAGTGTTATGTTTACTAGTATTACTTCTTTATATCAGAGCGCCCTATTAACTGTATATAGTGATATGTTTACTAGTAGAGCTTCTTTATGTCAGACCGCCCTATTAACAGTATATAGTGTTATGTTTACTAGTAGTACTTCTTTATGTCAGACCGCCCTATTAACAGTATATAGTGTTATGTTTACTAGTATTACTTCTTTATGTCAGACCACCCTATTAACAGTTTATAGTGTTATGTTTACTAGTAGTACTTCTTTATGTCAGACCACCCTATTAACAGTATATAGTGTTATGTTTACTAGTAGTGCTTCTTTATGTCAAACCGTCCTATTAACAGTATATAGTGTTATGTTTACTAGTATTACTTCTTTATGTCAGACCGCTCTATTAACAGTATATAGTGTTATGTTTACTATTAGTACTTCTTTATGTCAGACCGCCCTATTGCCAGTATATAGTGTTATGTTTACTAGTAGTGCTTCTTTATGACAGACCGCCCTATAAACAGTATATAGTGTTATGTTTACTAGTAGTACTTCTTTATGTCAGACCGTCCTAATAACAGTATATAGTGTTATGTTTACTAGTAGTGCTTCTTTATGTCTGAACACCCTATTAACAGTATATAGTGTTATGTTTACTAGTAGTGCTTCTTTATGTCAGACCGTCCTATTAACAGTATATAGTGTTATGTTTACTAGTAGTGCTTCTTTATGTCAGACCACCCTATTAACAGTATATAGTTTTATGTTTACTAGTAGTATTTCTTTATGTCAGACCTCCCTATTAACAGTATATAGTAGTGTTATGTTTACTAGTAGTGCTTCTTTATGTCAGACCGTCCTATTAACAGTATATAGTGTTATGTTTACTAGTAGAGCTTCTTTATGACAGACCACCCTATTAACAGTAGATAGTGTTATGTTTACTAGTAGTGCTTCTTTATGTCAGACCACCCTATTAACAGTATATAGTGTTATGTTTACTAGTATTACTTCTTTATATCAGAGCGCCCTATTAACAGTATATAGTGTTATGTTTACTAGTAGTACTTCTTTATGTCAGACCACCCTATTAACAGTATATAGTGTTATGTTTCGTAAGAGAGAGTCCCCTTTTAGACGAGTGAAATTAAATAGTGACAGTGTTGCATTCGTGTTTACACTTGCCTGAAAGAGTTAAGGTTGGGAAGTGGGTTGGACAAGGATGTGGAGGGGAGGTAAGGGTGGCTTTGTAGGTGATACATTTCCTGGGAGTAGTCACTCGGCTTGCAGAATCCTGGGACAGAAGACGTCGAGCAGATAAGGATTTATAGCAATTGTTTATTTATCTGTTTGCATTTTGTTCCCCCTATTTTTGCTTGTTTCTTGTGTTTCTTGCTTTTGCTAATAAACATTGTTTTTTTTCCCCTTGTTTTTATTTCATTTTCTACTTCTATTTTTCCAGTCTTTTTATCTCCCTTCTCTAACCCCCCCCTCCCCCGCCTCCTTTCTCTGTTTCTTTCCACTGTAATTTCGTTTCATTGCTTTATTTTCGTGCCCCCGTTAGTTTAGATTTAATTTTCAGCAATGCCCTGTCCAAGGAGGGTTTCTGTGCGGCCGGCCCATTTACGCTCCCCATCCCCCGGCGATGTTAGTCGCCATCTTGGGGATGGGGCTGCGGGTGCTGGCGTCGCTTTAAGCGGCGGCGGGGGCATGGCCAGTGCTCCCCGCCGTCGGGATGCTGGGCGAGGGGTGGCCACTTCCACTCCTGTCCCGGGGACCCGGGGCAGGAGACAGTCCAGCGGGCGCGGCGCGGCGGTTTACAATTAACCGTCGGGTGCGCCGCGCATGCGCAGATCCCGTGCCTCAGTGCGGGAGTCTACTCCCGTTGCTGGAGCCGGGCTGTCAGCGGTGGACATCAGCAGTCTAGCTGCGGGGGGTCAGAACGTTCCCAAAAGTGGGGCACTGAGTGTAGAGGAGCAGGGGGCATGGACTCCCCCTACTCCTGGGCGTTTAGGAGAAGTAGGTGCAGTTCCCGGCAGCAGGCCACTAGTGGGAGCAGGGAAGGTTTCTCGTCTTAGCTCAGGTTCAGTATTGCCATTAACCCCTCCCGGGCTGCCTGGCAGTCAGAGGGAAAGAGAGGTTTTTAATCCTGCCCCACACCAATTATATTTTCCCCCCAGCCCCTTTTTATCCACCAGTATAATTGGATCAGCATGGGTATCAAGTTCAGCGCCCGTAAATTCAGCCCGCAGATCAATGTATCCGCCGGCGTCTGGAGGGGAGGAGTTTAGGGCAGAAAGAAGAGTTTCTGTTGCCCAAAACAGGGCTAACACTACGGGGAGGTGGATCCAAGGCCCGGTGGGAGCACGAGGTGACTGGGGAGCCAGGGGATTTGTAGGGGCAAACGAAGGGGAGGAAATTTTGTTCGGAGGTCAGACGGGTCAAGGGGTAAGCCGAGTCCAACGGCACCAATTGACCTCCCTCCCTTATAGCGGTCATGATGCGGAGAGCCAGGTGCGGATATACCCAAGGCAAAGGATCAGGGGTTTGGATGATGAGGGTTATGGCCCCTTAACTGACCAGGTAAGCGAGCGGGTGGTTGAATATCACCATGGCTTGAAGAGAACAGAGTGTAGGTACCCTCGGGCACGTTACGGTGAGTGGAGTGGCCAGAGGGGCAGGGAGGTAGGCACAAGTACGGGTTTCACTCCATTAGCTGGAAGGGGATGGGACCTAGGGTCTGGGAGTGGCGAGACAGAGTTTCGCGAGGCCCCTCAGGGCAGACCAGTTGCTTCATCCATTTGTGTTACACGTTGTGGTACCCCGCCAAACCCCAGGGTTTTAGGGAATACCAGTTTGAATTTGACAGAAGCTCACGATGTTCTGTTCTCAGCTTCACAGGGTCACGATTCGGCACGACGAGACCAGAGGGCTTTACACGACGAACCGGGAGCGGCAGTCGGGAGTGTATCGCCAGGCGTGGCAGATTCCACAAGAGGACCAACTACAGCAGGGACGCAAGAACGGCTGGGGGTGGAGGAGGCGGCAGAAGCCGGAATGGAGGTCGAGGCTACAGGGGAAAAAGGTGAGATCATTTCCCCTAATACACACAAAGTACGTGATGTTAGCCCACCAAAGTCTACGACTAGCGAGTAGTCCTCGGGTTCGGGTCAGAAGCCTTGCAAACTAATTAAGCTCTTGCAGACACATTTAGTGGGGAAGCGACCTGTTAAGCCACGTTTGGCCCTCGGTCCTGATATAGCTGCGCGAGCCGGGGATTCTGGGAGAGTTGAGAACGAGGCATTACTGTATGGCATTAGGCCATACAAAAAATTAACAAGGAAGTTCGTTTAGGCCGGATGTTAGGCCCTTTCCGGAAAGTACCCATTCCCAATTTGGTGGTGTCCCCGGTGGGTGTGGTGCCCAAAAAAGCAGAGGGAAAGTTTAGACTCATCCAACACCTCTCCTACCCTTTAGGCGAATCGATAAATGACGCCATAGACCCGGCAGTTAGTGCTGTCCAGTATCAGTCATTTGAGGATGCCCTTGCTCTCGTACAGGATTGTGGGGAGGGGGATCTTATGGCCAAGATTGACATTGAGTCAGCTTTCCGCCTGTTGCCGCTCCATCCTGAATCGTTCCAGTTTATGGGTTTTAGACACCGTGGTGATTTTTACGTCGACCACTGCCTGCCCATGGGATGTTCCATTTCATGTGCCCTTTTCGAGAAATTCAGCAGCTTTCTCCACTGGTGCATTCAGGCTGGAACCGGACACAGGGGGATTGCGCACTACCTAGATGATTTTCTAATTATCGGTCCAGATAAGTCCAGCATTTGTTTAGAGGTTTTACAATCAACAAAGGCCCTTTTTACGGTCATGGGTGTGCCCATTGCAAGCGACATGACAGAGGGTCCCACCCATTGTTTAGCTTTTCTGGGCATCGAGATTGACTCGGAAGTTGGTTGTTGTAGGCTCCCGGAGGATAAGTTGAGGAAATTGGGTGAGGCGATTAGGCTCACGCTTCTCTCCCCCTACATGTCTTTAAAAAAGGTTCAGTCACTTCTGGGGCTTTTTAACTTTGCGTGCAGAGTGATTCCAATGGGCAGGGTTTTCTGTCGTAAACTGCAAAGAGCATTAGCGGGAAAGAGTAAACCCCAGGCAGCGGTCCGGCTGTCGCAGGAAATTAGAGATGACCTTCAAGTATGGCAGAGATTTCTACAAGATTTTAACGGTAAAAGAATCTGGCCCACCCCTCCGGTAAACAACGCTACCCTTGAACTATTCACGGATGCTTCAGGATCACAGGGTTTTGGAGCTTACTTGGCTTCTCCGGAGGCCTGATTAGTGGTGTGCCTCTGGGGTTTGATCGGGTTTCACCTTCGTGTGAGTAACTTACCCCTACCCATATCCGTTCCTCCCCTTTTCATTTTCCTTTGCCAGCTATACTCCAGGCCCAGATGATAAGCTGCCTGTGTCAGATATTCTAAGTGCACCTTTCGTGCTGTGTGTGATGGTCCGGTATGGTTTGCAGTGCTTAACATGTATCTCTTTTTTAGATGCTGTTGTTACTGCGAGAGATATCTGGATCATCAGGCATTCTTACATTTTTTGGGCAGCCAACCACACAGGGGTTCAGACGAAGTTTAACAGGATAGGAGATAGCCGGGTGTACTGGTTAGGAAAACGGGGTTTAGAATGGAGTAGTTTATTGCCCTGGTTAAGACAGTTGATTGAACGGTGGGGAGCCCCTGACATCTTAGTGATCCACCTTGGGGGGAATGACCTGGGTAAGGGTAAGTCCCTGGAGCTAATTATAAGAATGAGAGAAGATCTGCACTACATTAACAAGACATGGCCAACAATTGTTCTGGGTTGGTCCGATATGATCCCGAGGCTGTCATGGAGATCACAGATCCCGGTTAAAAAGATTCTGGTAATGGAGCGGAAACTCAATAGTGCGCTGCGGAAGGTCATTAGGTCCCTTGGCGGTTTTGTGGTAGATCACCCTGAGATTACAGTCGATAGAGTTGATCTTTATAGAAGAGACAATGTGCACCTCTCGGACAAGGGGTTGCGTATTTTTATGGAGAGCATTGATTTGGAGGTGAGGAGAGTGCTCGGTTTTGGTGGTGGCGGGCTGCTTGGCCTCTAGGGCCAGCAGCGTGGGAGGAAGGCACTGCGATCAGCGGCTGATATAGACGGCCCTATCGTGATTGGTCGCAGGTATCTGTCCCCTTACAAGGCAATTCGGTTACTCTTGTCTCTTCCATGGGGAGGGGCCTCGCCCGGCTCAGTGAGGGAGGGGGAGTGAGTAGTAAGGTGTGGTGCAGTTTACTCTGATGCCAGGTTAGGGTCGGCCAAGCAGTGGGGTTATGAGAGAAGTGGGTGGACTTAAGGCTATATTGCCATGTCCACGCTTGGTTAGGTATCGCTGGAACTGATCTCCAGTGCCCTTTCTCCGCCACCAGGGTTTAATAGGTTATAATAAAACAGTTTTTAGTGCCACTTTACTCTAGTCTCCCTGTCTTTATTCTATATAAGTTGGTGTTATGATTTAAGGTATTGTGTGGAACGAAGAGCATACACAGTGAACTGTTTACTAGTACTACTTCTTTATGTCAGACCGCTCTATTAACAGTTTATAGTGTTATGTTTACTAGTAGAGCTTCTTTATGTCAGACCGCCCTATTAACAGTATATAGTGTTATGTTTACTAGTAGTGCTTCTTTATATCAGAGCGCCCTTTTAACAGTATATAGTGTTATGTTTACTAGTAGTACTTCTTTATGTCAGACCGCTCTATTAACAGTTTATAGTGTTATGTTTACTAGTAGAGCTTCTTTATGTCAGACCGCCCTATTAACAGTATATAGTGTTATGTTTACTAGTAGTGACAGGATATGTTTCTATTATATGGAGAGGCAACCTAGTCAAACCCAAGTGTGCATGTGTGCTTCTGTATATATATATATACGCACACACAAAGATATTTACACTTGTTCTGACGTCAATGAGAAATAAATATTGTGAAATAAAAATTGACATTGTACGTTGTGTTCTCTGTCTCTCCCTTCCTCCTTCCTTGTCTGGTTACTATAAGACACCCAGCATTTAGTCTCATACACATCTCCAGTACTCAGACATGTCTCCAGTTACTGGCTCCCTCCTGGTTCTCATCCTGTGTTATGTCGGCTCCTCAGCAATTGATGCAGCAACTACAGAACCACCTAAGTCTGAGCTAAAACCTGGTAAGTATTATAGGACAGTGATAATACTGTAATTGATTCCTCTAGTGTGACAATTACACTGCACAGCTTGTATCTATCTGCACGTATTAGTCACCAGTTCTGGTGTCTGACAATATTCTTTATACAGTTATTATGCTAAAGGCAGATTATTATCTTTACTGCTGAGCTGAGATTCTGTCTTTTCATACTTAATGGCTAATTGCACTGTTTGTAAATGAGTTTCCCATCAAATAATGTATAGAGTATAAAGGATGACTGTAAGACTACAATGTATGTACTGTATTACCTCCAGTGTGGGTACTGATACCACAGTGCTCAGCTCTGTTCTCTAAACTCTCATCTTTTTCAAGTAGCCTCAGTACATTAAATTTACAGTAGTATATAATACACAGACTGAAATCCACATAATATATAACTAGACTAAACATAATTATACATAGACCAGATAACGACTAGTTACACACAGATAACTTGGTAATGCAGAACAAGTTATATACAGGGCAGTGTGTGAGAGTGATGGTAATGTCCATGGGAAGCAGACCGAGAGGTACAATGCTTGAAGCAATAGTAGAAGGAGAACACAAGGACAGAGGGTGTGGGGTGGACAATAAGTGAAGATAATGTTGTGCACCCCCTGACTCATGGGCCCATATGTACTGAACACCCCACACCCATGGCGGATATGTCACATCATAGTCAGTCAGAAGGTGATTATCACTATCAGATATGTTAAGCGGCGAAACCTGGACAAGAGGGGGTAAGTGTAGGAGGCAGAGGTCTCTCTTTAGACACAAGGGATGTTAGTGGTTGAAAGACAAATGACTTATATAAAGTTTTCACCAAAATCCAACAAGGGACGTGGACAGTAAGGAATGCACAGATGTGATATGGATCATTTTTATCTTTTCTGTTATAATAAAGGTGAGTTGTTGAGTGGGGGCAGAAAGATTAATTAGAACAACATCAAGACTGTCAGCTCTAAAGACTGAATAGAATGTCTGTGGCTTCTGTATGAGAGGGTTTGTGTGTGTGCTACAAGCACGATGTACTCCACCTAGTAATTCTACAACAAAGTGACCATCAGTGCCATGGAGCGCTGCTTCCAGTACCTGGGTGTTCTGGGTGGAGAGTTACACATGGCGTGGAGTGCTGCTTCCAGTACCTGGGTGTTCTGGGTGGAGAGTTACAGCATGGCGTGGAGCGCTGCTTCCAGTACCTGGGTGTTCTGGGTGGAGAGTTACAGCATGGCGTGGAGTGCTGCTTCCAGTACCTGGGTGTTCTGGGTGGAGAGTTACAGCATGGCGTGGAGTGCTGCTTCCAGTACCTGGGTGTTCTGGGTGGAGAGTTACAGCATGCCGTGGAGTGCTGCTTCCAGTACCTGGGTGTTCTGGGTGGAGAGTTACAGCATGGCGTGGAGTGCTGCTTCCAGTACCTGGGTGTCCTGGGTGGAGAGTTACAGCATGGTGTAGAGTGCTGCTTCCAGTACCTGGGTGTTCTGGGTGGAGAGTTACAGCATGGCGTGGAGTGCTGCTTCCAGTACCTGGGTGTTCTGGAATGAGAGTTACAGCATGGCGTGGAGTGCTGCTTCCAGTACCTGGGTGTTCTGGGTGGAGAGTTACACATGACGTGGAGTGCTGCCTCCAGTACCTGGGTGTTCTGGGTGGAGAGTTACACATGACGTGGAGTGCTGCTTCCAGTACCTGGGTGTTCTGGGTGGAGAGTTACACATGACGTGGAGTGCTGCCTCCAGTACCTGGGTGTTCTGGGTGGAGAGTTACACATGACGTGGAGTGCTGCTTCCAGTACCTGGGTGTTCTGGGTGGAGAGTTACACATGGTGCGGTACTATGGGTTAGTGTAGTAAGATTATAGGGACATGTATGGTGGGGGAGAGGGAGATTTGTAGCATTGTGGGGATGGACGGTGTTATCTGATGTGTGATATGTTAGGAACCCCTCCAGCCGGCACAACACAACCCGGAATCTACTCTGCCAATCAGGTGTTCACTGGAGCCCCTGATGGTGGGGACAGACTGGGCCGCAGACTGACAGAGGGTCGTGAAGTGTGTACCGGCTGGGTAAATAGTAAGCCCAGCCAATCAGAGCCTAGCCCTGTTAGAATCCAGCCCCCTTGCACCTAATAATTAATTAGCCCACAGGCAAGTAATCCATTAAGCGCATGCGCCTGGCTACTCACCGCCGAGACACAGTGCTGAAGCGTCCATCCGTTGCCCTGGCAACGGGCGGGTTATGGGCGGAAGTGACGTCCTGATCGCCATAGCGACGGCCGGGACGTGTGTAAGTGAGTCGCTGCGACTGGGCACCGCCGTGGCTCGTAACAGTACCCCCCTTGAGGAGGGGTCGAGGGACCCCGACATCCCGGTTTTCTTGGGAATCTCTTGAAAAACTCCTTCAATTGCTTAGGGGCATGGAGTTGTCTCCGCGGAACCCAAGACCGCTCTTCTAACCTGCGGTTCCTCCACTGCACCAGGAAGTGCACCTGCCCTTGCACTCTTTTGGAATCTAGGATCCTTTGGACCACATATCTCCGTGGTCCATTCGAACTTCTCCCAGGCACACTTGAAGATTGGCTCGGATACAGTACCGGCTTCAACAATGAACAATGAAATGTGTTGGGGATCCTTAACGAAACCGGAATTTTTAACCTGAATGCTACAGAATTAACCTTCTTGATAATGGAGAATGGTCCGATGAACTTAGGGCCCAACTTTTTGCAAGGCTGTCTGAGCTTGATATTTTTTGTAGAGAGCCATACTTTCTGGCCCACCTTGAGAGAGCAGATGGTACGGTGGCGATCAGAAATTTTTTTGGCAGCAAAGGAAGCTCGTCTCAAAGATGAGTGTACCTTCGTCCAGATAAGTCTGAGGTCTCTGACAGTGGAGCGGATCTCCTGGATACCAGCAGATTTGAGTGAGTATAAGGAGTTGGATCTGGGGTGAAAGCCATAATTGCAAAAAAATGGAGAGACTTTGGTGGATGAGTGGCACGAGTTATTACAAGCAAACTCCGCCCAGGGTAACAAGGAGGACCAGTTATCATGGAATTCTGATGTGTAGCATCTTAAAAATTGCTCTAAGGCCTGGTTAACCCTTTCGGTTTGCCCGTTTGACTGAGGGTGGTATGCAGATGACAAGCTGATTTTAATTCCGAGTAGGGTACAGAAGGATTTCCAGAATTGTGCAATGAATTGTGATCCACGATCAGAAACGATATCAGAAGGAAGTCCATGGAGACGGAAAATATGTTGTATGAAGAGAATGGCTAGATCTCGAGCAGTAGGAAGCCGGGTTAATGGAATGAAATGTGCCATTTTGCTGAAGCGGTCTACCACGACCCAAATGGTATTGTGACCTGCAGAAGGTGGTAAATCAACGATAAAATCCATGGGCAAATGTGTCCAAGGCTTTGCAGGAGTGGCCAACGGAACCAACTGACCAACCGGGCGAGTCCTGGGAACTTTGTTCCTGGCACAAACTTCACAAGACAAGACGTGACTCTTGACGTCGGCAGACAGTGATGGCCACCATACAGTGCGGGAAAGGATTTCCAATGTTTTGAAGACTCCAGGGTGTCCGGCAGACTGACTATTGTATGCTTCAGTAAGGACTGCCTTTCTTAGATGAACAGGCACAAACAAACATCCTACCGGAGTATTATAAGGAGCTAACCTCTGGAACCTTTGTAAGGTACAGCTCAAATCCTGAGTTAATCCGGCATGGATCATAGACACAGGAACAATAGGTTCTGGGCTAGTGACCGGAGCATGATGTGCCAGGAAACTTCTGGACAGGGCGTCTGCTTGAATATTCTTAGAACCAGGACGATAGGTGATAACAAAGTTAAACCGAGTAAGGAACAGCGACCAAAGAGCCTGTCGAGCGTTCAGACGTTTGGCTGACTGTATATATTGCAGATTCTTATGATCCGTTATGATGGAGATCTGGTGTGCAGCGCCTTCCAACCAGTGTCGCCATTCCTCAAAGGCCCATTTAATTGCCAGCAATTCTCGGTTTCCCACGTCATAGTTGTTTTGCGCTGAGGAGAACTGACGGGAAAAAAAGGCACATGGATGTAAGCGGTGGGTCTGGGGATCTTTTTGTGACAAGATGGCCCCAGCACCGACGTCAGAGGCATCTACCTCAAGAATAAACGGTTCCTTTAGGATCCGGATGTCTGAGGATCTGAGCAGACACAAAAGCTTTCTTCAGGGTTTCGAATGCAGTTATTGCCTGTTGCGACCAAACAGCTGGATCACTTCCTTTGCGGGTCAAGGTGACGATAGGAGCCACGATATCCGCGAAACCGCCAATAAATCTCCTGTAATAATTGGCGAATCTCTGGACCGCCTTGAGGTTATTCGGTTGTACCCAATCCAGGATTGCCTGGACCTTGGTTGGGTCCATGGAGAAACCTTCTGAGGAGATTACATAGCCCAAGAAGGATACCTTCTGGACCTCGAACTCGCATTTTTCGAGTTTAGCGTAGAGGTGATGTTCCCGCAATATCTGTAGGACTTGTCTGACATGACCCTGGTGCACAGACAATGATTTTGAATATATGAGGATGTCATCTAAGTAGACAACAACAAAGTGTCCCAGGAACTCACGTAACACCTCATTAATCAAATCCTGGAATACAGCAGGAGCATTATTAAGGCCAAACGGCATGACCAGATATTCGTAGTGGCCCGAGAGCGTGTTGAATGCCGTCTTCCACTCATCACCTGCTCTAATACGTATGAGATTATAGGCACCACGAAGATCAATTTTTGTGAAGATAGTTGCCCCTCTTAGTTGATCAAAAAGTACGGAGATGAGAGGAAGGGGATAGGTGTTCTTAACCGTAATAAGGTTCAGCCCTCGATAATCAACACATGGTCTGAGTCCGCCATCCTTCTTGGATACAAAGAAGCACCCGGCTCCTACTGGGGACTTGGATGGCCTGATGAAGCCTTTTTCCAAGTTTTCGTCAATATACTCTTGCATGGATTTGGTCTCTGGACCGGAGAGAGAGTACAAGCGTCCCTTGGGTAATTTGGAGACCGGAATGAGCTCAATAGCGCAGTCGAAATCCCGGTGCGGTGGTAGAGTGTCAGCAGCGTTTTTGGAGAAAACATCCCGGTAGTCATGATACTGTGAAGGGAGCTGCTCCGGAATAGACTGAATCACACGCAGAGGTAGTGTCAAGCAAGACTGTGTACAATGAGGGCTCCACTGGACAATTTCTCCTTTTACCCAATCCATGACGGGGTTATGGCGTGATAGCCAGGGGTGGCCCAGAATTAACGGAACCAACGGACATTCGATAAGACGGAAGACTATGGATTCCGAATGGAGAGCGCCAATGTTCAACTGTAGTGGTGGGGTCTCCCAAGTAATCTTGCCGCCTGGCAACGGACTACCGTCTAAGCCACATACCGTAATGGCAGATTGGAGTTTAATCCGCGGAATCCCAGCATAGCGGGCAAACTCGATGTCAAGGAAGTTGCCAGCAGCTCCACTGTCAATGAAGGCCGATAGTTTTACAGAACGAGCACTGAACATGAGCTGTGCAGGAATCAAAACCGCATTTTTCGGGGAAACAATCTGCAGACCTAGGTGAACTCTCTCCTCGTTCCCTAGGCATGCTCTTTTCCTGGCTTATTTGGGCAGGAACGGGAAAAGTGGCCTTTTATGCCACAATAGAGACATAGGCCTTGTAATTGTCTCCTGACTTTTTCCTCAGGGGAAAGACGATATGCCCCTAATTGCATCGGTTCCTTACCATCCGTGGAAACAGGAACGAAGGCGGATGGAGGTGATGATGTCTCCTTTTCGGTTTTCCGCTCTTTAAACCTCCTGTCGATTTTGATGGAGAGGTGCATCAGATCCTCCAGAGATGTAGGAGATGGGTATTGCACCAAAGAGTTTTTGATCTGTTCTGATAGGCCGAGACGGAACTGACTACCTAAGGCGGGATCATTCCATCCACTATCAGATGACCACCTACGGAATTCAGCGCAGTATTCTTCTGCCGACCGCCGGCCTTGTTTCAAGGCCCGTAGATGAGCTTCCGTGGAGGCCACTCGATCCGGGTCATCATATAGTAGACCCAATGCCTCAAAGAAAGCGTCTATGGACTGCATGGCAGGACTGGTCTGTGGCAAAGAAAAGGCCCAGGACTGGGGGTCACCTTGTAGGAGGGAAATGATAATCCCGACTCTTTGATGCTCTGACCCGTAGGAGAGAGGTCTCAACCGGAAATAGAGCTTGCAGCTCTCACTGAAATTCCGAAACAGGGATCTATTTCCAGAGAAGCGATCCGGCAAATTCATCTTAGGTTCACAGGTGGAACTCGGAGAGGGTTGTGAAGTTTTTGCGGCTTCTTCCTGAACAGACAGACGCTCAGCCAATCCCTGGATCATCTGATACAAGGACTCAACATGGGCTGCTAGGGCTTGTGCCGAAGACGGTGTGGATCCACTTGCATCAATTCCAACCTCGTCTCCGTGAGTTGGCCGTTTATAATGTTAGGATCCCCTCCAGCCGGCACAACACAACCCGGAATCTACTCTGCCAATCAGGTGTTCACTGGAGCCCCTGATGGTGGGAACAGACTGGGCCGCAGACTGACAGAGGGTCGTGAAGTGTGTACCGGCTGGGGAGAACCCAGGCAAGAGGAGTGAGGTCCACGCAGAGGTCAAATGCCGGCAGCAGACAACAGTATCGGTGAACAAGCTGAGGTCAGGGGTCACAGGCGGATAGCAGAAATGGTAAACAGGCCAGAGATCAGGGTCACAGGAAACACAAGCAAAGTCCAATTCAAAGCCAAGGTTCATACACGGGAAATCAGTAGTGGTATCAGGATACAGGAACAGGAACAAGCAGGTCAGCAGACTGGAGCACAGAAGCTATAACCGGCAATAAGGTAGCAGACCTCATTGCCTTAAATAGTAAGCCCAGCCAATCAGAGCCTAGCTCTGGCAGAATCCAGCCCCCTTGCACCTAATAATTAATTAGCCCGCAGGCAAGTAATCCATTAAGCGCATGCGCCCGGCTACTCACCGCCGAGACGCAGCGCTGAAGCGTCCATCCGTTGCCCCGGCAACGGCCAGGTATTGGGCGGAAGTGACGTCCCGGTCGCCATAGCGTCGGCCGGGACGTGGGTAAGTTAGTCACGGCAGCTGGGCACCGCCGCGACTCGTAACATGATACACAAAGAAATATCATGAGAATTAGGAAATAAACATTATATAAGAGGGCAGGAAAACTACAGAGCAAAAATACAATTTGTTGTATTATGTATAAAATGAGCTCAGTGAAGATAAGTCCTAGAGATATTTGAATGATGGGTTTAAGGGTGTCTGAGACAGAAGAATAATATGGATATAACCCAGGCCAGGTATGCACTGTACAGTATTAGTGATATGGTATATATCTAATATATAAAAGAGAAAATTTGTCCTTCTGTCCTTCTGTCTGTCTTTCTATACAAATCCACATTTTTCAAGCGAAGATCATGAAATTTTGCATACGAGTGTATTAAAACATGACGGAGGCAACTAAAAAAATTTAAAATTTAAATTCATTACGGGGTGGGGGTGACAAGGGGGGTTACACCTAAAAATCATCGAAAATGACCATAACTCTGGAATGTCTGGAACAATTTACACCAAACCTGGTACACATATGACTTACAGTCTGACAACAAATATTGTGGGGGCAAGACACCCCTAGCACTCCTAAGGGTGGGGGTGGCGAGGGGGGTAACACCTAAAAATCATCGAAAACTACCATAACTCTGGAATGTCTGGAACAATTTACACCAAACCTGGTACACATATAACTTACAGTCTGACAACAAATATTGTGGGGGCAAGACACCCCTAGCACTCCTAAGGGTGGGGGTGGCGAGGGGGGTAACACCTAAAAATCATCGAAAACGACCATAACTCTGGAATGTCTGGAACAATTTACACCAAACTTGGTACACATATGACTTTTAATCTGACAACAAATATTGTGGGAGCATATTACTTAAATCTCTACAGGTTCATTCTTAAAATCCCAGGCAACGGTGGCCCCAAAAACAAGGTAAGGCCTATATACTGCTGTCCTTCTATCTTTCTATACAAATCCACAGTTTTCAACACTGCGGAGGATCTCGGGTAATTCGGGCCATGGCGGAAAAATAAGAGGAAGCGGCTGTGACAGCGTCACCATGAGAACAGCAGCCCCAACAAAAGCTGAGGCCCCTGCTGCTCATCACTGCACATTACACATATAACTATCTAACCTCATGGCATACAGGAAGTTGATGCCACATCACCATGGCAACAGTGGCTCTAGCTGAGGCCTGGAGACTGCTGTCCTTCTGTCTTCCTATGTATTTTTCTTTTCTTTTACAAATGTGTTAGCAGTTGTGCACATATTATCTTCTTTAATATTTTATTGTTCTTTCCTGGTACGCATGAACTTGAAATAATAAAATGCCACGAAAGAAAAGAGCTAGATATGGTGGAAATAAAAACAATTCCACAAGGAATAAAATGTTAGTGGAAAATAAACAATCTTCTCGGACAGTGGAATCTCAAGAACAAAGATTTAGAAGACCTGCATGACCTGCATGAGCTGTGCGATCAGCATGAGCTGATCGCACAGCTCATGCTGTTGCCAGAGCTAAGGAATCTCCGGAAGAACGATTTGCTAGGCTGAAAGCGGATCGCACAGCTCATGCTGTTGCCAGAGCTAAGGAATCTGAGCAAGCGAGAAATACAAGGCGGAAACGTAATCGCACATCTCATGCTGTTGCCAGAGATAAGGAATCTCCAGAAGAAAGATCTGCTAGGCTGGAAGCTGATCGCACAGCTCATGCTGTTGCCAGTGCTGCAGAATCTGAGCATGAGAGAACTACAAGGCGGGAACGTAATCGTACAGCTCATGCTGTTGCCAGAGATGAAGAATCTGAGCATGAGAGAAATGCAAGGCTAGAAGCTGAAAGAACAAGACAAGTTGCTATGAGATCTACCAGTTTAGAATTACAAGGTACAGCTTTTGTTTACAATCCAGTAAGTGCAGCGGCTATTTCAGAAAGCTTTGTCATTGGAAGGATGGAACATGCCTGCCCTCATTGTGGTGCTCTGAAGTGGAGTGGCGAAAGTAAAGGAATGTGTTGCTGTAATGGAAAAGTAAGGTTGCCTGTACTTCAAACACCTCCAGAACCACTAAAGTCACTTATGGCCAATGAAACGGATGCATCAAAACATTTTCTTCAGAACATCAGACAGTACAACTCTGCTTTTCAAATGACTTCATTTGGCTCAACGAGCATTGTTGCTGAACGGGGATTTATGCCGACATTTCAATTTAAGCGTCTACAATTTCCAGTTCGTTTAGCTTTTGCCATGTCTATCAATAAGGCCCAAGGACAATCTTTACATGTAGCTGGAGTCAACTTGGAATCACCTTGCTTTTCTCATGGACAGTTTTACGTTGTGTGCTCAAGAGTTGGATCACCAAGAAATTTGTATGTATTTGCCCCAAATGAAGAAACGAGAAATATAGTTTATTAAGCTGTTTTGAAGTAATTGTTTATCGGTTCGTTCCATCATATACAGTTCAAATACAGTTTGACATTTTCCCTTTTCACCTTCTACTGGTCCAATTTTAACATGATATTTACATGTATGTTTAATATTTAGATTGATTTTTGTAAATAAACATTCTTTAAATCCCGGGCAACGCCGGGTATTCTGCTAGTATATATATATATATATATATATATATATATATATATATATATATATATATATACCATATCACTAATACTGTACTCACTATGGGACTTGGGCTACCTTGGACTGGGTCACTGGTCCATCTGCATTTTTTGTTCTTTAAAATAGGCTTCTGTGTAGAGTCTTGCCCCCTGTCTAAAATTTACCAGCCTTCCCCTGTATGTATCAGAGCTGGACGCAACTTGATCTGCTCTGAATGTGGCAAAAATATGTTCTTTTTGTGTGTGACTCTTTGGAGCGAAAAATACGGTTTGCATCCAACTCTGAATCAGGCCATAATGTGTACATGTCGATTTATATATATAAAAGCATTCATTATAGTAACGACAGTACCTATCAGTTCAGAACATAATCTGTATGGCAAAACCTTGCAAAAGCCATGCCTTATATATGTATGTATATACAGTCAGGTCCATAAATATTGAGACATCGACACAATTCTCATATTTTGGGCTCTATACATCACCACAATGGCTTTAATTTGAGGGTATTTACATCCAAATCAGGTGAACAGTGTAGGAATTACAACAGTTTCTATATGTGCCTCACACTTTTTAAGGGACCAAAAGTAATGGGACAAACTAAACAATCCTACATCAAACTTTCACTTTTTAATACTTTGTTGCAAGTCCTTTGCAGTCAATTACAGCCTGAAGTCTGGAACGCATAGACATCACCAGATGCTGGGTTTCATCCCTGGTGATGCTCTGCCAGGCCTCTACTGCAAATGTCTTCAGTTCCTGCTTGTTCTTGGGGCATTTTCCTTTCAGTTCTGTCTTCATCAAGTGAAATGCATTCTCAATCGGATTCAGGTCAGGTGATTGACTTGGCCATTGCATAACATTCCACTTGCCTTAAAAAACTCTTTGGTTGCTTTTGCAGTATGCTTCGGGCTATTGTCCATCTGCACTGTGAAGCGCCGTCCAATGAGTTCTGAAGCATTTGACTAAATATGAGCAGATTATATTGCCCGAAACACTTCAGAATTCATCCTGCTGCTTTTGTCAGCAGTCACATCATCAATAAATACAAGGGAACCAGTTCCATTGGCAGCCATACATGCCCACGCCATGACACTACCACCACCATGCTTCACTGATGAGGTGGTAAGTTTTGGATCATGAGCAGTTCCTTTCCTTCTCCATACTCTTCTCTTCCCATCACTCTGGAACAAGTTGATCTTTGTCTTCTCTGTCCATAGGATGTTGTTCCAGAACTGTAATGGCTTTTTTAGATGTTGTTTGCCAAACTCTAATCTGGTCTTCCTGTTTTTGTGGCTCACAAATGGTTTAAATCTTGTGGTGGACCCTCAATATTCACTCTTGTGAAGTCTTCTCTTGATTGTTGACTTTGACACATATACACCTACCTCCTGGAGAGTGTTCTTGATTTGGCCAACTGTTGTGAAGGGGTTTTTCTTCACCAGGGAAAAAAAATTTCTGTCATCCACTACATTTGTTTTCCATGGTCTTCTGTGTTTTTTGGTGTTGCTGAGCTCTCCGGTGCGTTCTTTCTTTTTAAGAATGTTCCAAACAGTTGATTTGGCCACACCTAATGTTTTTGCTATCTCTCTGATGGGTTTGTTTTGATCTTTCAGCCTAATGATGGCTTGCTTCACTGATAGTGACAGCTCTTTGGATCTCATATTGAGAGTTGACAACAACATATTACAAATGCAAATGTCACACCTAGAATCAACTCCAGACCTTTCACCTGCTTAATTGATGATGAAATAATAAGGAAATAGCCCACACATGTCCATGAAATAGGATTTGAGTCGATTGTCCCATTACTTTTGGTCCCTTAAAAAGTGGGAGGCACATATAGAAACTGTTGTAATTCCTACACCGTTCACCTGATTTGGATGTAAATACCCTCAAATTAAAGCTGAAAGTCTACAGTTAAAGCACATCTTGTTAGTTTCATTTCAAATCCATTGTGGTGGTATAAAGAGCCCAAAATATGAGAATTGTGTTGATGTCCCAATATTTATGGACTTGACTGTATGTATGTATTTATGTATGTATGTATGTATGTATGTTTGCATGTATATATGTATGTATGTATGCATGTAGTATGTATGCATGCATGTATATTTGTATGTATGTGTGTTTGTATGCATATATGTATTTATGTATGCATGTATATATGTATGTATATATGTATGTATGGATGGATGTATGTATGGATGTATGTATGTATGTATGTATGTATGTAAGTATGTATATGTGTATGTATGGATGTATATGAAGAAAGAAATATAAATGTAAAAGACATTGTGAATCACAAGCCACCTCTGTCTCATTGCAGCCCCTGATTCATGATGTTAGCGAGGGTGATAATAATAAGGAAAAATACAACAGCAACAACACGGTTTTATTACTGATTATAGTATTGAGTTGTTAATTTATTATATATAATTTTTTTTGCATACGTTCTGAGGGGATTTTATATTACATATCTGCATGTACGTGTCCTGCACTGTGTTAATATATGGAAACAAGTATAATAATTTAATTAAAGATAATATTTTACTTCCATCCAGCTGTCTGACTCATCTCCCCTCATTACAGATGCATCTGACAGATATAGCTGTCATTTCAAAACGTGTAAAGGTTAGGTTTGATAAAACCCTGAAATTTTCAACCTCCCTATCTTACTAATTGTTTAAACTTGATCAAGGTACTGCATGAGTAAATGTCTATGATTGGTAAACATGAATATGATATAATATATGAATATAATATAAGTTCACTTATAAGCCCATCTGCCTCATTTACTGTAACAGCCTATGATCATTGATAATTGGTGTTTATCCCAGTAGCAAATCTTAGTCTAAATTAATACATTGTTGGTTTTTAGGACCTGGTGTCATCTTACCTATTGAAAAACTCGGGACATGTCCCGCAGATGTGGACTACCCAACGTGTGACACTCCTGGGGTAAACAAAACGGCAGATTGTGCGACAGACAAATTCTGCAAGGGGAAGAAGAAATGTTGCTTCTCGGGATGTAAACTGCGTTGTCTGCTGCCTTTGGAACGTAAGTGATCATAAGCTGACAATCATCATATGACAAAGTATCTTGGGCGTAATTGTTCCATGAAAATGCTGACCGTATATAAGCCAGATCTTCAGGACATCTTTCATTTGCAGTAGAAGTGATATTTTCCAACTATCAAGCGTTAGCCCTCAGAAGTGCTCAAGCCATTAAAACATTGGTCATTTTGTAAAATGATTTCTAGATCACATTTAGTAATATATTTTAATGATAAAACATAGAAATCTCCCTAAGCCCCCACCTCCTTAAAATTTAAATTTAAAGCAATTTCATAATACAAATATTAAGAGTAAGACCAAGTCCATTGGCCAATGCCACCAATTCCTCACAGAAGACAGTTTTGAGTTCCGCTTTTGCTTTTCCATTCCAAATGTAATTTATGAATAGAGCTGGAATGATGATGGTTAATTTACTGTGCTTGTGGTGCAGTTGGGATAGGACTGGGCTCAGGTAAGGTAAGATTCCAGTGGTGAAAAGTCCAAAATGTTTGAGGCCAAATGAGGAACAAAGAAAGATTTCACTGAATCTTAATTCATACCAGCTCCATGCCAATTATTATTATTATTAATATTATTATTATTATTATTATTATTTATATGTTTAAAAGGTGCCACAGATTCTATGGCACCGGCATTAACTATAATGAGGCCCACACCTCATCTCTAGTGTATTCCCAGTGACCTCACCTGCCGTCACCGGGGATCTGTGTGGCACCTTGTAATGTTACACATATTAAACTGCAGTCTTCTTACTAAGATCTGACTCTGGAAATTTAATCATTTTTCTTTATCACAAGATCATTTTTTCAGTTGAGAATTCTCTGAGTAGGTGTAATGTGGAAGTGGTAATATTAACGAAAAAATATAAATTGATATTAATTAACTATATCCTTCATAATTGCATCTTTCTGCAGCTAAAATGAATTCCTGCCCTTACTTCAATCATTCAATCTGCATTTATGCCCGGCCCTTGCCCCCAAACTGCCAGAGAGATGAACAGTGCCAAGGAACCGAAAGGTGCTGCTGCTTCAACTGCGGACACCAGTGTACACCGACTGGTAAGAGCCATCACTTGTATCCTCACACCTTATATTGTAGGAGCAGGAACGTATTAGGCATATAACAGGTATAGTGCCATAATGTCACTATATGGACTGCATAAGTATCAGCAAAGGGTTAGTCATACAATGCCAGTATTTCTCTCCAGTGAAATATAGTTTTAGGAGCTATGAAATGTATAATGTACATATGCACAATTTTCATATTGAATGGAGGACTCCAAAATTAATTATTTAAATATAAAATACAATCTTTTTCTTGATATGTTGTATTCTAAAAGGGATAAAATAAAGTAAACTCTTCATAGTCAATATTGATGGACACAATATTTTATCTACAACTTAATCTGGCTAAATGAGGACAGGTTTTTAGATGGATTTTTCAGATGTTTTTTCCCTTTTGTACTACAATAGACCAAGAAAAAAGATATATTTTATATTTAATAAAGTAGTGAACAAGGGTTTTGGAAAGTACAATGTTATATTATTTGTGTGTGTGTGTCTATGTTAGGGAATTTAGACTGTAAGCTCCTGTGGGGCAGGGACTGATGTGAATGAGTTCTCTGTACAGCACTGCGGAATTAGTGGCGCTATATAAATAAATGATGATGATGATGATAATAATATTAGATGTCTTTGAAAACTGTGTATGCTAAAATATTTTTGTGTAATATGTTGGGAATGAAGAGGCCCTGCCCATTATTCTAGGACCACTGGGGGGGCAAAGTTCCTGGAAGCCTCTGGGAGAGGGGCCCCCACAGAGTTAAATAAATTAAATCAGATAAGGGGCAGAGATTGCATTTTTTATCAGTACTCTTGATGTCTGGAGGGGCACACAGACAATTTAAGTCTGTAAAAGTTGATGTTTGAACCAGCTGTAGCAGATTGGATCCCATATGTCTAATGAGGCACATTCTGTTACTTACACCTACACTATGGTGGAGAAACACATGTCTAGGCTCACATTAACCAAAGTAAAAAAAAGCTTCACAGTCCCACATGTAATATAAACAGACACAATGTCCCCACACTCTCAATATTATTCTGAACCATAAAGGAACCTGAACAGAGCAGTATTATAGGTTAAAATATATCAAAGTTTATTTGATTTAAAAAGTGGTTCTAAAGAGGTAGGAGGGAGATAGAAGAGTGTTAGGAGGGTGACCAGAAGGATAGGAGGGGGATTGGAGGGGGATAGAAGGCAGTAGGAGGGGGATTGGAGGGTGAAAGGAGGTAATTTGAGGGTGATAGGGGTGATATGAGGGTAATTGTAGGGGGATTGGATGGTGAATGAAGGTGATCGGAGGGGGACAGTTTGTGATAGGAGGGGCATAGGAGGTGATAGGAGGGGATATGAAAATTCTAGAATTGGGATAGGAGGGTAATAGAAGTGGGATAGGAAGGTGACAGGAGGGGGATAGAATAACCCTCTCCTTTAAATATGCTCTTATCCAGGGGAGGGCTGGAAAATTTTATCCTGAGGGGCAAGACTTGACTCAGCAGCCTATTCTAAATGGAAAAAAATGCAGGTGGCCCCGTGACCAAGCCCAAGCTAGCACACTATGGAACCAGCCTAGGTGGCAGATGCCCCCCTGCCCCTCAGTCCTGCCTGCCCCTGCTCTTATCTTTCCAATTCTAGAGAAAAAAACAATCTTGACCACACCTCACTCTTTAACTACTGCCCCATTTTGTTTCTCCTGTTTGCCTCTAAAATATTCAAAAGTATTGTCTGCAACCACCTCACCAGTTACCTCTTGGACAACTCCCTCCACGATCCTGAATCCCACAGGGTACTGTTCTTAGCCAGCTGCTTTTCTCTTTATACTGCCTCCTTGGGTGAACTCATCACTTCCCTCGGCCTCCAGTATCACCTATATATTGATGACATTCAACACTACTTCTCTTCTCCTGATCTTTGCCATCCAATCCTGTCTTGTTTCCAATTGCCTCTCTGTCACCTCCCCCTGGATGTCCTCACGTTTCCTCAATATTAATATAGCCAAAACCAAACTCATTGTCCTCCCTTCTTCTAGATCTTCATCCCGCCTGATCTTTCTGTCACTGTCAATAATACTACCATCTCATATGTGTCCCAACTCCGCTGCCTGGGTTTCACTCTTGACTACCTATCATTTGCCTCCCGCATTCAATCTTTTGGCCAATCCTGCCGTTTCCAACTACGTAACATCCGTCCCTTCATATTCCAGGATGCCATCAAAACTATTATCCATGAACTAATAATTTCCTGTTTTGACTACTGTAACCTTCTCCGCACTAGCATAGCTCGCTCCTATCTTGCTCCCCTTTGCTCTATACTTAACGCGGCTGCTAGACTTATCTTTCTTTCATGTCACTTGTTTTCTGCCTCCCCTCTCTGCCTTGCCTTAAACTGGCTCCCCTTCCCCTACAGAATCCTATTCAAACTCCTTACCCTCACCTACAAGGCCCTCTCCCTCTTCTTCGCTCCAAACATCTTCAGTCTCCACTCCATACACACTGCCTCCCGTCCTCTGCACTCGGCCAATGACTGTTGCCTCTCCTCCCCTCTGATCACCATATCCTGCTCCCAAATACAATATTTTCCCCAGGCTGCCCCCTCCACTGGAGCGACCTCCCTCGTTCTATCAGACTCTTCCCTAGTCTGTGCAGATTCACACGGACTCTGCAAAAACTCACTTATTCTTATAAGTCTATCAGCCATCTGCCTAACCATCTCCCTATGCTTGATTACATCATCCTTCCTCACAGCGCTCCTCTTGCTCTGATCTCCTTCTTTAACTCCCTCTGTGGCTGCTGTCTGTTTGCCCTCCCTTTAAATTGTAAGCTCTTGCGAGCAGGTCCCTTTTCCCTCATGTCTCACTATTTATTACTTCTACTCCGGATACTCTGGTACTAGATCTGCTTGGGGCTTTTGGAGTTCTAGTGTTACTCATTTATTGTTCTGTGCTGTTATACCTTGTGCAGTCTATTGTTGGTAATCTGTACTGCACTGCGGACACTTTGTGATGCCTTATAAATAAAGTATAATAATAATAATAATAATAATAATAATAATAATAATAATAATAGAAAATAACAGAAGGGTGATAGTCGATGATAGAAGGGTGAATGGAGGGGGGATAAGAGGGTGATAGAAGGGTAATTAGAGGGTGATAGGAGGAGGATAGATGGGGGATTGGACCTTTGGTGCAGAGTTTACATTACAACCACTTTGTGCTGTTCATCCCATGCACTTTGTAAATAAGATCCACTCAAACACATATTTATGACCCTTTCTGGTTGAATAAATGACTGAAGAGTTTGAGAAGGAATTTATTGGCCTGTCAGATACAGCTGCAAATGTGCCCAGCAAGTAGCATTTAACAAATACCCCGGGGCCACAATGAGCTGTCTGTGTATTTCTATATTATCGCTGATGAGAACATACAACATGTCTATTTTGCACCAGTCGATGTGTTAACATGTGACACCGTGATGCTTGCTGATTGGCTTCTTTATGTTCCATGCACTTAGATTGGCTGATTCTCCGGTGGATGTTTATTTATCCAGCACATTTGGTGTCTCAGGAGCAAATTATAGAATCTGATGAACCGACTCATCCATCCCTAGTCGGCAATAGGCACAGGGATACTGCAATAATTATATGACCTCATATGTAGGGAAATCAAATGTAACTGATTATTTGGGAAAATGTATGTAATAATTACTTTGAGCATACTACGTGGCACAATATATACAGTCCATGTTACTGCATCCACCTATGTTGTTATTTAATACTGATCTTATTGTTATAGTGAAGCCAGGGCAATGTCCAGTAACAGAAGTTTGTGAAGAACTGCTGCTTCGACCACGTTGTCAGACGGACAATGACTGCGATGGGAAGGAGAAGTGTTGTGGGAAGAAGTGTGTGGCTCCACAAATAGGTAATAGAAATGTACAGACACATAATGGTTTTATTACCTAATAACAGATTATGTAAATCTACACCTGCGTTATAGTGTGAGATTAGTACTGGAGTAAGCTTAGTACCAGACTATCTCCCCTGTATTATACCCCTCTGTCATAGTTAATAAATCCCATCCATGTGATATCACAGCCAAAATGACAAACAATTAGGCTTAGAAAAAGTGCTCAAAAAGTACCTCTACAAAAGAACCCATGAAAAGTGAAACCGAGCACAATAAGTTGGTTCATATTGTATGTACAGTACACAGAAGTCAGGAGTACAGATTATTTTTGAAAATAAGAAATTGAATTGAGAAGGGAGTAAATCTAATCTTCACCAGTATTTTTAAAGTACATGTTTATGTATTGGTTTAGACTAATTAATACATAAAATAATCCATAAAAATGGACTATCTTATCATCCAAACTTCAGAATGGCTTACTGCTGTGAAAGTAATATGTGTATTCGCTTTGAGGATACCGAGCTTATAGGTAATTCTTTTGACCGCTGAGTACTAGCCGGTCAGCCTGAAGGCAACCTTATGATACCTCTACGTGTTTAGTCCATGGAAGCCTAGAAGACCCGAACAAGGACCATAAGCCCTAGTCAGTTCTTCCCTGAAGTAAGAAAGAGCAATGCAGCAACATGTGCTGTTTATATAGATCCAAAACCAGGCTCCACCCCGCCATAAATTCAATTTAGCAAAGAAACACCTGAAAGCTGCACCAATGTTCGTGGATATTTTGGTAGGGTGGTCAATCTAGGAGAGGGGGGAGGGGACACACTGAGTCCACCAACAAGGACTAGGTGTGACTGAGCCAGTGGACAAGGTCTTTATGAGCAGGGTCAGTACCTTTCTTCCCTGGCTTGGCCAGAGACCGACCTCATTACCTTACACTCAGCAGACCATAGCTTCAATATAGAGATTAGTGCATCTATTAATGTTTAGCTACCGGCAACAATGAAGTATCTATACTTGGGCTTCAATATATAAATATATAACAGTGATATATAAAAGTAAGTGTTACAAATACAGTAATCTGTAGTGTAACAAAGAGCTGTACAATTGAGAGATATTTAAATGATGTATCCTACACAGTCACACAGACTCCCTCCTGATTTATACCACCCCCTCCCTAGTTAGGTAAGAGAGCACTAGCTTTAAACTGACACTTTTTGCGTTTCTAGTAATGTACACCTGGTAAGTTTTGCCAATAATAGGAATATGTTCATATCTATGACACCCACCTGGCAAAATTTAAGAACGGTAAGATACTAATACAGTGTTGTTGAGAGATATGCCAGGTGGGAATGACATATATTGCCAGCTGTGTCTGGCACCCTGCTCTCGGCACAGTCTCATCCTATAAAGGAGATCACTCTCGCTCACACTGTGGTCCTCTGTAGAGTCATGCAGTATAGATCAGTTATCAGATCTGCTGGAGACTGAAGCAGCTCTGTACAAAATAACGATCTGCTCCACAAGACACTCCTGCTCGTGCCCTCAGTCTGTACCAGGTTCCTCCTTAGACAAAATCAGCAGCTGTCGGCTCACAAGGGAGATCTGTCTGTTATACTGTAGAGCAATAAAGCTTAAGAGTATAAGATGTGTGGATGAAAGAAATTTAAATCAGTCCGGACTCAAAATAACTTGAATCTTTAAACAACTTGACGCGTTTCTCCATATACAATAACAGTTTCCCCAGAAGGGAGACACAGACACAGCATGTTCCATTATTTAAACTAAATTCAACAAAAACAGTGCTGTAATTTTGCAATTACCTACATCACACATTTATTGATATTGTTGCTATGCCATGCTTTTAGCTGTGTTTTAGATTATAATACATTCAAAGTAAATTGTATATTTTGTCTTATTGTGGTGAACTGGGCTTTGTGGTCATATAATACCTTTGATATATATTACTGTATATAATCATATATTGTTTTATATTTTGATCTTTATGAATGTATCCGTATCTTTATATCCTTTTCTTTTAATACAGCATTAACTCCCAGATCACCATTATAAGACCTTTTTTTTCTTTTTTATTACATTTTTAACATGTTATAAATTGGTATTTATATATGAATAAATTATTTTGAATATTCATTTTATTATTAGAATGTTTATTCTTCTTGGATATTATGTTTATATTTCTGTGGGGTTTGCATATACTTAGTTGTATTTATATTTGTATATCCAGTATACGGATAGTATTTTTCTTGTGGAATAGAGGAGGACTGGTCTGGGATACAGAATAAATACAGAATATATGCTGCTAGATACATATAACACAAGTCTATATGTTCCCTTCTCACAGAGCATGCTGGGGTCTGCCGAAGCAGCCTGGATGACCTAGCATGTATCACCCTAAAGAAATCTCTGTGCAACTCGGACTCCGATTGTCCCAAGAAGCAGAAATGCTGTCTGTCTGGAGATGTTCAGAAATGTGAGGACTCCTTGAAAGGTAAATAGGTTTTATTCTGTATTCTTCAGTTCTACATGGAAAGAAATTGTCAACTATATCACATTTCACACTAAATGCATAATAGTGAGATTTTATCTTGAACTATGTCACATACTAAGCAGAAAAGATCAGAACATCTATAATACACTGATATATCCTTTATTAAAGTCACTTGTAACTTTATAACAGGATTGTGCTGGAAGTGACTATCACTGTGGGGAGCTGAGTTAGTGACTCATTTCACTCCCACACACTATGGACAGTTTTCTAATGGGAACTGACACATTTCAAAAAGCTGATCCTGCCGTCATGTAAGCTGATGTGACATCACTGGTCCTGTGCAGTCCAACCAATCCACACAGTTCATTTATGCTAAGCATATCTGCCAAACTGTCACTCACACTTTGCCTACTTAATAAGTGAAGCCCCTCCCTCCTAAAAACATGCTGCAGAGAAGTGGTAGAAAGCATAATATACCTATTTAGTTATATAGAAACACTTCTATTTTGTCCCATATACAGTGTTGGACTGGGGCATGAAGGGCCCGCCGGGTGACTGCAATGCTAGGGGCCCACCAGAGGGGGTGTGGCCAGCCATCATAGAGGCGTGACCAGACACTGGAGGGGGAGTGGTCAGCCCACGAAGGACAGCTCGCACCATAGAGTAGTATATAAAGAATGTAGTGTGTATAAAGAGTACACAGTCTTGACCTGCCCCTTAGATTGGGCAGAACAGTCACCAAAAATCGAGATTGTCCCACTAGACCAGGCTTGGCTAACCTGTGGCACTCCAGGTGTTGTGAAACTACAAGCCCCAGCATGCTTTGCCAATTTATAGCAGCTTATTGCCCCTAGGGCTTGTAAGTAAAAGTAGATAAATGAGTCACAGAGGCTTATTAAGGCATCAATGATCAAACTCTATTATCATGTTATGCAGACTAATGCCAATAAGGTTGCCTATGAATCAAATAGCATATTGATATAGCATAATCCAGTGCTGCAACAGTATGTGAATATATCTGCAAGTAGTTTCATACAGTATTTTATTAGTGGTATAGAGGGCATGAAAGATTGGACCATAATAAGAGCATCATAAAGATACATTTTCCTTTCTTGCAGATGCATTTCTGCTATGTCTTAATTGGTATAAGGCAATTAGAATTGTGCCAGAGTGCTCTGTCTAAGGTGAACATAAATGAGGTCAGAGTACAGAAAAATAGTATATTGCTAAGTGTAGCTGGATAAATCATACAGCTGGCTCTGAACTGTCAGACACTGATAGAGGAGGTTACAGCAGGGAGATAATCTCATATGCACATGAATGAGGTCAAAGAACAGACTAGTGATATAGCGCTGAATATAGCTGGATGAATACTACAATAAGCTCTGAACTGTCTGACACTGACTAGAGAGATAACAGTGGGGAGAAAATAGGAGACCCAAACACAGACCAGATTGCAGTGGTGGTGATTGCACCCGACGTATGTTTCGGCCACTTGTTTTTACGAGGGATCAGACAGACCTCAAAATAGTGTTTTCATACTTACTGAATCACTGCGCGAACCAAAAAAGTCTCCCCGCCGCCGTCGCAGTGTTGGTCTGGAGTCATCTGTCACCTGTTCTGTAAGCCCCGCCCTAACAATGGAGGGGGCGGAGCTTAATCACGGCTGGGCCTACCGGTGGTTAGCCCGGCTGGCCGCCAGGCCAGTCCGAGGCTACCCATATACCAAAAACAAATAATGGCTTTAATTTCTGTTTAATGTCAGCCAAACATTATACAGGTCATACAATCATCATAATCTATTTATATAACACCACTAATTCCACAGTACTGTACAGAGAACTCACTCACATCAGTCCCTGCCCCAGTGGAGCTTACAATCTAATTTTTTTTAACACACACAGACAGGGAGAGAGACTAGGGTCAAATTGATAGCAGCCAATTAACCTACCAGTATGTTTTTGGAGTGTGGAAGGAAACCCACGCATGCACGGGGAGAACATACAAGCCCCAAACAGATAAGGCCATGGTCGGGAATCAAACTTATGACCCCAGTGCTGAGAGGCAGAAGTGCTAACCACTGAGCCATCATTAATGTTAATGTTATTTGTGTATCATACCCTAATAAGTGTGACATTGGGTTGTTGTATATAATTACACTGGGAATATATGTGAGGTGGTGGATATGATGGGTCATCTCTGTCTGTAATTACATTCTATACATTTCTAAAACTGGATTCAAAGATCATTTGTCTATTGCAGAGAAACCTGGATCCTGCCCAGTCCCTATAACAAGGTGTATGCCCCTCCCAACCCCCCAGGCCCCTCCTATCTGTAATGATGACAGTGGCTGTCCGGGGAACAAGAAGTGTTGTGTCCGGGTGTGTGAACCAGAGTGCATAGACCCCATCCCATGTAAGTGTATAATGATCAATATTCTAATATTACACAGTTATGATGGAAAATAACACACACTGAGTATTGTGTATCATATTACTGCTCTAATAAGGAGGGAGTAAATTATGTATTTGTACTGGTGTCTACAGGGTACTAGATAAACAGTAATGAACAGTAATTAGGGTATAAAAAAAGGAGATTAAGTAGGAGATCTACAAAAGGTCAATATGTAGAAATAGAGGTAAAATTGGTATTTTAGTGATTTACAGGTTGATTTCAAAATCACAGAATCTATCGAAACAAATATATCTGTAAATCTCTCATTTTACAAATCTCATAAAATAATAACCCAAATCAACGCTGTTAAAAAAATAAACTGTTGTGGATGGGCCCATATATTTCAGTGGTGTTTCCACAGCTGTTCAATTAACCCCAGTGAAATGAATGGTCCTATTGAAATGAATGTGAAAGGTTCAGTTTTTCTATTACTTGTCAAACGGTGAGTTATAAATAGTTTGGTATTTGGACATTCAGGAGGAGTCAGATGTATTCTAATATTTCATGTTTTTCTATATCCCCGGAACTCCCCAGAAGTCCTGGTTTTATTTTACCAGGAAATAATTTGTTATCACTCTGCCTATAATTTCATGTCTCGTCATCATCTTCATCATTTATTTCTATAGCGCCAGCAATTTCCGTAGCACTTTACAGTTAGAACAAGCACAGTAATAACACAATACTGAGTAATACAGACAGAGAGGTAAGAGGGCCCTGCTCACAAGCTTACAATCGATGGGATAATGGGAGAATGATACTTGAGGTTAAGTCTACATATTCCATATTGGTCCAACCAGAGTGCAAATGTAAGAAGTGCTTAGTTTGCTATATGATCCAGTCACACAGCAATGATGATCAGGGGGTCAGAAGGTTGTTGTCTTGTGTGAACTGTGTAAAGGGTGGTAATGGGGTAACCAATGGAGGTTAACATTGTGGTTTAGGAATATTATAATCTTGCCTGAAGTGGTGAGTTTCAGATCCATAAGAAAAAGATATGACCAACTAAGCACTCCAGGTATGAACACAAAATTACATGAATACTTTAAACTTTATTAGTATACATTACATTAGTACACAAGTGAGTGAATGATCAGGTGATTACATGAGGCAGGGGACAAGTGAGTGAATGATCAGGTGATTACTTGAGGCAGGGGACAAGTGAGAGAATGATCAGATGATTACATGAGGCAGGGCACAAGTGAGTGAATGATCAGGTGATTACTTGAGGCAGGGGACAAGTGAGTGAATGATCAGGTGATTATATGAGGCAGGGGACAAGTGAGTGAATGATCAAGTGAATACATGAGGCAGAGGATAAGTGAGTGAATGATCAGATGATTATATGAGGCAGGGGACAAGTGAGCGAATGATCAGGTGATTACATGAGGCAGGGGACAAGTGAGAGAATGATCAGATGATTACCTGAGGCACAAGACAAGTGAGTGAATGATCAGGTGATTACACGAGGAAGGGGAAAAGTGAGTGGATGATCAGGTAATTACATGAGGCAGGGCACAAGTGAGTGAATGATCAGGTGATTACATGAGGAACGGGACAAGTGAGTGAATGATCAAGTGATTACATGAGGCAGAGGACAAGTGAGTGAATGATCAGATGATTACATGAGGCAGGGGACAAGTGAGTGAATGGTCAGGTGATTACATGAGGCAGGGGACAAGTGAGTGAATGATCAAGTGAATACATGAGGCAGAGGACAAGTAAGTGAATGATCAGATGATTATATGAGGCAGGGGACAAGTGAGTGAAGGATCAGGTGATTACATGAGGTAGGGATCATTTGAGAGAATGATCAGGTGATTACATGAGGCAGGGGACAAGTGAGTGAATGATCAGGTGATTATATGAGGCAGGGGACAAGTGAGTGAATGATCAGGTGATTACTTGAGGCAGGGGACAAGTGAGTGAATGATCAGGTGATTACTTGAGGCAGGGGACAAGTGAGTGAATGATCAGGTGATTACTTGAGGCAGGGGACAAGTGAGTGAATGATCAGGTGATTACATGAGGCAGGGGACAAGTGAGTGAATGATCAAGTGAATACATGAGGCAGAGGACAAGTGAGTGAATGATCAGATGATTATATGAGGCAGGGGACAAGTGAGTGAATGATCAGGTGATTACTTGAGGCAGGGGACAAGTGAGAGAATGATCAGATGATTACATGAGGCAGGGCACAAGTGAGTGAATGATCAGGTGATTACATGAGGCAGGGGACAAGTGAGTGAATGATCAAGTGAATACATGAGGCAGAGGACAAGTAAGTGAATGATCAGATGATTATATGAGGCAGGGGACAAGTGAGTGAAGGATCAGGTGATTACATGAGGTAGGGATCATTTGAGAGAATGATCAGGTGATTACATGAGGCAGGGGACAAGTGAGTGAATGATCAGGTGATTACATGAGGCAGGGGACAAGTGAGCGAATGATCAGGTGATTACATGAGGCAGGGGACAAGTGAGAGAATGATCAGATGATTACATGAGGCACGGGACAAGTGAGCGAATGATCAGGTGATTACATGATGCAGGGGACAAGTGAGTGAATGATCAGGTGATTACATGAGGCAGGGGACAAGTGAGAGAATGATCAGGTGATTACATTAGGCAGGGGACAAGTGAGTGAATGATCAGGTGATTACATGAGGCAGGGGACAAGTGAGTGAATGATCAGGTGATTACATGAGGCAGGGGACAAGTGAGTGAATGATCAGGTGATTACATGAGGCAGGGGACAAGTGAGTGAATGATCAGGTGAGTACATGAGGCAGGGGACAAGTGAGTGAATGATCAGGTGATTACATGAGGCAGGGGACAAGTGAGTGAATGGTCAGGTGATTACATGAGGCAGGGGACAAGTGAGTGAAAAATGAATGGGTAAATGGTGCACTGTCATTTATATTATACTTTTTGAAAACCTGTGTCTGTTTTGGTAACACCTATTGAAGTGGATCTCTAAATGATCTACTGAACACAAAATTATTTTCTTTTGTCTCTCTCTCTTTATGTCTCCTGGCTTTGAATATATTTTGCTTTGTAATAACAATTTACCAGAAATGCATTTTCTTGACATCTGGGTTAAATGTATCAAACTGCGATTTGGCATTTTCAGAGATTTTCTCAGCCGAGTTTAAACTCACCGAGGTATTAAAGTTCGAGTTGATATAAAATTGCCAGTAAAGTGTTTTTTCCAAAATCTCCGTTTCCAAACTCGCTACAAATCACAGTCCCTATGTTTTGCCACTGTAGCGATACAAGTCGCGAAATGTATGAAGCTCAGATTTCTGTTACACTGCTGGACAATGTTACTAGTACAGGAGGCACAGTACAAGTTTAACGTAATCATGGTTTCTTCTTTAGCGGGGATTTTTTTTTTATTCATTTTCTTATGGCGACCACATTATCTCAAAAATAAATTGGAGGACCAAATTTCTTGAATGATTATATGTATGTTTTTTTTTTTTTATTATTATATTATAGTGGCTATTTCATTACCAGTGGGGCAATAATTATGTTTTTCATTTGTGCAACACTTAATATTTCCAGATGGAGACACCATTTAACGTACATACTTGTGGCACTACAAGTGGCAGCATATACGTGTACTAATGGGCATGCTGCCACTTGTATTACCACACTTATGTACTTTACCTCTAAACAAGAAACCATGATTACCTTCATAAATAAAACTTGTATTGTGCACCTGTTATGTTATCATTGGCCAGAAAGCTCTAACAACTCTAACTCTAACTTTCTTTTCTGTTAAATCTCGGACAAGTTTCTGTTTAATATCTGGTGAGTTTCACTAAAACACAGGCGGGATAGGTGTTTTAAAATCAATACAAATCACCTGAGATTGGATTTTGGAATGTCACAATTGCAGGTTAATACATATGGTGACTTTGCACATAAAACCACCAGTGATCTTTAGTGATTTGCGATGATTTCAAATCGCTAACTAAATTACAGCCTGATACATTTACCTCTGATAAACTTTGTTTCAGGCAATAATTCCTGCACAGACAGGTTCCTCCCCAACACACTAAGGAAGCCATTACATACAGTCTGGCCACCGAATACTATCAAATATCTTCTGATCCAGTGGAAAAGAATAGACACCACAATGTTCTGGTTGGGTCTTTGAAACAAACATGCTGCAAAAGTCAATAAAGTCATCCACAGAGGCATTATTGTGAGCACTACTGTTAGGTGCACTCAGCTCTGCCTTCACGTGCAGTACAGTGTGAGGCAGGACATACCTCCCAACTGTCCTTGTAGTCAGACCAAATCCTGATTAAACGAGACAGTCACCCAAATTCTGGACTGTTCCATCAAATTCAGGACAGTTGGCAGACTCCTAACTATACTTGTCACTTTCACCACCTGTGGCTGTTGGTGTCTTTAGTTGCTGCTTGTCTGGATCCTGGAATGTTGGATGCTCTATTTGGAAAAAATGGGTACATGACATTTAGAAAACCCCATCCAGCCCTGACTTTAAATCAATAGTACCCAAATAATTAGGCCTACCTCCAGCCCAACTTTTAAATCACAGTATTCACAATTGATAAATAGACTTATTTCCCTCCAACTAGCCATTAAAATAATAGTATACCCATTTAATAACTAAACCTATTTCCCTGCCTCCAAACAGCCTCGGCAATAAATTAAATAGCATTTATGTTTACTAAATATAACCATTTCCCACAACCATCCCCGGCATTGAATAATTCCTATTCACATTTAATAAATAGCACTCTTCCTCAAACTCAGACCCACATTTAATTAATAGTCCCAAAACATCCCAGCATTAAATTAATGGTCCCTTCACCTTAAATTAATAGATTCCACTATTAACTTAAAAAGCCCCAACATCACTACAAATACATTAATAGCACCCACTATTAAATAATTAGCTCTGACCCACAGCGCACCATTAAATTAATAGCCTACTTCCCACCCAAATTACAATAGAGACCCGCCCACCCCGGCAATAAATTGACAGAATTTACATTTAATAAATATACCTATTGCCCGTAACCTTCACAGCCATTAATAATTCATACCGATATTTAATAAATAGACCTCATTTTCCCCAAACACCCCATCTTAAATTGATAGTCCCCAATATTAAATTAAATAATCCCACTAGTAATTTAAATTGCCCCATCATCCCACAAATAAAATAGCAGTGATTAAATAATTAGCCGCACCTACACTTCCACCATTACATTAATAGCCCATATTATTTTAAGATTACCCCTTTCTTCACTCACAGATTATATTAATATACTACCCCCCCTCTCAATGACCCCTGCCCTGGCCAAAATGGTCTTTTGCAGTCTGGCTGGGGGGTGGGGCATATGCATCATTGCCCCCCTGCTCATCCCGCCCCCTGATTACAAATAAGAGTTGCTTACATTACCAGCTACTATTTTGTATATTGTAATAAACTGTGACATAGGGATTGGTTTGCCACAGGCTTCTAAACGAGGAGACAGGTATTTAGATGGCACTCTGCAGAGGAAGGCTGCAAACAGAGTTACACATGTGAACAGCAGTGTACTTAGGATAAAGAGATGAAGATGGAGGACATATGTGTGACAAAATAATAGTAGAGTAAATTACATTAATGGAAATGGTTTGTAGCGCTTTCCACAGCTAGCAGCCGGTTAACAGGATGGGCCTGCACTGAGGCTAATCAGAACAGAACATCTGCAGGGAACTCATCCTAAAGGCAAGGTGGGAGTGACATCTGTCCATCAAGCTAGGGCTGTGGGAGAAGTGTAAAGTTTTTAAACATGCCTGTTGTCATTATGCCGGGTGACTGATGCCAGACAGTGGCCGGTGTCTAGGGATCTGGCCTCTGCTACTTTAGCATTAGGGTCACAAGAAAATAGTGTGCAAATGTATGTATTACTTTGTCATCCTGACAAAGTAAAAAGCAAAGTAATAAAGCAAGAAGGTGTTCCTGTGTGCATCACCTGAAGTCTTACCCTACGAGGAATATGTATAACTTTAACCTTTGTATTCTATAAGAGATATATGTATAGGATATGTAAATTATATGACAATATTAATATATATGTTTTAAATTTTCAGCAACTCCTTTAGATTGATGAATTTCGATCAACCAGAAGATAGATCACCGGGTTTCATGTCCCAGAATTCCCTGTAATGTCGGCAGCCAACATTGCTGGGAAAGCAGAACAAATACGCATACACGCTGGCAGATATCTGATTATTAGGGGTTATACAACCTTTTCTTACTGCATCAGTTTTCATAAATATCTCCCATAATGCACTGAGAGTGTTTAAAACTTTTGCTCTTCTTTAGCTGTACTTTATAAATGTAATTACAAGTTTTCCATCTTGTAAGTTTGGCATTTTTAAAATATTCCTCTTTATAACTAAATAAACCTGATTAGCTGCCACTTGTTGTCGGGTAATATGCACCTAACATCACAGGGTTTACACACATGGGTTGTATGAAACATATGTAAAGGTTCCTCAGCTCCTGTAGACACCTAGATATAATGGACATCTCAGCAATGTTTTTAATTTTCGTTTTAACAATGATCAGAGTGTAATCCTCCAAGAAAACTGCTATATATATTATCTATGGTATGATGCAGTGACAGAAGTGGAAATTTAGAAGTGACGGTATGGAAAAGGTAATAAAAATGTAAGTGACCGGGATGTGATAGTGATACAATGAAGGGAGTAGGAGATATGGCGGTATGACATACCCCGTATACCCCCCACTTCCACTACTATGTGTGTGTGTGTGTGTGTGTGTGTGTGTATATATATATATCTTCAGCAGCAGCAGCTATTTATACAACACCACTAATACCGCAGCGCTGTACAGAGAACTCACTCACATCAGTCCCTGCCCCATTGGAGCTTACAGTCTAAATTCTCTAACATACAGACACAGACAGACAGACAGAGAGAGAGAGCGACTAGGGTCAATTTGATAGCAGCCATTTAACCAATTAGTATGTTTTTTTTGAGTGTGGGAGTAAACTGGAGCACCCGGAGGAAACCCATGGAAACACAGGGAGAACATAAGAACTCATGACCCAAGTGCTGTGAGGCAGAAGTTCTAACCACTATATATATATATTAAGGATGAGCGCACTCGGATTCCTGGAATCCGAGCCCCCCCGAACATTGCGGATCCGAGTCAGATCCGAGCACTGTCCGGGTATTCCTGCAGATTCCGAAACTTAAAACGAGGCTCTGAGTCATAATCCCGCTGTCGGATCTCGCAATACTCTGAACCTTTAAATTCTCCGCTTGCCGCCGCCATCTTCACTCGGGCATTGATCAGGGAAGAGGGAGGGTGTGTTAGGTGGTCCTCTGTCCTGCTATTTCTCGTGCTGTGCTGTGCTCTGTCCTGCTGAGTCCAGTGGTGCATCAGTCCAGTGCTCTGTCCTGGTGAGTCCAGTGGTGCATTTTGTCCTGTGCTTTGTTCTGCAAAGTGCATATTTCTTTCAAAAGTATTAAAAATTCTTCCATAAAAAGAAAAAAAAAGAAAAATTCTACAAAAATCCTTTTAAATTAATATTAAAAAAAAAAAATCAAAAAAGTCCTTGCTGAGTCCAGTGGTGCATCAGTCCAGTGCTGTGTCCTTGCTGAGTCCAGTGGTGCATCAGTCCAGTGCTGTGTCCTTGCTGAGTCCAGTGGTGCATCAGTCCAGTACTCTGTCCTTGCTGAGTCCAGTGGTGCATCAGTCCAGTGCTCTGTCCTTGCTGAGTCCAGCGGTGCTTTTCTCCTGTGCTTTGTTTTGCTAAGTGCATCTTTATTTTCAAAGTATTAAAAAATCTTCCAAAAAAATTATAATTCGACATAAATCATTTTAAAAAAATATAAAAAAATATTCTAAAAAGTCTAAAAAAAAATATTGCAGTCCATTAACATTAATACAGCAATCTATTAAAAATTGTTCACTGTTCTTGCATTATTTAAAAAATAGCACTGTAATACAACGTGTGCTGCATATAATGGAGTACCAAAATTTGGGGGATAAAGTAGGGAAAGACCAAGACCCACTTCCTCCTAATGCTGAAGCTGCTGCCACTAGTCATGACATAGACGATGAAATGCCATCAACGTCGTCTGCCAAGGCCGATGCCCAATCTCCTTGTAGAGGGCATGTAAAATCCAAAAAGCAAAAGTTCACTACAATGAGTAAAAAAAGAAAATTGAAAACATCTGAGGAGAAACGTAAACTTGCCAATATGCTCTTTACGACACGGAGTGGCAAGGAACGGCTTAGGCCCTGGCCCGTGTTCAGCACTAGTGGTTCAGCTTCACCCAAGGATCTAAGCCCTCCTCCTCCCCCCCGTCCAAAAAATTTAAAAGAGTTATGCTGTCAGCAACAACACAGCAAACAACTCTGCCTTCTAAACAGATGACATCACAAATCCCCAAGGCAAGTCCAAGGGTGTTGGTGGTTGCGAAGCCTGACCTTCCCATCACTGTACGGGAAGAGGTGACTCCATCCACCATTTGCAGCACACCCTCTGCATATGCTGGAAGGATGACCCACAGTGTCGCTCCAGATTTGGAAAATCAAGGTGTCAAGGAGGCTATTGATGTAGCTGGCGTTGTGAAGGAACTTGATGAGGAGGATGCTGATGTAGTTATTTTAAATGAGGCACCAGGGGGGGAAAAAGTGGATGTCCATGGGATGAAAAAGCCCATCGTCATGCCTATTCAGAAGACCAAGAAATGCACCTGTTCTGTCTGGAGTTATTTTTACCCCAATCCGGATAACAAATGTCTGGCCATATGTAGCTTATGTAAAGCTCAAATAAGCAGGGGTAAAGAAACTGAGGGAAATCATCTCACAGTGGCTTACCCCACTTAGACTCTCCTGGGGATTTGTGGTGTCAGACAACGCCAGTAACATTGTGCGGGCATTACATATGGGCAATTTCCAGCACGTCTCATGTTTTGCCCACACCGTTAATTTGGTGGTGCAGCATTACCTGAAGAGTGACAGGGGTGTGCAGGAGATGCTTGCGGTGGCCCTCAAAATTGCTGGACACTTTAGGCATTCTGCCAGTGCCTGCCGCAGACTCGAGATACATTAAAAATGTCTGAACCTGCCCTGCCATCACCTCAAACAAGAGGTTGTGACACGCTGGAACTCCACCCTCTATATGCTGTAGAGGATGGAGGAGCAGCAAAAGGCCATTCAAGCCTATACAGCCACCTACGACATAGGAAAAGGAGTGGGGATGCGCCTGAGTCAAGCGCACTGGAGACTGATTTCTGTGTTGTGCAAGGTTCTCTAGCCGTTTGAACTTGCCACACGAGAAGTCAGTTCGGACACTGCCAGCTTGAGTCAGGTGATTCCCCTGATCAGGCTGTTGCAGAAGCAGCTGGAGAAAGTAAGGGAGGAGCTGGTAAACCATTGCGATTCCACCAAGCATGTAGCTCTTGTGGATGAAGCCCTTCGTACGCTTTGCCAGGATGTGAGGGTGGTCACTCTTTTAGTCAGAGGAATACATTCTGGCCACCGTGCTCGATCCTCAGTTTAAAGCGTATGTTGTGTCTCTGTTTCCGGCGGACACAAGTCTACAGCGGTGCAAAGACCTGCTGGTCAGGAAATTGTCCTCTGAAGAGGACCGTGACATGCCACCAGCTCCTCCATCAGTTTCTTCCACACCTGTGGCTGCGAGGAAAAAGCTCAGTTTTCCTCAAAGACCCCCTGGCGGGGATGCTGAGAACATCTGGTCCGGATTGAAGGACCTGCCAACCATTGCAGACATGTCTACCCTCGCTGCATTTGATGCTGTCACAATTAAAAAAATGGTGGAGGATTACTTTGCTCACACCATCAAAATAGACATGTCAGACAGTCCATATTGTTACTGGCAGGAAAAAAAGGCAGTTTGGAAGCCCCTGTACAAACTGGCTCTATTTTACCTGAGTTGTCCCCCCTCCAGTGTTTATTCTGAAAGAGTTTTTAGTGCAGCGGGGAACCTGGTCAGTGAGCGGCGAAGGAGGTTGCTTCCTCAGAACGTTGAAAAAATGATGTTCATCAAAATGAATTCTCAAGTCCTTAATCAAGCACAGCAGTGCCCTCAAGATAATACAGAGGGACCTGTGGTTGTGGAGTCCAGTGGGGTTGAATTGATAATGTGTGAGGATGAGGAAGTACACACTGAAGGGGGCCAGGATTTAGAGGATGAGGATGAGGATGACATCTTGCCTCAGAAGAGCCAGTTTAATTCTATTAGTAGTTCCAAAAAAGAGGAACTGCCACTTCTATTTAATACTTTAATTCTTTATGTAGTTCCTAAAAAGAGGAACTGCCCCTTTTATTTAATACTTTAATTCTATTAGTAGTTCCTAAAAAGAGGAACTGCCACTTCTATTTAATACTTTAATTCTATTAGTAGTTCAATAAAAGAGGAACTGCCACTTCTATTTAATACTTTAATTCTATTAGTAGTTCCCAAAAAGAGGAACTGCCACTTCTATTTAAAACTTTAATTCTATTAGTAGTTCCCAAAAAGAGGAACTGCCACTTCTATTTAATACTTTAATTCTATATGTAGTTCCTAAAAAGAGGAACTGCCCCTTCTATTTAATACTTCAATTCTATATGTAGTTCCCAAAAAGAGGAACTGCCACTTCTATTTAATACTTTAATTCTATATGTAGTTCCCAAAAAGAGGAACTGCCCCTTCTATTTAATACTTTAATTATATTAGTAGTTCCCAAAAAGAATAACTGCCACTTCTTTTTAATACTTTAATTCTATTAGTAGTTCCTAAAAAGAGGAACTGCCACTTCTATTTAATACTTCAATTCTATAGGTAGTTCCCAAAAAGAGGAACTGCCCCTTCTATTTAATACTTTAATTCTATATGTAGTTCCTAAAAAGAGGAACTGCCCCTTCTATTTAATACTTTAATTATATTAGTAGTTCCTAAAAAGAATAACTGCCATTTCTTTTTAATACTTTAATTCTATTAGTAGTTCCTAAAAAAAGGAACTGCCACTTCTATTTAATACTTTAATTCTATATGTAGTTCCTAAAACGAGGAACTGCCCCTTCTATTTAATACTTCAATTCTATATGTAGTTCCCAAAAAGAGGAACTGCCCCTTCTATTTAATACTTTAATTCTATTAGTAGTTCCCAAAAAGAGGAACTGCCACTTCTATTTAATACTTTAATTCTATATGTAGTTCCTAAAAAGAGGAACTGCCCCTTCTATTTAATACTTTAATTCTATTAGTAGTTCCCAAAAAGAGGAACTGCCACTTCTATTTAATACTTTAATTCTATATGTAGTTCCTAAAAAGAGGAACTGCCCCTTCTATTTAATACTTTAATTCTATTAGTAGTTCCCAAAAAGAGGAACTGCCACTTCTATTTAATACTTTAATTCTATTAGTAGTTCCTAAAAAGAGGAACTGCCACTTCTATTTAATACTTTAATTCTATATGTAGTTCCTAAAAAGAGGAACTGCCCCTTCTATTTAATACTTCAATTCTATATGTAGTTCCCAAAAAGAGGAACTGCCCCTTCTATTTAATACTTTAATTCTATTAGTAGTTCCCAAAAAGAGGAACTGCCACTTCTATTTAATACTTTAGTTCTATTAGTAGTTCCCAAAAAGAGGAACTGCCCTTCTTTTTAATACTTTAATTCTATTAGTTGTTCCCAAAAAGATTAACTGCCACTTATATTTAATACTTTTATTGTATATATAGTTCCCAAAAAGAGGAACTGCCCCTTCTATTTAATACTTTAATTCTATTAGTAGTTCCCAAAAAGAGGAACTGCCACTTCTATTTAATACTTTAATTCTATTAGTAGTTCCCAAAAAGAGGAACTGCCACTTCTATTTAATACTTTAATTCTATATGTAGTTCCTAAAAAGAGGAACTGCCCCTTCTATTTATTACTTCAATTCTATATGTAACTCCCAAAAAGAGGAACTGCCACTTCTATTTAATACTTTAATTCTATATGTAGTTCCTAAAAAGAGGAACTGCCCCTTCTATTTAATACTTTAATTATATTAGTAGTTCCTAAAAAGAATAACTGCCATTTCTTTTTAATACTTTAATTCTATTAGTAGTTCCTAAAAAAAGGAACTGCCACTTCTATTTAATACTTTAATTCTATATGTAGTTCCTAAAATGAGGAACTGCCCCTTCTATTTAATACTTCAATTCTATATGTAGTTCCCAAAAAGAGGAACTGCCCCTTCTATTTAATACTTTAATTCTATTAGTAGTTCCCAAAAAGAGGAACTGCCACTTCTATTTAATACTTTAATTCTATATGTAGTTCCTAAAAAAAGGAACTGCCTCTTCTATTTAATACTTTAATTCTATTAGTAGTTCCCAAAAAGAGGAACTGCCACTTCTATTTAATACTTTAATTCTATATGTAGTTCCTAAAAAGAGGAACTGCCCCTTCTATTTAATACTTTAATTCTATTAGTAGTTCCCAAAAAGAGGAACTGCCACTTCTATTTAATACTTTAATTCTATTAGTAGTTCCTAAAAAGAGGAACTGCCCCTTCTATTTAATACTTCAATTCTATATGTAGTTCCCAAAAAGAGGAACTGCCCCTTCTATTTAATACTTTAATTCTATTAGTAGTTCCCAAAAAGAGGAACTGCCACTTCTATTTAATACTTTAGTTCTATTAGTAGTTCCCAAAAAGAGGAACTGCCCTTCTTTTTAATACTTTAATTCTATTAGTTGTTCCCAAAAAGAGGAACTGCCTCTTATAATTAATACTTTTATTGTATATATAGTTCCCAAAAAGAGGAACTGCCCCTTCTATTTAATACTTTAATTCTATTAGTAGTTCCCAAAAAGAGGAACTGCCACTTCTATTTAATACTTTAATTCTATATGTAGTTCCCAAAAAGAGGAACTGCCCCTTCTATTTAATACTTTAATTCTATTAGTAGTTCCCAAAAAGAGGAACTGCCACTTCTATTTAATACTTTAATTCTATATCTAGTTCCCAAAAAGAGGAACTGCCATTTATATTACTACGTTCATTGTTTGTGTAGTTCAAAAAAGAGGAACTGCTATTTCTATTTATATTTTCTTTCTATATGTAGTTCCCAAAAAGAGGAACTGCCATTTATATTACTACTTTCTTTCTTTTCTTCTGTATTTAAAAAAAAAGAGGAACTGCCATTTCTATTACTACTTTCTTTCTTTCTGTATTTCCAAAAAAATATAACTGCGGCCTTAACTGCTATGTTGGTGTTAGACGTACATCCGGTGTCCGCCATCTGTGCAGTGGTATTCAGACCAGTTGAGGGTTTTATATTGTGGCCCCGGTACCAAATTGGGTACCGGGGCCACTACACTACGCAGTCCATATAGATGCGTATCAGATATTAAACTACATTCAATGTTGGGGCCAAATCCAAAATTAATTAAAATGACCTGTCATTGTCAAAAACAAGAGGTTTTGACGCGTTATAACTAAACCCTGTATATGCTGCAGAGGATGTAGGATCAGCCATCTGTAGAGTGAAATTCTGACCAGTTAAGGTTTTTTTTATTGTGGCCCAGGTACCAAATTGGGTACTGGGGCCACTACACTACGCAGTCCAGATAGCTGTGCAGTGGAATTGAGACCAGTTTAATTTTTTTTTATTGTGGCTCCGGTACCAAATTGGGTACCGGGGCCACTACACTACGCAGTCCAGATAGCTGTGCAGTGGAATTGAGAACAGTTTATGTTTTTTTATTGTGGCCTCGGTACCAAATTGGGTACCGGGGACACTCCACTACGCAGTCCAGAAAGCTACCTCGGTCCAACGATTTGGACTAAAAACAATATTGTGAAGTGTGAGGTGTTCCAAATACACTGGAAATTAGTGGAAATGATTGTTATTGAATGTTATTGAGGTTAATAATAGTGTAGGAGTGAAAAACCAACAAAAAACTAGATTTTAGCACTTTTTATGCTTTTTTAATAATAAATCAGAACCCAAAACCATAAATCAGAACCAAAACCTTTCGTCAGGTGTTTTGGCAAAACAAATCAGAACCCAAAACCTCAAGCTAATCAGAACCCAAAACCCAAAACACTAAAAGTGCCCGGTGCACACCCTTAAAATATATATATATATTATAATTTGCATGCATGTTCACTTCCTTGATTTTAAAACATGGTAGAAAAACATTTATATGTAATTATGGCTGTGAGTGTATTTGGGTAACTATCTGCCAGGTTTGCACCATCTGGACAGTGCAATTATTAATATATCTTTGCAGCACTGCTCCAGTTCCAGGCTACTCTGGGACATTGTATTTGTTTTGTATATTATACTACTCCAAAATGACTTTGGCTTGCTGCTTTTCATCCTGATCTTGCTGAAATATAAATCTCCTGAGTCCTAGGTCACTTGATGAATGCAGAAGAGTTTCCTCAAAGATTTGCATATGTCTTGCTCTACAATGCACGATGCTCTGACCACTATACTTTACAGTAGGGATTTTTCTATTGGGATAATATTTACAATTATTTTAGCTCTAAACATAATTCCTTGTGTTGAGGCTAAATAATGGATTATATGGTCTCTACAGATCTTCCTACACTTGACTTTAAAAAAGTATTATGGTAAAAGTTACTGACAATTGTGGTAATTAGTCTACAAAATAAAATCATACATCACCACAGTGGCAAGAAAAGTCTCCGACCTGCTAGGCTCAGACCATCCCCACTTTTTGCTAGTAATGGTCCTGTTACTTGTACTAGAATTGAGAGTACCCAACATGGTCAAGCATCTTCTGTAACTTCCCATGAACCACCTTCTCCAGTGCTGATTTGTCACCCTTAAAACAGAAACAACAGTGCATGAAAATAACACATAGGTTGAAGAACAACTTGGGCACTCACAGAATCCTGAACAGAGTCTAAAGGTTTCCATTAGTGTTTTATGGGAATCTGATGCTTCAGATTCAGATACTTTCATTATAGAGCAGCCTCCTTCCAAAATTTCTCAGCCATTTGGAAATGTGAGGATGTGTATTAATGAAGATGATTTAGACATAGAAATTGAGAAACTATTTTGAAACTTGCTAATGTGCAACAGGATGAGTAGAATAATTGTGGATCTGAAAATAATGAATGTATTGTTCCTGGACAAGATAATGAGGAAGATGATGATGAATGTGTCCAAGTTAGACAATCACCAGTGGTCCCACCGCATGCCCATGATATGCGTATTGTCATAACTGGGCAAAGTCCAGAAACTCCACCTCTTGAATGTGGAGCAAACTCAGTAATGAAACAATAATGTGCAACACAAACAGACAGAGAGGTAGGAGAGTGCACAATGCCATTATATTCACAGGAAAACTGCTCTTTGTATCGCTGGTTTCACTAAGAAACATACCAGTGTAAATATGTTGGGAAAACTTAGGAATGTTATAACAAACTGGCTCACTCCTCCTAGACTCTCCTAAGGATTCCTAATTACCGATAACGGAGCAAACACAATAAACTTGGTGGTGCAGAAATTCTTGAAAAATGAGAGGTCAATGCAGGAGATGCTGTCTGTGGCCCATACAATTTCTGGTCATTTCCAACTTTCAGTGACCGCATGTAGATCATTGCACGGGCTGCAAAAAAAAATTCATCTGCCACCAACTAAAGCAAGATATAGTAACAAGGTGGAATTCCACACTTTATGTGCTTTAGCAACTAGCGTAACAGCATCAAGCCATCAAAAACTACAGAACAAGCTATGAGATAGAGAGAGGAGGGACATGTTACCTTACTCCATCACACTGTAGAATCCTTTCTGTTTCATACAAAGTACTGAAACCATTTCAAATTTTAATAAATGAAGACACTGCCAGCCTGAGTCATACCCCTAATCAAACTACTGGAAAGCAGATGGATACGATGAAGGAGGCCATTCTGTTAATTTGGCATTGAAGATCAAGTTCTTCATACACTGTGCCAGGACCCAAGGGTTCCAGCATCCTGATATTGGATCACTACATTTTGACAGCTATGCTGGATCCCAGGTTTAAGTCGTATTTAATGTTTTTCTTCCCAACTGACACAAATCTTCTCAGATACAAACAGGTCCTTATGAGCAAGTTGTCAGCACAAGATGCACATCTTCAGCTTTAGCTTTTCCTAAAAAAATTATAAATTTGAATTATATTTGAAGCAGTCGATAAATAATTGCAAGGTAACAGTCCCTCCCTTCCCTGTCTCATTGGGCTTTAACCTGGTGTGATATCAGCTACAAGTAGCTCCAATTTCAAGTAGCTTCATTCCAGTTGTTGATCATGGATCAGTCTACAGATCAGGAACATCCCAATACTATCACTGGCAGTAGTCAAAATATTTCAATCTCTACTAGTAAAAAAGGTAATTTGGGAAGAAAGTGTAAGAACACAAGCTTCAAATCCAAACACTATTTGTCAATCTAATAAACATCAGTTCTTTATTTAAGGATTCAGGGAACCGTTGCTGATGAGCGTGGTGATTTGTCTAAAAAAATCCAAAATAGCTAACATTCCATAGACTACCTGCAGGCGGAGGCAAAAGCTCAGAACATGGCCACTTTTTTCTAGTAGTGGTTCTGCTTCGTGCATCTTCTATAGATCTCACGCACCACCTTCTCACTTTGAGCATAGATCTGTCACCTCCAAATCAGTCACATCAATGCATGAAAAGAAATCTGAGGCTGAAGGACAAATTAGGTGGTCACAGGATCCTGACCAGGATCTAGGAGTGTCCATAATGTGAGTCTCACTTTCCAGATTCTGACTCTAATTATAAAGCAGCGTCCTTCCACATTTTCTTAATAACACTGTCGATATTTGAATTGTCTATTTAATGTTGTTGACTTTTCTGAATGTTGATCAAATGAATGTCTAGCCATCAACCGCATACCTTTGGAAATGTGAAGATAAATGTGAAGATAGTAATGATGATGAGTTAGACATAGACATTGAGGATGTACTTTGAAATTTGCTAATGTGCAACAGGATGAGGGGGATAATTCTGGATCTGAAAGTGTTATAGTGAGCTGAACATGTACAAGATAAGGAGAATGATGTATGTGTCCAAGTAAGTCAGTCACTAGTGGTACCACCCTGCACTTCTCTTTTCCACCATATTTCTTAATTTTTTTCATTTCACTCCTACCATCTATTAGATTGAGGCATTTAAAATAGAAATCATTACTTAAGGCGACACTTCTCTGAATTCAAATATTCAACAGATTTTTAGGCTGCTTTTGTTATCTCTTCATAGTTCAACATTAGTTGTATTGCAGAGCTGTAACATTGTTAATTATCTATTGGTTTATGGTAATATGGTAATCTATTTATTTTAAAGAAGACACTGTTGAAGGTGACACATATTTGTTTTGTCTATTCATTAGCAATTCAAACTGTGCCGGCTAAGTCCTGGTACACACTGGAGACTTTTCTGCCAGTTATCGGGCCAATAACCTGATAAACACGATGAGCGATAGTCATTCCAAAGTGCCGATTGTCGCTTCATTTGGTTGCTCATTCTGTTTAATAATTTAGTTACAATCTCCTTACAACCATCATCTGGATCATGGCATCTTCCTCTCCCGATCATTCGTTTCTAATGGGCAGCACCCACTTCTAGACTCCCAGCATCAGCAGATCGTCCCCAGTACCTCTTTCTTCTCTTTGCCGTTGAGTAAGATTTTTTTACTCTTCTCTTTAAGCAATAATTGAGATGAGCAGATTTTCAATATAATATTTCTAATCTTTATTAAAAGATAAGATACAGCCCTTAGTTACTAAGTGAAGCAGGACGTGGTCTCGATGCCAATTGACAACGTATCTTCAGTTAGGATGTCTTTTATAGAAAATGTTACTTATCATTGTCAGAGCCAGTCCCTCCTAGACTTACGTCAACGCTGACATTTCAGGCCTTTATAACATTAGTTTTCATTAAGTTGACATGTCCTTGTCCCTTATTGTTGGACCTTATTTTTCAGTTGTGAAATAAACAGGTCATGGAACATGTGTTCCTTGTTTAACTTTCTCTCTGTATTATGTAATATGTTTTTCTGCCTTCCCATCTGGGGAATCACAAAAAACATACTTTGATCTAAGCATTGCTGATGCCAAGGACTATGATAAAATTAAGGCAGAAATTCTGACCTGTTTGGGTGTAAAATGTCTGTTCGGATGCAAAAAATACATTGCTGGGGATACCAAGTGGATAAACTTCCCTGCTCTCAGATACATGATCTAATTCACATCACTAAAAAGTGGTTACAACCTGAGACTTTCACAGGACTCCAAATTGTTGAAAGAATTGTGATGGATCTATATTTACAGTCCCTGGCTGCTGCTCTGTGTAAGTTGGTAAGCCATGGGGACCCCAAAACAGCAGAACAGCTTGTGGAGATAGTCAAGAGGGATCTGGCAGCTGAGGATCTGATGAGTATACCCCCCAGCCTTTAGTTCAGCAAAACCGATCTTCAGGGGCTTCTGGTAGGACTGTTCCAGGGGGAAAAGGTGCTGGGCGGTGGAATGAACTGAAAGTCCAGAGACTGAAGGTCGTGAACCTGGAGATTTGCCCTTTATGCCAAGAAGGTCCCAGCCTCGTATAAGATTTGATAGAAATGTGATAAGATGTTTTAGATGTGGTGATGTACTCCATATTGCTTCTAATTCTTCACTTACCTCTGAACTTATGAAATGTGATAATGCTTATGTACGACACAGTGTGTCTTTGTTGCCCAACTGGCTTGCACTGCAGACCGACACACTGAGTCAGATAAACAAATGTATGCAATTTCCATAGAAGGCAAATGTGTAAATGCTCTACTAGATTCTGGTAGCATGGTGACCCTTGTAAAAGCTGAATTGGTGAGTCCCTTATAACATCAAGGAGAAGCTGTTGGGATAACCTGTATACACGGGGATACTCGCTATTATGCTGTCGCTGAAGTGAACATAGAAACAGAGTGTGGTTCTCTGGTATTTACTGTTTGATTGGTTCCTTGTTTTGGGTTTGATGCAATATTGGGGTGAGTATTTTCCAACTTCTGGAAACTGTGGGAAACCCAGTTGGTTAGCCAAGCCCAGACCTGGATGTTACAGATACAGTGGTGGGAGTGATCCCAGAATCAGAAACATTCTCATTCTCAAATATGCTTGGGGAGTCAGAGAATGATGAGGGTAGCAGTGGGACATAGGAAAATGTATCTCCCACTGAAGAAGGAAATGTTGATGAACCAGTTGATTGTGTGCCTGAACTTGAAGTAAGAAAATATCTATTTGCTGTAGAGCAGTTAAAGGACCCCACTAGAGGAAATGTAAAAAGTGGTTGATGGAAAACCAATAGAGCTCGATAGTAGGTTGTCATATCCTCACATGGTAATGAATCAGGGTTTGTTGAATCAAATGTCCAAAAAGAGTGAGGACATTGTGGAACAGATAATAGTGCCTAATGATTATAGGAGAATGGTGCTATACCTGGCTCATGGTCACATAGCTGCAGGGCATTTAGGGATAGAAAAAAGCTCAGAAAGAATATTGCAGCGTTTCTTTGGGAAAGGGTCCATAAAGATATGTCTGGCTACTGTGCATCCTGTCCTGAGGGTCAATACCATGCTCCTAGGCCACACTTTAAAAGTCCACTTGTTCCACTGCTCATTATTGAGGTACCATTCGAAAGGATAGCCATGGTCTTAATAGGTCCTTTGCTCAAGTCTGGCCCGGGGGCATCAATATATTCTGGTGATATTAGATTATGCTACCAGGTACCCGGAAGTGATCCCACTACACATACGTCAGCAAAGGCTATTGCTAGAGAGCTCGTACAAGTCTTTAGCAGAGTTGGGTTACCTAAGGAAATCCTCACTGACCAGGGTACTATTTTTATGTCCAGAATTAAGAAAGAGCTGAAAGCCTTTCTAAGTTCACTCAATTAAGGACTCCTGTGTATCACCCCCAGACTGATGGTTTAGTAGAGAGGTTTAGCAAAACTTTAAAACATATGTTAAAGAAGGTGGTAAATAAAGATGGGAAAAATTGGGACTGTTTGTTACCCTATTTGTTAATGGCCATTAGAGAGGTACCCCAGTCCTCCACATGATTTTCACCTTTTGATTTCAATGGGAGACACCCTAGAGGGTTATTGGATATCGCCAAGGAAACATGGGAGGGACAACCTAGCCCCTATAAAACTGTGATTTAACATGTTTCCCAAATACAAGAAAGAATATCTGTCGTATTGCCGATAGAAAGAGAGCATCTAGAACAAACCCGACTGGCACAACAAAGGGTGCAATCATAATGCCCAAGTACGCACCTTTGCTCCCAGAGACAGAGTACTTGTTTTAGTGCCTACCATAGAAAGTAAGTTTCTGGCTAAATGGCAAGGACCGTTTCAAACGATGGAGAAAGTAGTAGAAGTTAATTACTTAATTAATGTATCAGCCAGGCAAAAGAATTCAGGAAAAGATTTACCATGTAAACCTTATAAAACCCTGGAAAGACAGAGTAGCTTTGTCAGATACTGTAGTTTCCCCAGCAATTGCTATACCTCTGGTTCAAGAAGTAACATTGGCTAAATCCCTCTCAACTGCCCAACAACGTGAGGCAAAAGAGTTTCTCATAAGAAATAGAGACTTATTTGTGGATGTACCGGGTAAAACAACAATCATTAAACATGAAATAGTCACTAAACCTGGGAATAAGGTTAATTTTTATTATTATTATTATTATTATTATTATTATTATTATTATTATTTATTTAAAAGGCGCCACAAGGTTTTTGCAGCGCCGACCACAGTACGAACAATGGACAGTACAGGGAATAACAGTACAGAACAATAAACAATTAATTCCAGGACTTCAGAGGCTCCAGGCAAAGCAAATATATTGAGGTTGGTGCAGAAGAGAAGGTAGAGAGACAGGAGGGAGAAGGGCCCTGCTCATAAGAGCTTACATCCTAAAGGGAGGGGAAACAAACAGCCGGCACAAAGGGAGTCAGAGGTAGGGAGGAGGTTAATATAAAACCCTATAGGATACCGGAGGCTCAACGGAAGTTAGTGTCTAAAGAAGTAAAAAAAAATGTTAGAAATAAATGTAATTGAAGAGTTACATAGTGAACGGTCAAGCCCCATTGTCCTCATTCCGAAGCCTGACGGGAGTTAACACTTCTGCAATGACTTTCATAAACTAAATAAAGTGTCTAAGTTTGATGCATACCTGATGTCTCAGGTGGATGAGCTTATTGAAAGTTGGGTACAGCACGGTATTTAACCACTCTAAACCTAACCAAAGATACCTGCAGGTACCGTTGACAGATAGATCCAAAGAGAAGATGGCTTTTTCTACCCTGGAGGGTCTCTTCCAGTATAAAAGTTTGCATGGGGCACATGCCATGTTTCAGCGGAAGATGGATAAGATATTAAAACCTCATAGACATTATGCTGCAACGTACCTTGATGATGTAGTCATCCATAGCTCAGATTGGCAATCCCACCTGCCTCAGAAACAAGCAGCATTGGACTCCATACGTGCAACCAACACAAAAATATGTAGTTTGGGAATGGAGGAGGTGAAATATCTGAGGTATACCATAGGCAGACATCTGATAAATCCCCAATTTAATAAAATTGAGGCAATACAAAACTGGCCAAGACTTTTGAACAAGAAACAAGTTAGAGTTTTCTTGGGAATTACTGGGTATTAACGAAGGTTTATTTTCAATTTTTCCATCGTTGCTGTTCCTAGGACTGACCTGACTAAGGGTAGGAAGTCAGTTATGATTAAGTGGAGACAGGAAGCAGAAAATGCTTTTCAGGCATTAAAGATAGCGTTATGCACTCAACCAGTTTAAATGACACTTGATTTTAAAAACTAATTTGTGGTACAGACAGATATTTTAAGTGGGGGAGATAGGCGCAGTATTGTCCCAAAGAAAAATGGCGAGGCACTTTCTATTAGTTACTTAAGCAGGAAGTTGAATGCGCATGAAAGAGATTATGCCACTATTGGAAAGTAAGCCCTAGCAATTAAATGGGCGTTAGAGACATTAAGATATTATCTTTTTGGCTGGAAATTCAGGTTAATCACCGATAATGCTCCGATGAAATGGATGTCTGAAAATACAGAAACCAATAGAAGAATAGCCAGGTGGTTCTTGAATCTCCAAAATTTTAAATTCTCTGTAGAGCATGAGCCAGGAAGCCAACTGACAAATGCAGATGCATTGTCCCGAGTTTTAATAATTCCTGACTGTACTTGCCTAAACAAAGATAGAAGATGAATCGCGATTTTGTGGAAAGTATAAGTTTCATGTTTGAAGTCTAGAGTGTAAATGCAAAGCTGTAAAGTCCTCAGCTAATGTTTTTGTTTGTTTATAAACTCAGCCTTTTGTTACACATACAGGAAATCCTGGAGTTGCATCATAATCTGGTTCAGGAGGAGGCTGATCCTCCACAACATCCAAACCAGCAACTGGTACAACAGCGCCATCCTTGGGAGCGTGTCTTCAAGCCACGAGTGAGCCTGTTTGGGAAGTCAGATGCTGAGGTTGTCTGTCGCTATCGGCTTACTCCTCATGTTATCTTGGACACCCTGCGCATTGTGCAGTATGACCTTGAGCCAATGCGGCATATCCCAACAGCAGTGCCGCCTTTGACAAAACTGTTGGCGGTACCGCTCTTCTGTGAATCTGAATCCTTCCAGACCACAGTGGGGGTTGCGGCAGATATGTCCCAGGCCACCTTCAGTCGTGTAGGCTGTGCTCTGGGCATTCCTGTCGCGCCTCTCTCGGTTTATCCATCTGCCACTCGATGAGGTGTCCATTGTGCGCATTAAGCCGCAGTTTGCCACCATAGCCTGCTTTCCACACATCAGAGGGGCAGCAGATGGGACGCATGTGGCTTTGGTCCCATCGAGTGTGGATGCTTCCCTGTATTTGAACGGAAAGCATTTCCACTTCATAAATGTCCAGGCTATATGTGACCTGTCTCTCCAGATTCGAGACCTGGTTGCCAAATGGGGTGAGAGTACCCATGACTTCTTTGCATTTTGGCAATCAGGGACGTGCCACAGTGTGCAAGAGAGGCAAAGGGGTACAAGGCCACATGGAGACCCATGGCTTCTTGGTAATTAGAATAATTAATCAATTTATTGTTAACCTTTTTTCACAAAGCAAGTTATAAGCTACTGTACTCTGAATGTGATCTTTGTCCTGACCTGTTAGGTTTCCACATTGTGACATATAGTGCATGTGGCCTTTCTTTAGAGTAGTTGGAAAACTGTTTTTTTCTCTTTCCCCACGTTTCAAAATGCTCTTGGTAATGTAGCCAGATTTACAACACCTAAGATTACTTGATTTTTAGAAATAGGCTATTTGCCTACATAATTATAAAGTTAGTAAACTCTACAAGGAAATATGCCTAAGTCAGGTTGGGTTGCCATTTGTGTCTTGTGTAAATGTTAGTTATTTTTTGGGTAATGGAAATTTTTTAAGAGATGGTTAGTTTTCAAATAGTCAGTACATGTAAGATAGATATTGTCCATGCTTCCAAAATCACATAGACACATTGTTCAAAGCCTTCAGCCTGCTATGGTTTGTGTTTTTCCAAAAGTGTTAATAATGTATTATATAGTTTATTTCGGGTATTATTCCTCACTAAGCTGTTTATTTACCTTTCCTATAATGTACTATATAAATTTTTTACTGGTAGCAATTTGAGGGTGGTCATTTGTTACTGTTACAGTGTATTAACCTGTGTTTCTTATGTCTTTCATCTCACCCTACATAGGAGACAATGCTTATCCCTTACGCCCTTGGCTCCTTACTCCAATGTTGAGCCCACACACAGAGCATGAGGTTGCATATAACTCGGCTCATACAGCCACCAGATCAGTCATTGAGCGGGCATTTGGCCTTTTAATGGCCCGTTTCAGATGCCTTGACCGGTCTGGTGGTGCAATGATGTATGGGCCGAGTAAAGTGTTATGTGCATATTGTCGCTAACCAATAACGATTGTCGAACCTCGATTTGTGTTTCCAAAGCACAAAGATTTATTCGCAATAAGTAGAATAAATATGCTCAGGCGAAGTAATAGTAAATACAGCCGTTACTTATCGCAGGCACTCTGGATCCAGTGCAGTCATTCAATCTTGAAGTCTGGGGACAAGATGTCTGCACTCTGGATCACAAGCTGCTGCTTATATACACAATCACATACAGTAATACAATGAAGATGGAATAGCTTGCATCTATTGGTCCAGGTCTCAGGAAGGTCCAAGGGGTCGTCATCATTGGCCAGTTCATACAAAGGAATCCAAAGGAGGGGGTCATCTCAGCAGGGGGTATGCTCTGCTCTTCCCACCAAGATTCCTTAGTCTTAACTAGTTCATAATTCCCTATCATTCATAACTTGTGTATGCACTCTGCGATTCCCTCGCTGAGTGAACCAAACAGTAGGATATGTAACAAGGTTCAGTATGATACCACTCATGATGTTATTCCTTCAACCCATTCCGTGTATTTCACTAATATGCATGTAACTCTGATATAACATATAAATACTACTATATTTCGACATAACTGACTATGTGTTGTAACTACCATTAAAGTGTACTATTTTATAATGTTGCATGTCTGTGCGAATGTATGGTAAAAGACCGATTACTGTTGCTGCCACGTGTAGTGGATGCGTACGCCCTTTCACGCCGTAGCGTGCCCTTGTACGCCGTAGCGTACCGTAGGCATCTTTTCAGACAAAGACAACCAAGTTTGCTAGACTTTAATTGAAATGACTTTCTCCAATTTACTGACTTCGACAGTTCCACCCTTTGATAGTGTAATAAACTATCACCCAATCACCGTTTCAAGTTCAGGATTATACAATACTTCTTCACAGACCATGATCTCGGTATCTGGTACCACCCTTTCAGTCTCTTTCTCAGTGTTACTCCTATGAGACCATTTTCCACACTTCAACACAGTAGGAACACATTTGACAACTAAACCAATTGCTAAGATGACACCCAGTATAAGGAGAAGGAGCTTACCTACACTCGCAATCATTTCCTGTACCCACTCCCCCAGACCGGAGAACCATTTTGCTGGGTTCAACCATGAGAACCAGCCCGCCACCTTTTTCCCGACCTCATATAACGAAGAATTATGGCTCTTTCGAAATTCCCATTTTAGCTGCAAAATTTCATCCATCTTCCGGTCTATAACCTCTTTAGGGTCATCCGTATTATTAGTAATGTACGTGCAACATTTGACACCGAACTGGGTGGCCAGTGTCACACAGTACCCACCAGTAATAGAGGTGAGATAATTTAGTACCAGTCTATGTTGCACCAACTCTTTCTTGTACGCTTGTAGCTCCCTTCCAGTATACCTGAAAGTGTCATCATACATCTCGGTGATATTATCTATTAATTTGGCTAGGTCTTGGATATATTTAAAGTTTAATGTTCCCCGAGCGGTCCTGGTGAGATCTAGAGCAACCATAACTTGGAAACCAGCAGTTTCACTAATCAATTTTGTAGCTATGGGTTCCTCACCAGGAATCATATTTCTCTTGCCACGGTGTTCATACTGTGTGTGTATGTATGGTGGTGATGTAGTCTTGTGAATATCAACCATTTCTTCATGAGTAATAGTCATGATTTCAGGAACCAGTTTAGCTAGGAAACACAAGCCCTTGGAACTCGGAGTCACCCAGGAATAAGCTTTTTTCCCACAAACAAAATACACATCCTCAGGGAGAACATAAGGAACAGTATGCCCATGAATTATATCACACAGAGTTTTGATAAAACTACCCATGCCTAGTGTCTCCATCTGCTCTAGACATGTGTCGGCATTAATGACATTTTCACATTTATCTGTAGAGACTTTTCCAATGGATACCTTCTTATGTTTGGTTATACGCCCTAACTTGTGACTTCCATCAACATTCCTGCCTAGTAGTGACCTTGTGAGTCTTCCTCTAAAATGAGTGTGGCGAGCCATTGTCTGATCTGATAGGTCAGCCTCCCAATTCTCCAGGCGCTTTGCATGAGATATGTTTAGGCACAGCAAAGATCTGCCTATGGAGTATTGTCGAAGCGTCAGACTAGGGGACCTAGTGTTATTGTACCTCCCTTCTATGGGCCTCCCACCCCTCAATTCGAGTACTTCGGATATGTTTAGGGGGAATGGCACTAGTCCTATGTTATGCTGCCCTTGAGGCACGTGAGAGCACACCCAACACTCGGTTTGGTTCAGCACCATACCCACCAGGGAGTGATAATCCTCCAAAGGATGCCCGCCTATATTCAGAGTACTGGGGGACTGGCATCGTTGGATGCATCTCTCTTCAACTAGGGAGTCGCAGAACTTGCAGATACAATACTCATCAGACAATAGCCCCTCACACTGCCTCCGAGTTCCTGAGCTAGCAGACCTTTTCATAACCACTGGACCAAGTTTGATAATGGGCTGTTCAGAGTATCCTATTAACTTTTCTTTGGCCTCCATTTCATCCGTATCACTCCCAGAACTCTCCTCCATCCTCCATCCTCCTTCACAAAAATAGAATGTCCTAGAAAAAGTAAAAACAAGGAAAATCCTGGAACAAAAGAAAAACAAAAACCGCCACTCCATCGCTGGAAAGATAGTTCTGAGGCAACGTCTCTGGTTCAGGTGTCTCAACTGCAGGCTTTAGGTCTCCCGGAACAGGCTCACAAGTGACAGTTCTATGTCGTCGGTCTGAGTTTTGTCTTGCACTTTCTCCGGATTATGGACTCTCCTGCAGTGGGTGGAATGGACCCAAGTGTCTCTCTCTGCAACCTTCAGTGATGTAGTACTGGTCAGCAGCACTTGGTACGGGCCTTCCCAACGGTCTGTTAAACAACCTGAACGTAAGAAATTGCGGATCATAACATAGTCTCCAGGTTCAACATCATGACAGTTCGTCTCTGGCATACCAGGTGACAGCATTTTTAGTTTTTGTTGTTGTTGTTTCAGCTGTCTACTCATTCTTATAAGATATTGTACAGTCACTTCATTATTACACTTTAAGTCGTCTTGTGGACTCACGATCAAATGAGGTTGTCGTCCGAACAGTATCTCAAAGGGGGACAGATTAAGGGGAGGTCTAGGAGTGGTTCGAATGCTATGGAGGACCAACGGCAAAGCCTCAGGCCAGGCCAACCCAGTTTCAGCCATTATCTTACCCAGTTTGTTCTTGATAGTACCGCTTACTCTCTCATTACATAAATTGAAGGCAGGAGATGCTATCAGTCTGTAGGAGGGACCCCCGCCCAGCGCACCATCCACTATTAAGCAACATCAACTTCAACTCACTGAACCGCTGTCTACGAGGGATTCATCTAGCGTGCATACGCTACCTCCGGTAAAACACAGACTCTGTGTCTGCACCTTGCACTGCAGTATATACTAAAGACAGGAGACACTGTGAGTCTATAGGAGGGACCCCCGCTCAGCGTACATCTACCATCGAGAGACATCAAGTAAGTTACCCTGGATTTCCACACAGATTGTTTTGGGACATTTTCTTCTCTCTCTTTTTTTCATGTAAACCTCCATGGACATGACCTCTAGGTCCGCTTAGTGCACTCATTTAAATGTCAGTACCTTTTGGGACATTTGATACATCATCTCTTCCAACAGGGCTGAAAGAGCATCTGTCTATCGACAAATTGGACAATCTGTAACACGGGCTTTACAAACCCAGTGGACATTTATGTGCACGGACTGATTTTATTTTTTATTTTATTTTACTCTCTGTCCATATATGTATATACCTCTTTGATCTTTATATTGTCAACATATTGTCTTTGTTATATCAACATTGGCTCCGGCCGGAGCATCCATTTTTTACATTATGTTTAATAAATAACATTACCTCTCCCTTTTTGCCACACATGCTTTACCTCTAGCGCCCAGAACCTGATATACTACGTATCAACTCTTTTTGGGAGGGTAGGGATTCCCTCCTGTCCATTTACAGGTTCTAATCTTTGGCTGCTTTATACATATTAAGATAGCGCAACCCACCCTCTTGTTCATCCCTTACCGAAGTGATTTCATCAGAGGGAGAGCGATAGGTGTTATGTATAAAACTCAATTGAGAGATTAGGCAACATTACATTATGCTGTTACCATTTATATAGATTGTGTATATTTAGCCCTGCTAGTAACATTGCTAATTATCTACACATTTCAATAGAAATGTTTGAATATTCTGCATTTAGGTTCATCAGTAGGCAAAGTAGATAATGTTTAGTAGTTTATTCACAAGCACAACAAGCACAACAGGATGGATTTCTGTGTCTGATGTAATTATCTTAAGTAGGGAATGTGTATTGTATTCCTATGCCTTAATATCCTTAGACACAGCAGACAGTCAACACGCCCCTACAGCCCAAGGCTATTCTCAGAAAGATCTTGCTGCTGTAGGAGGTAACGGTTCCTGCCAGCTGACGGATGCTGGGATTTTGGTGAACGACTGCAACGACCCTGGTTCCTATTCCTTTGGGTCACGTTACCCCAGGTCTGGTGAATCTGTGTGCTTGCCAAAAGCAAGGTGACAGTGAAGCTGGACCACTGCCCTGCTGGCAGTCACTGGGGCTTTGCACTCCCAGGAAAGCTTAAGTCTATGAGGGGGACAATGTAGTGGGGGACAGAGCAATGAGGGGGGACAATGCAGAGGGGAATACAGCAATGAGGGGGAACAATGTAGAGGCATACACAGCAATGAGGGGGACAATGTAGTGGGGGACAGAGCAATGAGGGGGAACAATGTAGAGGCATACACAGCAATGAGGGGGACAATGTGGTGGGGGACAGAGCAATGAGGGGGGACAATGTAGAAAGCAGAGCAATGAAGGGGACAGTGCAGAGAGATGAAGAGCACAGTAATGAGGGGGGACAGTGTGAAGATGGGGGCAGTAGTGTGATTTAGGAGGAACAGTGTGATGAAGGGACAGACATATCCGCTATTTGTTGCTTTTATTGTTGTGATTTTATAGTTATATATATATATATATAATATATATTCCATTATAATCAGCCAGGTATGTAAAAAAAAAAGGCGGTGCAAGTAGAAGATATAAAAAATAAAATGCAGTATAAAGTGAGGTTTGTTTTTTGTTGCTTTATTTATTTTCCTTATTAAAATTTTATTGTTTATAATAAAATATTGCTGGGTTAAGCAACGTGTAAATAGCCTATTTTCTATATTTATAAATATATATTGTACTGAAAACCGCCCTTTAAGGATGAGTCTCTAGTTATGGGCCAGTGCTATGTGCTGGCCCCCCGGGCTAAAGTCTGCCAGCCCTCCCCTGTTCCTCTCTAGTAAATACTGAAGAAAAGAAAGTGTTTAATACCTCTGCTTTTTCCTTAGTATCATTTATCAATTCACCCATCTCACTTCTTAGGGGTCCTATATTATCTTTTTTAATCTTTCTGACATTTATATACTTAAAAACTTTTTGGGGTTTGTCTTACATACTTTTGCAACTTGTTTTTCATTTTCTAACTTAGCCAATCTAATTTCCTTTTTGCATGTTTTATTACATTCCTTGTACCTATGGAAGGACTCCTCTGACCTTCAGACTTAAACAATTTCAATGCACGCTTCATACATTACATTTCTTCCCTTACCTTTTTATTTTGCCACGTTGGTTTAGACTTAATTCTTTTACATTTATTTCCCATGAGAATGAACTTGTACGTGTATGTTTCCTGCAACATTTTAAAGACAGATCACTTTTCTTCTGTATTTTGTCCTTCAAAACTTTGTCCCAGTTAATGCCCTTTATACATTCCTTTAGCATATTAAAATTTGGCTTTCTAAAGTTTAAAGTCCTAGTTGATCCCTTATACCGTTGCTTCTGGAAACTAATTTCAAATGAGATCATATTATGACCACAATTTCCCAAGTGCTCCCTTACTTGAATATTTGATATTATGTCTACATTGTTTGTTATTACTCCCATAATTATAACCTGACCTAGTTGTGTAGCCTTTTCAATTTGCTGTAGAAGTTGGGCTTCCTCAATCGTACTAATATCTGGAGGTTTATAGCATATCCCTATCAGCAACTTCTCTGAACTTTTTCCTCCACTGGATATTTCCACCCATAATGCCTCTATATTATCACCAATACTCTTGTAAATAACTTCAGGTATACTTGGATTTAACTCTATCTTAATATAAAGACATATTCATCCTCCCCTTTCATTTACCCTATCCCTCCTGAAGAGAGAATAGCCTTCTAAATTGACTGCCCAGTCATGTGTATCATCCCACCAGGTCTCCGTAATACCTATAATATACTTTTTCATTGCTACTAGCCCTAATTCCCCCATTTTACCTGTCATGCTTCTTGCATTTGCAGCATACACATAAATCTACACTTAAGTCTTAAGTCGTCTCCCTTAGATATTCCTTTTTGCTTTAACACAGGCCTCTACTTATCGGCTATGCTTTCCTTTCCCCCCTCTCCCCCCTTTTATTCTTGTTAAATGAGCACCTGGGAGACAACACACTGTTAGGCATGCACGGTCCAGGTAACAAATTGCGCTATCTACCTTCCTAATAATTGAATCCCCTGGCTGGGTCCCTGAGTAACTTTGGTCTCCTATATGTTGGAGATCCCGCATTACACCTCATTTATATAATAGATTTCCTTAAAATAGAAGAAGCATCATGAAGAATTTACAAATTCATAGAATTTGGAACATTTTGTATATATCATTAAAGTGGTCATGAATTACAGAGACTAATAAGTTTTAAGTCTACAAGTAAAGAGGGGAACAGGTATAAAAAAAATTGTGCCAAAGGGAGGACCATTATATATTTAATCTTGATCTTAACAATTCAAGTAACAGACATGTCAGAGGTAACAGGAAAAGCTGGAAGATCAAAACACAAGTGTTGTTATAATGATCCGGACAGGAAGGTTTCTAAACTAGAGCATGTAAAGTAGGGATGTGCACCGGCCAGTTTTGGTGTCTCGTGTTTTGTGTTTTAGATTCGGATTTGCTTGAGGTTTTGGGTTCGGATTTGTTTCGCAAAACACCTGACGAAAGGTTTTGGTTCGGATTTAATGTTTTGGATTCGGATTTATTTTGAAAAAAACATAAAAAGTTTGGGGTTTTTTTTCACTCCTACGCTATTATTAACATTCAATAACAATCATTTCCACTAATTTCCAGTCTATTCTATACACCTCACAATATTGTTTTTAGGCCAAAAGGTTGCACCGAGGTAGCTTGAGCACATAATGCCAAAAAAAGTGGTACAAGATGGAATTGTTCTGGGCCCTCCCTCCCACCCCTCGCGAGATTCGACGTGAGACATGGACGACAGAGCCTCGTTTTCAATTTTTTGCCCGCCGAAAATATCCGAACAGTGCTCGGATCCCGTTCAGATCCGCACTGTTCGGATGGGCTCGGATTAGCGGAATCCGAGCCCACTCATCTCTAATGTAAAGGCATCAGATGAGAAACACAGGTAACAGCTAATCAGCAGAGGAGATGTATTACTAAAGAGTGCTGACATCTGCTGGTGAAGCCTGGAACTGCATATTTTTGATCTGTATTGAAGCAACAGAAAAACAAACTGCAAAACTTGTTACAAATACACTAATAGAAGCAAGTAAGGTAACAGCTAATCTATTGATAATCTTGGATCCATATGCTACAAGGTATTTTCACTTAACCCAACTAAGTTATATTTATCCTAGTAATATGATTGCCCCTACCTATCCCACTGTCAGGCGCAGTCCCCCCGCCCCCTCCTCTGGACGGCCGCCTGTCTCTGTTCTTCCTGTTTCTGGTTGCCCGTCACCGCCGCTGGTAATTAGGCTCTGGTACCACTATATAAATAAGTCTCTAGCACCCTCAGGGTGCCAGATTACTTGGTCTCACCACTACTGCAGGGCTCCTATTTTAATCTTGATGGACTCCTGCTTTAGTGACTTTGGCTTGTTCCTGACCTCTCTCTGCATTATCCTTGGCTGTTTGATACTCGTGGAATCTGACCTTTGGCTTAAAACTGATGCTTCTCTTGGATACTGCTCAGTACTGTCTCTGTCCGCTTGGTTCTGACCCGGATTTACTGACCATTCTGCTTCTACTTTGCTAGCAGCGGCTGTACTGGAGAACTGCAACCTGCGCGTTCCTCGCAGCTAAATCCAAACTCCCTTGGGGTCCTTGATGAAGACCAGGGGCGCATTAGACTCCTTCCCTCCAGTTTCAGCAGTGCAAATACCAGCAAGTAGCTCTCCGTTTCCCAGCGTGACACCCACTATCTAGAGGTGGTCTAAACTGAGTACATACTAAGGTAGTTGTCCTGTCTCTCTGTGCAGTTTCACATATATAAATAGTAAGTGCCTATGTCCTGTCATTTGCTGAAGAGCTCTACTCCATGTTGTGTCTATGATGCAAGAGAGCACATTTGTTTCTGTCTTATATTTTTATAAACTCTGGAGGGCGTTCACAATAGTCTATGGAAAAGTTGTAGGCCTGATATTTCTGTACATGTCTGTTGACATTGGTCATTCTAAGAAGGTGAAACACATCTATCCTGCATGCAGATCTGCTGAGATGTACAGATCAGGGAGATATATATTATATCCCTACACTTGTGTAGAGGCATTCTGCAATAAACGTCCAATGCAAAGATAGCACAGTGGCCTAGTGGTTAGTACTTCTGCCTCACAGCACTGGGGTCATGAGTTCAATTCCTGACCATGGCCTTATCTGTGAGAAGTTTGCATGTTCTTAATGTGTTTGCGTGGGTTTCCTCCGGGTGCTCCGGTTTCCTCCCACACTCCAAAAACATACTGGTAGGTTAATTGGCTGCTATCAAATTGACCCTAGTCTCTCTCTATGTGTATGTATGTATGTATGTTAGGGGATTTAGACTGTAAGCTCCAGTGGGGCAGGGACTGATGTGAGTTCTCTGTACAGCGCTGCGGGATCAGTGGCGCTATATAAATAAATGGTGATGATGATGATAGAGAGTCGAGGACATACTGGATGTACCTTTAGATTGTGGTTGTGTATTATACTGGTAACATGTTGGGGGCATTAATACTAGTTTCTCTGATACCCCAACCCATTTACACCATATGTGTGGGAGGATCTAGGTGCAGCAGTGGAGGGATTTGTATCTTATTCTGTAGGTGAGGATTTATAGTCGTACTATATTCTGCCCAACATTCGACTCTTTTCATGAAACCATTAGGAAAATGTTCTCTGATTTAAGAATAGAAGACCCCTGTGTGCCTGTCTGTGTTCTGCTTCTGACTGTAATTATGTGTGTGCTCCTGTGCATAAAACATATCACTGTACTTTTCACATTTAAACCTCACCTCCCTTTACCTCATAAATAATTTACCAAATATTCACAGAAGACCCATAATGAGCCTTGATGAAGACATTTTAATGTCCACTAAAGTTTATTTCCCTCTACAATATTTTGGGTGTAGCTATGTCCCATAATGTATTATTATCAAATACCAATCATGTTACACAGAGGATATGTAGTCATTTACATCAGTGACTGCCCCAGCGGAGCTTACAATCTAAATCCCCTACAACTAGGATCCCTTTTGCCAGAAGCCAATTCACCTACTGGTATTTTTGGACAGTGTGAGAAAACGGCAGCACCCGGAGAAAACACATATACAAACAGACTCTACATAGATAGGGCAATAGTTAGAGCCAAAGTCATGACTCCAGCATTGTAAGGCAGCAATGCTAACCACTGTGCCACAGAGTGGCTTGTGCATTACTCATATGTACATAAGTTGGCTGACAGACAAAGTTTACTCATATCTGATGAGCAATAGATAAGCTGAGGCACATCTTCTGACAGTACTGAAAAGTAAGCAATATCTCGTGCCAACTATAGAAATAAGAACCAAGTACAGATGAAGCTAGTGTTATCCCAAAGTGATAGTTCAGGTGGAGATAGTTAACCCAGGAATAATTTATTAAGCTTCAGACCTCTGTGAAGTTAGACTCATGATAAAATAAATACACCTAGGAAAACATTGGCTCAGCCTGTGAGGACTCAGTTGCAGCTGCTAGTGCTGCCTGAGCTGGTGCGAAAGGTAATGTGCTGATCCATATATGGTGCCAATGTAGACAGAATAGAGCCATGTATGGAGCAATGTACCATCTGCTGAGCCATGTACCATCTGCTGAGCCATTAATGGGTTTAAGTGCCATCTGCTGAGCCATGTATGGAGCCATGTACCATCTGCTGAGCCATGTATGGAGCCATGTACCATCTGCTGAGCCATTAATGGGTTTAAGTGCCATCTGCTGAGCCATGTATGGAGCCATGTACCATCTGCTGAGAAATGTATAAAGCCATGTACCATCTGCTGAGCCATGTATGGAGCCATGTACCATCTGCTGAGCTATGTATGTAGTCAAGTACCATCTGCTGAGCCATGTATGGAACCACGTACCATCTGGTGAGCCATGTATGGAGCCATGTACCATCTGCTGAGCCATTTATGGAGACATGTACCATCTGCTGAGCTATGTTTGGACCAATGTACCACATGCTGAGCCATGCATGGAGCCATGTACCATCTGCTGAGCCATGTATGGAGCAATGTACCATCTGCTGAGCCATGTCTGGAGCAATGTACCATCTGCTGAGCCATGTATGAAGCCAAGAACCATATGCTGAGCCATGTATGGAGCCATGTACCATCTGCTGAGCCATGTATGGAGCCATGTACCATCTGCTGAGCCATGTATGGAGCCATGTACCATCTGCTGAGCCATGTATGGAGCCATGTACCACCTGCTGAGCCATGTATGGAGCAATGTACCATCTGCTGAGTCATGTATGGACCAATGTACCGTCTGCTGAGCCATGTATGGACCAATGTACCATCTGCTGAGCCATGTATGGACCAATGTACCACCTGCTGAGGCATGTATGGAGCAATGTTCCATCTACTGAGTCATGTATGGAGCAATGTACCATCTGCTAAGCCATGTATGGAGCCAAGTACCATCTGCTGAGTCATGTATGGAGCTATGTTCCATCTGCTGAGCCATGTATGGAGCCATGTACCATCTGCTGAGCCATGTATGGAGCCATGTACCATCTGCTGATTCATATATGGAGCCAAGTACCATCTGCTGAGCCATGTATGGAGCCAAGTACCATCTGCTGAGTCATGTATGGAGCAATGTACCATCTGCTGAGCCATGTATGGAGCCATGTACCATCTGCTGAGCCATGTATGGAGCCTTGTACCATCTGCTGATTCATATATGGAGCCAAGTACCATCTGCTGAGTCATGTATGGAGCAATATACCATGTGCTAAGCCATGTATGGAGCCATGTACCATCTGCTGAGCAATGATTGGAGCAAAGTACCTTCTGCTTAGTCATATATGGAGCCATGTACCATCTGCTGAGCCATGTATGGAGCCATGTTCCATCTGCTGAGCCATGCCTGGTACCAATTCTGTTTTTTATCTTGTTCTAAGAAAAAATATAGATAAGTTCTTACCAACCCCCTCAGCCTGTGAGGACTCAGTTGCAGCTGCTAGTGCTGTCTGCACAGGGGTACGTCCCTGATCTGTACACCAACTGCTGAACTGAACAAGAAAGAACTGAATGTTATCAGCCAATAATAGTCTGAAGGTGTCCAGTATCTTCCCTGTTGTCAACAACACTAATTGGTGCAGAGCAGGAAGTTATAGCAGAGCTGTTGGCTAATAAGCTGATATCAATTTGCAAGCTGACCACCAGATTTTGGGACACAGTTTCCCATATGGGACTAATTGAATGAGCCTTTAAAAAGGGACCTTCTATCTAATGCTGGGCTGTTGTCATCTCTAGCTTCAGAGGAGCTGGACAATGGCTTTAGATCAAGAGGGAAGGTGGTTCGTGCTCCCTTGTTTCGGTGTACTGTAAAGAGGGCTGTCTGGGGGGCCAGGATAGTAAGGGATAGTCCCACCCCTTAAACAATATATCTTGAAAGTATAAACAGGGGTCCCCTTGGTGCAAAAAGAAAGGTGTAGAAAATTGCAATGTAAGACCCTAGTATTTTAGATACTGATTGGGTCAGGGGTATAACATAAAAACATGCAATATACATGAACAGTATCACAAAACTTAGGTTGCAACCTTGAAAATGAATCGTTCTTCCCACATATTGAAAACCCCATGGGCACTAGCAGGTATATTACCCCAGAGGTGTCACAGGTGATTTTGCTATTGACAGTGAATTCTTCCTTAGTTGGGGTAATATACCTGCTACAGTGCCCGTGTGCTTTTCAATATGTGGGAAGAACGATTAGAAAACTCCACATAAGAATTGCTGAACACCAGAGAAACATTAAGAACGGATTCGACAAACATAGCGTCTTCGAACATTTTTGCATCTATCACACCCAAGATCCCTCCCAACTCCACTTTATGGGACTAAAAAAGGTTGATAAACCCTGGATGGGGTGGAACATAAGACTCATTTCAAAATAAGAGTCTAAATTCATTTTCAGTTTGAAAACCTTGATTCCACAAGGTCTCAACATAGATTTTGAATTATATCAGTTGTCATAACCTCATTTTCTCCCACGATTTCTTACCCTAAGCTTTATACCTGCCCTGGTTCCTCTAATTGTTATCCCAGATATCTGGTCAAAGATTTATAAACATCACTGAAACATCTATTCAGAGGATTGTGGCTGATTTAATATGCACTAAACTAACGGTTTCTATTAATGATCTATGAATGTCTCATCAATGATATTATGGCATTGCTGTTAGCCAGGGAACCTGCCAATCATTAGCAGGACCAATGAGAGGCCCCCAGGACTGGCCCATTATGGCACGGACCTCCCCCTGGACTACCCTTAAGTAGCTGTTCCCTTTTCCTTCTACAACTATCTCTGAAGAAGCCTCGGCGAAACGCGTAGGTTTTCAGCTGTTCCTCTACTCTATAATCCCCTGCTTCGGATTGAAGCTAACAGAGGACAAGACTGTGTACTTCTCTCTACAACGCATGCAGATGCGCGAACCGCCGGAAGCCGCGGCCGCGACTCTCTGGCTCCAAACACACTACTACATCTGGATGCGAAAGCAGTGTCTCAGCGGTCATCGAGAGGGAAAAGTTTTTTTTGCTACAACCCGCATGGGGTAAGTCCTCAGCCTTCATTTGCATGCCCCGGAAACAAAGTCAGCCACTGCAATTCAACCTCACTGACTCTCGGTAAAGAGACCTCTTGTTATACTCAACTTGCATAACTCGGGAGACTTCATGGAGGGGAAAATTATCATTAATCCTCATCTTACAGCTCATTGCAATCTTTGACAAAGTTCCAACTCCTTGGAACACTCTGTTTATTTGGAACCTCATTACTGTTCCTTTTGAGGCATACCTTCCAATATTCCGCCTATTGGGAAGCCTGTCCAGTTGTATTACAGACGGTTTAGTTCCGAATTAGGAACCAAGAACCTGTGGCAAGATTACTGTATTTATAACTTGTGCATGATAATGTCTGCTCACCTGTTTATCCACATTTATGTGATATAAGATTCACTTTCAAGGTTGCAACCTAAGTTTTGTAATTCTGTTCATTTATATTACATGTTTTTATGTTATATCCCTGACCCAATCAGTAATAAAATACTAGGGTCTTACATTGCTATTTTCTACACCTTTCTTTGTGTGCCAAGGGGACCCCCCGTTTATACTTTCAAAATGTCCTTAGATTAATAGTTAACTTAATTTGTTTTTGCAAACAAAGTGTTTTACTGGTTTTCAAATTAGCCAAATGCACATTTACTGACAAGCAGCTGATATTTCGACTGATGATCTGTTTCCCTATAGACTTAGAGATGTTCACTGACCCCCGTGTTTTGGTTTTGGCATAACCGCACTTACATGTTTTGGTTTTGGATCTGTATTTTGTAGAAACAATAGCTAAAATATTCTAAAATCACATAATGTTGCTCTTTTTTGTTCCTACATTATTATTAACCTCACTAAACACTAATTTCCAGTAATTTCCAGTCAATTTTGAATACCTCACAGGTCACAACATTATTTTCATCCACTTTCGGACAAATACTGCAGCGAGCTGGCTGATGCTAAGCGAAAGAAAAAAACAACACAAACACATGCAGTTCATAGCACATTTAGGAAACATTGGCACACAGCAGTGGCAGAAAAGACAAGTGGTGAAAAATGGAATTGTCCTTGAGCCCTCCCACCCACCCTTATGTAAGATATTAAAAAGGACATGGACAGTTTAAACAAAGCAAGTGCTCCAGCAACAAGGAGTGCAACTTTTACGGCTGAAGTGCTTGGTGTGTTAGGGCTCCCACAAAACAATGAGCTTAAGGAACCTAAGCAAACAGTGCTGATAATGAACTCTACTGTGAGCAAGTCATGCACCAGTAAAAGAAGTTCTTGCCAGTGATAAGAAGAAGGCCATTGTCATGCCTGGGCATAAGACCAAAAAATTCACCTCTTATGTGTGGAATTATTTTTACACAAATCCTGACAACAGTTGTCTAGCTATTTGTAGCATTATAAAGCCACAGTCAGTTGAGGAAGGGACCTTAACCATCTAGGAACCTCATCCATGTTACGCCATTTGAAGCGAGTCAATGTTAAGCTTTTGTGAAAATCAGAAACTTATGCCAAAAAATAACAACAAGCAGTCCAGCATCAGCTACCTCCCTTCTCTCTGTTAGACTGCAGCAGCTGCAATCTACATCCCCAACACCTTCATCATCAATATCCTCACAAGTGATCAGAGTTAGTCCTGCATCCAAGTTGCTAAGGCTAGATAACTCCTCCCCTATCCAGGACTCCTCAGATGAATCCTTGAGCGTTAGGCCCATTCATGTTGCTGCTCCTGCTGCTTGGGTGGATCTTCAGCGCAGAAGCAGACCATAAGAAGACTACTAGTATTTTACAACAATTGACTGTTAAACAATCCTTTGCAAGAGGAAGCAAGTATGGTAACTATCACCCAGTCGCACAGCGGATCACAGTCGCCATGGCAACTATACTAGTATTAGAACTGAGTCCAATATCCACCACTAATGCAGCAGGAATAAGACAGTTAATTGAGGTCCTGTGTCCACATTACCAAATTCCATCTCAAGACCATTTTACTAAACAAGCAATTTCTCACCTGTACCGGGTTAGAAAAAAGAAAATTATTGGGCTACAAAATGCCATTCTGCCCACTGTACACTTAACCACAGATATGGGGACAAGGAGAATGGGGAAAACTAAAGATTATATGACTGTGAGAGCCCTTTGGGTTGGTAAATCGCCTTCAGCAGCAGGAATAGAAGCAGCATCTAATAAACACAGCCAGATCTTTCAGAAGCAGGCTACTCTGCGTATCATCTGCTTCACTAAGAGGCATACCGCTGACAACCTGTTTGAAAAACTAAAGGATGTCATTGGAACATTGCTTATCCTGCTTGGACTCTCCTGAGGATATGTGATTTCTGATAACAACACCAATATTGTTAGAGCATTACAGCGGGGGGGGGAATTCCATCACATTCCCTGTTTTGCTCTCACAATCAACTTGGTGGTACAGAAATTTTTTTTAAATGACAGTGACATGCAGGAGATACTGTCTGTGTTTCGAAATATTTTGTGTCATTTTCAGCATTCTGCAACAGCATGTAGGAGAATGCAGCAGCTGCAGGAAGAATAGAATTTAGGGGGAATGTACTTTGGTCTAGCGCAGTGGAGAATTCTTTTCATGTTGTGCAAGGTGCTTAAACCATTCGAAATAGTCACCTGTGAAGTGAGTTCAGACACTGTTAGCTTGAGTCAAGTGATTCCCCTAATTAGACTTTTTAAAAAGCAGCTAGAGAAATTGAAGGAGGAAATGAAACAAAGCAATTCCACTAACTATGTTGGACTTTTAGATTAAGTACTTTATTCGCATCGCCAGGATCCAAGAGGTATCAACAACTTGAAATTGGATCATTACATTTTCGCAACTGTGCTTGACCCTAGGTTTAAGAGCTATGTCTTTTCTTCCTTTCCAACTGACCCAAATCTCAAGAGATGCAATGAGCTCCTGGTCAGCAAGCTAGCAGCTCAAGTGCTACATGACACAACAATGTCTCCTCCTTAGGTTTCTCTGGAAAATGCTGCTAGTGAAAAATTTAACCCAGTGGTGATGCAAATGAGTCAACACAACATTTTGCTGTGGTCTAAAAGAATAGCCCAAAAATCGTGACAGCTCTGCCGTAAAACTAACTACAAATTCCATGAGAAAGGCCATTACCGGCAATTATATCAAAGTACACAGACTTCTGTGATGGTGGATTCCAGTATTGTTTGAGGATGATGAACACAATGATGAGGGTGAACATCATAACAGTGTAGATTGTAGGTGCTGAGATCTAAATGAGAGAAGGGAGGTACGTAATGCTGGTATGCTTGTTAATATTTTGGGTAAAATGGCATGTTGGCAATTTTATGTTTTTCTACAGTAAACTTTCACCTTTATTAGAGAGGTGTTTTTTTCTTTAAAAAGATACAAGCTTTTTATTTACATTTTTGTTTCCCTGACTTAAAATCACTATGCACTTGAACAAAGGCTTTAGCATATTAGGTAGAGGGATTGGTATCATCATGACTGAGACAGGAGAGTGACAAGAACAATGCCACCCCTTCTATTTCTGTATGAGCTATGGCAGAGTAGAATGTCACTGGAGACTTTTAAGAACACTGACCACCCTATTATTATAATTTCTGTTTCAGCACTGAACCCTGCCACCTCTCCTGTTTCTGGGTGAGCTATGGCACAGTAAAATGTGACTGGAGACTTTTAATATCACTGCAGACCTATTATTTGAATTTCTGTTTCAGCACTAAACATTGCCACCTCGCCAATTTCTGGGTGAGCTATGGTACAGTACAATGTGACTGCAGATTTATACCAAGACTGCCAGCGCTATTATTGCCTCTATATAGAATTAATGATGTCTACAAGTTATGAGGGCACTGAGTAGTTGAGGTCATTGTTTCTAGTGCTGCATTAATGGTTCTATATATCCCTATAGTCATATTTACATGTATATTACTCAGTACATCTGATTGCTAATTATAGAGGTTTAATAATTAATATGTTATGACTCTAATGTGAATTCCAGTTATTCAAAATTACTCATGAATCAGTAACTTGTTTAATAAGAGAAAACACAGAGACAGCTGTATACATTAAATTGCTCTTTTCATTGCTGTGTACAAGGTACATAAGCAGCGGCTGCTGGATGATGTGTAGAAGCTCTCCGGCCGTAGAGGATTAATGACGTGGCCTCCTGTGTTCTGTGCTGATAGATCATCAAGCTGTGTATATGAGAGACATTGAACGTACAGGGTTAGACAATATGACCGTGATTCATCTGCAAGAGCAATGTTAATACAACTTGCATCTATAGAAACCACATGTAACTTGCACACACGGATTCTAATACAAACAGATGTCAAGAAACGTTTCCATTTGAATCTGGTTATAAGTACACACTACATGTTATTTACTACTATGCAGACAGACAGATCAGACTGCAGAACCTGCACTTGCATATGTGCAATATAAAGTCCTATCAGAAAGCATGCAAAATAACATTTTATAAAATAAATTAATTAACAGCTCTAAATATAATAATTATTAATAAAAATATGTATAATTAAAAAGTTTTTTGTTTTTACATGAAATACAAAAATCTGGATGTTTTTAATGTGTACTGAATATATTTTTTGACAAGCCTTTTCCTGTGAAATTATTATGGTGTCCTTTGAACTGAAGAAAGAAAATGTTTTCATTGACATTTGGAATATAATTTTTTTAAACTACTCCTGGACCTGAAATGTTATTTTTTGGACAGCTACAAGACCTTAGGGAATATTATGGATTTCTTTTGAATTAAATGAAATTAAAATTAAAACACTGACCCACTGATCCTTGTACTTCAAATACAAACTGTTGCCTTTGTACTATAGTCCCACATTATGTACTCTCATATCTGACCTATATGACTATGATGATGATGATGGAGATGATTATTAGTATTCTTAAATTAGTGCTATAAAAAGTATTAAAAAAAGTAATAGGTGTTTCCAATTGTATAATATTTTTCAATTTAAAGATGTAAAAAAAAATTCCTGATTAAGCAATTGTTAAGAGCTTATAGCAGAGAAGTGATAACAATGGTTATAGACAGATAGTTGCAAATCAATTTGTCACATTCATTGTTTGAAGTTAGTTTGTTTAAGATGGCATTTAGTCTGGAATTTTTGGAGAATTCAAGATATCTGAATTGGTATCAAGTAATAGGAATCCCCATCAGGTTTCAAAAGTAACAAAAGTCATTTTATCAGGTGATCTCAACATCTAATATTATTCTTTTGCAAATGTATTGGTTGCTGGCTCTATTGATTATTCAAAACTCATATGTTTTGGGCCAAAAATAGAGTTTGTCAGAGGATTTATGGGGAACAGATTTTTATAAAGGCTCAGGATATAGAGAGTTTTGGTGGAGATAAATAGGTTTGAAGTCAGGTGATATAATACAAGCAATCTGATCATGAAAAGAAGATTTCCACCATCCTAAATCATTCTGACCCTACCTGGAGGTAATGATGTAGGAAAAATGAACTGATGCAGCTTTAGTGAGGACAGATATAGTCCACAGGGAGGTTTGGCTTAAAGATAAAAGCAAATCAATAGACAGAGGTAGGATTAACATAAACTGAGTAATTACATTCTTTAGGCTTTTCTCACACAGACAGGTGGATATGAGGGAGCCGGCTGAGGCAGATTTAGAAATGATTTTTTTGGGCAGGGTTTGGATATCTTTATTATTATGTATTGGATTACAGTGCACGATGGAAAGACCAGATGATTGGTGCAAATGACATTGTCAATGTGATAAAATCTCTGTGTGGGTACAAGGGAGACCCTGATCATAGGACAGAGGTAACTCAGATAGTAACTATATAATAGTGTTAGTTGTAGTCTGGCTGGTAAGGCCAAGCAGTCGTCATGTTTAATGCTTGGTAAACTGTTATATGTAACAGAGATGATACAATTCACAGGGACACAGAGATTCCTCCATGAATATACTGTGTGTGTTTAATGTGGGCTTATTAGATTTAAAGATTTAAACAGCTGGTTCTCTTTATATGTCTGTTACCCCCATACTGACCCCACTTACCAACAGGATCTCTGCATTGCATGTGACAGGCATAGTCACAGCACTTCTGTGTCCCATTACAATCCCAGTCACCTCTACATGACGGATTAGGGTCTGTTATACATCCCCTTAAGATAACCTCACACTTTCCTGGCTTTTTATCTAGACAGATAGAAAGGTTTCTCATTACATATTGGTTGTATTATGCAGGTAATTCTTGTATACAGAGAGAAGAACACATATAAAACAGTGATATTTGTTGCCTTTACCAGAACCATAAAGATTTCTGTAATGTTTCATCTTAATGTATAAATATTATGGTAATGATTAGTAGAATAAAAACCTTTGTCAAGCATTCTGTGGAAAATGAGCCATCACAAATGAAGAAGACGACAGATTAGTAACATTTAATCAATAAAGGACAGTTAGGGAACAGTCCTGTTGTCTATAAAATATGACATAACGTATATTTCCCATGGTAGTGTAGTGTAGGCAGCAATTTGTGTTACAGCGTCATGTAAACTGTAATATAAGTGCTGGCTTAGTGGGGAGATATAGGGGCTATTAATCTGGACAGTGGAAGCATTAGGGTATACACTGTAACCATCAAACTAGATCTTGGGGTTATTTGAATTCCTGTTAAGACTACTAGGCTGAATCTTAGGGGTATTATATTAAACACTGGATCTATTACCCTGCACAGTGGGACTATTAGGCTGAATCTTAGGGGTATTATATTGTACACTGGAGCTTTTACCCTGCACAGTGAGACTATTAGGCTGGATGTTGGGATATTATATTGTACACTGGATCTATTACCCTGCACATTGGGATTATTGGTCTGGACACTGAGAAAGTTTTTCTGACAATTATGATTGTAATAAATTATCATTTTATAAAAAAAAACCCATCTATTTATCTCTGTTATTTTATGTAATCTATTCATTTATGTTAAGTATAAATAAGACATCTATGGATCTAAATCTAAATTAAGATGAAAGTAATGTGTTGACAATATAACGTGTATGCTCTTCATGTTACCATGTACAATGTGCTGTTACATTTACTCCAGAGGAGAGATGAGCGACATTTGAAACTTGTTGACCTCATTCTGCATTTCTAACGTTCTCACACTTTGCCCACAGAAGGGATTTAGAACCTGATTCATCTTGTGACCGCAGTTTGCGTTTCTTCAAGATCGGATGTAAATTGCATGGATGGAGGCCTGTATTCAAGTATAAGCTGATCTCCGACAGCATTTTCATTTGAGCATGAGTATAAGTACGCTCTGCCTTAATGTTACTTGCTGTATACAGACAGACAGACAGAACAGACTGCAGAATATGCACATGGATATTTGCAACATAATGTCCCATCAGAGCGTATGGAAGAAAAACGACGTCAACAAATCTTCATTCTATAATCATTATTAAAAATACATTTAAAACATTTTACAGTTTCTCTCATGTTCTGGTTGACATACGTGTAGTCATCACTATCAGCCGGCACTTACACCTGCTCTGAAGCTGGTGCAAGTGATACGACTAAAATACACGTAACTAAGAGATGTCCAGAGCTTGAATTGGATGAATCTGTGTGTGCTCAGCCCAGGCTGCACATTGCTTATATTCATCTACCCCTTCCCATCCCCGGACCACCTTCAAATCATAGACTGTCGGAAGTGTCATTTGTGTTTGAACATGAATTGCGTGCAGTTGAGTTCCATGGCGTAAAGTCCATCTCTGAGTATGCGCAGAGCAATTTCATACAGGATATGGCACAACGGGACTTACATCCCAAGATGATTCAGAGCCCTTGTGTTTCTGAATACTAACCCGCCCACACCACTCTGCTGGTTGTATTGACTGGGATTATGATGATCCTTACTGACCAGCTACAGCAGAAACACATTTAATTCAATTTAAAGATGAAACACAAATTTCCTGATTGAGCAATTGTTAAGAGCTTATAGACAGGATGACAACAGTAATAGACAGCAAGTTAAAGTCAGTTTGTCACATTTGTTGTTTGAAGTTACTTTGTTTAACATGACATTTATTCTGGAATGTTTGGAGACATCTGAATTGGTATCAGGTAGTAGAAGGTACCATCCTGTAACAAAGTCATTTTATCAGGTGATCAGATAAAATATAAAAGTATAGCGAGGATTGTATCTAAATGATTTAGCATTTATGATTGGCCTAATCTCAACATCTAATATTTCCTCTTGTAGTTTTATTGGTTACATAGAGAGTTTATCAGAGGATTTATGGGGAAGCGATTGAAAGACAGACTCGAGATATAGAGAGTTTTGGAGAAGGAAAATAGTTTTGAAGTCGGTTGATATAATTAAAGCAATCTTGAAATGAAAAGCACATTTCCACCTTTCCCCAAATCATTCTGGCCCAAACTGGAGGTAAAGATGTAGGAAAGGGAGGACAGATATAGTCCAGAGGGAGGTTTGGCTCAAAGATAAAAACAAAGCTACAGACAGAGGTAGGATTAACATAAACTGAGCAATTACAGAGTTCAAACATTCACTGGGTGGTTTTCCACACAGACAAGTGGATATGAGGGAGCCGGCTGAGGCATATGTAGAAATAATTTTTTTGGAAGAGGGATTGGATTTCATTATTATTATTTATAGGTTTACAGTGCACGTTGGAAAGACCAACTGATTGGTGAAAATGACATTGTCAATGTGTTAAAAAGCTCAGCGTCGGTACAAGGGAGACCCTGATCATGGGACAGAGCTAAATCATATACGAAACATTCAGTCAGTAGTAGTCTGGCCGGTAATGTTTAATCATTGGTATATTGTTAAATGTAACAAGTGCTTACAAAATACTCAGGGGCACAGCTTGATTTTCTTTGTCTGAAAATCATGCGAATAGCACGCTACGGCGTGGGGGAGCGTAATTAACCACAATACGTGCAAACACTTATACACACATTTACACGAACACATACACTTGTAATTAGCTCATATTAAAAGTAGTTGCAACACATAGCTATTTGTAATGAAACATAGCAGAGTTAATGTTTAAAAATTATAATGCTGTATACACGTTAGTGAGATCTAAGGTTCAGGATACAGGAAACATATTATGTCTGGTATCATTCTAATCCCCTATTTATCCGCAGACGTCCGGTTCAATCGCCGAAAAGATCGCACTTTGCGTATGCTAGATATAGATTATGGGGAATAAATGATCTGAGATGGTATTGTCTGAGTAGTGAAAATAGACCAGGTTAAACTAGTTCTTGGTGGGAAGATTAGTATGCATCTGCTGGAGAGCTGACCCCCACCCTTGGATGTTATTGTTTCAACTGGCTATGACCTACATTACACTGGACCTTCCTGAAGCCTGCATTATTTTCACTGTATCACTGACTGTATATAAGCAGGAGTTCTGGGACTATCAGACAGTCTCATTGACCACAACCGTGAGAACTTGAAGGATCCAGGGCACCTGCGAACTTAACGGCTGTACTTATTTTATTTTGAATTGTTACTCTGCTGCCTTTTGCTAGTAAATCGCATTGTGATTTGGAACCACATAACTGGAAGTGGACAATCATTATTGGATAGCAACTAGATGTACATAACAGGGGGTATATGGGGGTATGTCATACCACTACTTCTCCTACTAACTTCATTGTAACCCTACCACATTCCAGTCACATACACTATCTATCTATCTGATTATATATATATATATAGCAGTGGGAGTGGCGTATAGGGGGGTATAGGGGGGTATAGGGGGGTATGTCACTAACATTCCCATTACATTTTCCCCGATACTGGACCCCACTTACCAACAGGATCTCTGCACTGCTCGTTGCAGTCACAACACTTCTGTTTTCCATTACAATCCCAGTCACTTCGACATACCGGATTAAGTTTTTTTTCACATACTTTTAATATTCGGTGAACTGAACACTTTCCTGGCTTTTCACCTAGTCAGACAGAAAGAATCCTCATTACATATTGGTTATTTTGCAGGTAATACTGGTATTTCAGAACCTTAGAGATTTCTGTAATATTTCATTTTAAGGTATATATATATAAATATATGTCATAGTAATGATTAGTAGAATAAAATAGATGTCAATCATTCTGTTCAGTGGAAAAAAACCTGACATAAATGAAGTAAATGACAGTTTAATAATGTTTTACCAAATAGTAATAATAATAATAATAATAATAATAATAATAATAATAATAATAGAGATTAATCTTTGAAAAATATTCCATTTTAATTTAGACTGTTTGTGAAATTATATTTCTTGGTTTGTATAAAATATGACATAACATATATTCCCCATGATAGTGTAATGTAGGCAGCAATTTTCGTTACAGCATTTTATAAAATGTACTGTAAGTGCTGAGCTAGTGGGGGCAAATAGGGGCTATTAATTTGGACAGTGGACGTTTTATCTGCCCATCTCTCTCGGCAGATGGAGCACATATCTTCTTTGTGCAAGAAAGATGGAGGTCTACATTCATATGTAACCAAATATCACACTAGGGTGGACAACAGTTATTATATTATAAACTAGAGCTATTAGGTTGGATGTTGGGATGTTATATTGTACATTGGAGCTATTAGTCAGCACAGTCGGACTATTAGCCTGGATGTTGGGATATTATATTGTACATTGGAGCTATTAGTCGGCACAGTCGGACTATTAGGTTGGACACTGAGAAAGTTGTCATGCTAAATGTGATGGTATTAAATTACAAATTTATATTTAAAAAAAAGTTGTATTTATTTATTTTATTTATTTATGTATGTTATTTTATGTAATCTACTCATGTTATGTTATGTATAGATGAGACATTTATGTATATAATTATACATTAGAATGAATGATATGTTTTCACAATATAACAGTTATACTCATGGTACCACTTGTATTTCTTGTTGCATTTACTCCAGGGGAGAGATGAGCTAAATTTGTAAATTGTTCCGGGAAATATTTTCCTCATTCTGTATTTTTCATGTTCTCGCACTTTGCCCACAGAAGGTATATGGTGTTTCTGAATTCTACTGCTGTATGTATTGGTTGGGGGTTTGATGATCCTTACCAGGCAGCTACAGCTGAGACATCTCTCTGGCTTTATTATTGACTAACACAAATGAGATTAAGAGAATCTCAGGGATCACTGCATTGCTATTGACAACTGTCTCCTTGTACTTCACAAGGAAGAGGCAACGGTCTGCTACTTCTTTACTTCCCCCTGTATGAGCTGACAATAACTATTTTTAAGGTAGATGAATCAGAAACAGAACATATACAGGTGGGCGGTGTAAGTCATTCATTGTCTACTCTCAAAACCATCTGTAGATGAGAGCAAAACTGTTTATATTGCACAAATCCAAGACATTTGCTGTCACATTGTTCTTTCCAGAGGAAATCTGATTCTCCACAACTCTGGATTAACCATCTGACACCCCCAAGCATGATTCCTTGCTGTTATGTTTGAGTAGATATCTGTCTGGAGTCCCCAGAAGAGTCTGGTTCTATGGGCAACACCGGCTTGAGAGAATCTCTTCCCTGTGATCTGTACAAGTGGAGGTGCCGGTGCTCTACTATGATATTACAGACGCTTATACCATCTTTATCGGGGTAAGAGACCACCCATAATGGGATATGTAGACAGTTTTATGTGTGTGGTGCACACTTTTTTATTGTGTTTGTGATTTTAATTTTTTATCTTGTTACAATGAAAACCTTTATAAAAGATAACACACTATCAGTATATTATTTCTAGGGATGAGCGCACTCGGATTTCCTGAATCCGAGCCCACCCGAACGTTGCGGATCCGAGTCGGATCCGAGACAGATCCGGGTATTGGCGCCAAATTCAAAAGTGAAACTGAGGCTCTGACTCATAATCCCGTTGTCGGATCTCGCGATACTCGGATCCTATAAATTCCCCGCTAGTCGCCGCCATCTTCACTCGGGCATTGATCAGGGTAGAGGGAGGGTGTGTTAGGTGGTCCTCTGTGCTGTTTAGTTCTGTGCTGTTTAGTTCTGTGCTGTTTAGTTCTGTGCTGTTTAGTTCTGTGCTGTTTAGTTCTGTGCTGTTTAGTTCTGTGCTGTTTAGTGCTGTGCTGTGCTGTGCTGTGCTGTGCTGTGCTGTGTTCTGCAGTATCAGTACAGTGGAGCTGTGTGCTGTGCTCTGTCCTTCTGAGGTCAGTGGTGCTGCTGGGTCCTGTGCTGTGTCCTGTTCAGTCCAGTGGTGCTGTGTCCTGTGCTCTGTGCTTCTAAGGGCATAGTTATTTCCCCAATATTCCCCTGTGTTTAAAAAAATAAAAAAAAGTTTTTTTAAAAAATACCAAAAACTACTTTAATATTTTTTAATTACCACAAAATTTGCACAACCAATCCTGCAGTATAAGCCCATTGGTACTGCAATATTACCAAGTTCACACATTCAGCAGTAAAAGTCCAGTGGTACTGCAATATTACAAAGTTTACACATTCTGCAGTATCAGTCCAGTGGTGCTGTGTCCTGTGCTCTGTCCTGCTGAGTTCCGTAGTGCTGCTGGGTCCTGTGCCGTGTCCTGTTCAGTCCAGTGGTGCTGTGTCCTGTGCTCTGTGCTTCTAAGGGCATAGTTATTTCCCCATTATTCCCAAGTTTTTAAAAAATAAAAAAAAAGTAAAAAAAAATAAAAAATTAAAAAAAAAAAAAAATATATAATAATTATAACCAAATTTGCAAAACCAATCCTGCAGTATAAGCCCATTGGTACTGCAATATTACCAAGTTCACACATTCAGCAGTAAAAGTCCAGTGGTACTGCAATATTACAAAGTTTACACATTCTGCAGTATCAGTCCAGTGGTGCTGTGTCCTGTGCTCTGTCCTGCTGAGTTCCGTAGTGCTGCTGGGTCCTGTGCCGTGTCCTGTTCAGTCCAGTGGTGCTGTGTCCTGTGCTCTGTGCTTCTAAGGGCATAGTTATTTCCCCACTATTCCCAAGTTTTTTAAAAATAAGAAAAAAGTAAAAAAAAATAAAAAATTAAAAAAAAAATATATATAATAATTATAACCAAATTTGCAAAACCAATCCAGCAGTATAAGTCCATTGGTACTGCAATATTACCAAGTTCACACATTCTGCAGTATCTTGTGCTACATATAATGGAGACCAAAAATTTGGAGGATAAAGTAGGGAAAGATCAAGACCCACTTCCTCCTAATGCTGAAGCTGCTGCCACTAGTCATGACATAGACGATGAAATGCCATCAACGTCGTCTTCCAAGCCCGATGCCCAATCTCGTAGTACCGGGCATGTAAAATCCAAAAAGCCCAAGTTAAGAAAAAGTAGCAAAAAGAGAAACTTAAAATCATCTGAGGAGAAACGTAAAGTTGCCAATATGCCATTTACGACACGGAGTGGCAAGGAACGGCTTAGGCCCTGGCCCGTGTTCATGACTAGTGGTTCAGCTTCACCCACGGATCTTAGCCCTCCTCCTCCTCCCCCCCCCTACAAAAAATTGAAGAGAGTTATGCTGTCAGCAACAAAACAGCAAACAACTCTGCCTTCTAAAGAGAAATTATCACAAATCCCCAAGGCGAGTCCAAGCGTGTTGGTGGTTGTCAAGCCTGACCTTCCCATCACTGTACTTCCCATCACTGTACGGGAAGAGGTGGCTCGGGAGGAGGCTATTGATGATGTAGCTGGCGCTGTGGAGGAACTTGATGATGAGGATGGTGATGTGGTTATTGTAAATGAGGCACCAGGGGGGGAAACAGCTGATGTCCATGGGATGAAAAAGCCCATCGTCATGCCTGGTCAGAAGACCAATAAATGCACCTCTTCGGTCTGGAGTTATTTTTATCCAAATCCAGACAACCAATGTATGGCAATATGTAGCTTATGTAAAGCTCAAATAAGCAGGGGTAAGGATCTTGCCCACCTAGGAACATCCTCCCTTATACGTCACCTGAATAACCTTCATAGTTCAGTGGTTAGTTCAGGAACTGGGGCTAGGACCCTCATCGGTACAGGGACACCTAAATCCCGTGGTCCAGTTGGATACACACCAGCAACACCCTCCTCGTCAACTTCCTCCACAATCTCCATCAGATTCAGTCCTGCAGCCCAAGTCAGCAGCCAGACTGAGTCCTCCTCAATACGGGATTCATCCGAGGAATCCTGCAGCGGTACGCCTACTACTGCCACTGCTGCTGTTGCTGCTGTTAGTCGGTCATCTTCCCAGAGGGGAAGTCGTAAGACCGCTAAGTCTTTCACCAAACAATTGACCGTCCAACAGTCGTTTGCCATGACCACCAAATACGATAGTAGTCACCCTATTGCAAAGCGTATAACTGCGGCTGTAACTGCAATGTTGGTGTTAGACGTGCGCCCGGTGTCCGCCATCAGTGGAGTGGGATTTAGAGGGTTGATGGAGGTATTGTGTCCCCGGTACCAAATCCCCTCGAGATTCCACTTCACTAGGCAGGCGATACCAAAAATGTACAGAGAAGTACGATCAAGTGTCCTCAGTGCTCTTAAAAATGCGGTTGTACCCACTGTCCACTTAACCACGGACATGTGGACAAGTGGTTCTGGGCAAACGAAGGACTATATGACTGTGACAGCCCACTGGGTTGATGCATCCCCTTCCGCAGCAACAGCAACAGCTGCATCAGTAGCAGCATCTACAAAATGGCTGCTCATGCAAAGGCAGGCAACATTGTGCATTACAGGCTTTAATAAGAGGCACAACGCTGACAACATATTAGAGAAAATGAGGGAAATTATCTCCCAGTGGCTTACCCCACTTAGACTCTCATGGGGATTTGTGGTGTCAGACAATGCCAGTAACATTGTGCGGGCATTAAATATGGGCAATTTCCAGCACGTCCCATGTTTTGCCCACACCATTAATTTGGTGGTGCAGCATTACCTCAAGAGTGACAGGGGTGTGCAGGAGATGCTTGCGGTGGCCCGCAAAATTGCTGGACACTTTCGGCATTCAGCCAGTGCCTACCGCAGACTAGAGGCACATCAAAAAAGCTTGAACCTGCCCTGCCATCACCTCAAACAAGAGGTTGTGACGCGCTGGAACTCCACCCTCTATATGCTGCAGAGGATGGAGGAGCAGCAAAAGGCCATTCAGGCCTACACAGCCACCTACGACATAGGCAAAGGAGTGGGGATGCGCCTCAGTCAAGCGCAGTGGAGACTGATTTCCGTGTTGTGCAAGGTTCTGCAGCCATTTGAACTTGCCACACGAGAAGTCAGTTCCGACACTGCCAGCTTGAGTCAGGTCATTCCCCTGATCAGGCTGTTGCAGAAGCAGCTGGAGAAAGTGAGGGAGGAGCTGGTAAGCCATTGCGATTACAGCAAGCATGTAGCTCTTGTGGATGTAGCCCTTCGTACGCTTTGCCAGGATCCGAGGGTGGTCACTCTTTTAAAGTCAGAGGAATACATTCTGGCCACCGTGCTCGATCCTCGGTTTAAAGCGTATGTTGTGTCTCTGTTTCCGGCGGACACAAGTCTACAGCGGTGCAAAGACCTGCTGGTCAGGAGATTGTCCTCTGAAGAGGACCGTGACATGCCAACAGCTCCACCCTCATTTTCTTCCACATCTATGGCTGCGAGGAAAAAGCTCAGTTTTCCCAAAAGAGGCACTGGCGGGGATGCTGATAACATCTGGTCCGGACTGAAGGACCTGCCAACCATTGCAGACATGTCTACTCTCGCTGCATTGGATGCTGTCACAATAGAAAAAATTGTGGATGATTACTTTGCTGACACCATCCAAGTAGACATGTCAGACAGTCCATATTGTTACTGGCAGGAAAAAAAGGCAGTTTGGAAGCCCCTGTACAAACTGGCTCTATTTTACCTGAGTTGTCCCCCCTCCAGTGTGTACTCGGAAAGAGTTTTTAGTGCAGCGGGGAACCTGGTCAGTGAGCGGCGAAGGAGGTTGCTTCCTCACAACGTTGAAAAAATGATGTTTATAAAAATGAATAATCAATTCCTCAATGAAGTACAGCACTGCCCTCCAGATACTACAGAGGGACCTGTGGTTGTGGAGTCCAGCGGGGACGAATTGATAATGTGTGATGAGGAGGAAGTACACACTGTAGGGGGAGAGGAATCAGAGGTTGAGGATGAGGACGACATCTTGCCTCAGTAGAGCCTGTTTAGTCTGTACAGGGAGAGATGAATAGCTTTTTTGGTGTGGGGGCCCAAACAAACCAATCATTTCAGTCAAAGTTGTTTGGTAGGCCCTGTCGCTGAAATGATTTGTGTGTTAAAGTGTGCATGTCCTATTTCAACAGCAGACCTCTCAACTGCAGCTCATCCCTCCTCTGCGGGGATAATGTCTCCTGTGCTCTGACACGTCACTCTGTGTACTCTCAGCCTCAGGATCTGACACTACAGCTACCATGCCTCTTGTAGCAGCCCTCACTCCAGGGCCTCTTCCATGTGCAGTGTCCCCCTCTCTCTTGGGTTCACTATAGTGGCATGGAGTTCTCCCCCTCATCCAGGGCACACATTCCTTGCCCTGGCTCAGTCACCACGCTCAGACTTCCAGGCAATGCTGGGGGAGCCTGGGAGCTTCCACCCCAGGTCCCCAGCTACAACTCTCCTCTCCTGTGTCTTCTCTCTCTTTCTGACACTTTAAAGATCGTGCCTTTAAATGAAAAAGTCAGTCTTCATTGCACGACTATGTGCAAGTGCAACAGGGACATTTTTTTGGGTTTACAAAGTCAAACAATAACACTACGACAATGTCTGTCTGGGGTCTGTCAATGACGAATTGTCTGTAGCATGTTTGGAGGAGGTATTGTGGCCCCGGTATCAAATTGGGTACCGGGGCCACCCCACTATGCAGTCCAGATACTTGTTTGGTGGAATTCCGACACGTGGAGGGTTTTTAAATTATATTGTGGCCTCGGTACCAAATTGTGTACCGGGGCCACCCCACTACGCAGTCCAGATACTTGTTTGGTGGAATTCAGACCAGTTGAGGGTTTTATTATTATATTGTGTGGACCACTCTATCTATACCACACTACAACTCTATACCACTCTATTTCCTACTTTAATTCTATTTAATTCTATTTCCTACTTTAATTCTATTACTAATTAATTACCATAAAGAGGAACAAAAAAAACCAATTTTACCAAAAGTATAATATGACTTAGACTTACAAACACTACACTTGAAAGATCGTGCCTTTAAATGAAAAAGTCAGTCTTCATTGCACGACTATGTGCAACAGGGACAGTTTTTTTGTTTACAAAGTCAACTAATAACACTTGGACCCTGTCTGTCTTTAACATACTTGATGGGATCTCAATGACGAATTGTCTGTAGCATGTTTGGAGGAGGTATTGTGGCCCCGGTATCAAATTGGGTACCGGGGCCACCCCACTACGCAGTCCAGATACTTGTTTGGTGGAATTCTGACACGTGGAGGGTGTATTTATTTTATTGTGGCCCCGGTATCAAATTGGGTACCGGGGCCACCCCACTACGCAGTCCAGATACTTGTTTGGTGGAATTCAGACCAGTTGAGGGTTTTATTATTATATTGTGTGGACCACTCTATCTATACCACACTACAACTCTATACCACTCTATTTCCTACTTTAATTCTATTTAATTCTATTTCCTACTTTAATTCTATTACTAATTAATTACCATAAAGAGGAACAAAAAAAAACAATTTTACCAAAAGTATAATATGACTTAGACTTACAAACACTACACTTGAAAGATCGTGCCTTTAAATGAAAAAGTCAGTCTTCATTGCACGACTATGTGCAACAGGGACAGTTTTTTTGTTTACAAAGTCAACTAATAACACTTGGACCCTGTCTGTCTTTAACATACTTGATGGGATCTCAATGACGAATTGTCTGTAGCATATTTGGAGGAGGTATTGTGGCCCCGGTATCAAATTGGGTACCGGGGCCACCCCACTACGCAGTCCAGATACTTGTTTGGTGGAATTCTGACACGTGGAGGGTGTATTTATTTTATTGTGGCCCCGGTATCAAATTGTGTACCGGGGCCACCACACTACGCAGTCAAGATAGATAGATGCGTATCATAGATAAAGTACATTCAGTGGTGTGGGGCAAATTGAAAAATATTCCAAATGCACTGACATTATCAAAAACAAGAGGTTGTCACACGCTAAAACTCCAACATGTATATGATGGAGAGGATGGAGGAGCAGCCGTATGTGTAGTGTAATGCAGATCTGTTGAAGGTTTTTTATATATTTTATTGTGGTGCCCAGTGCCCACTCCTCTACGCAGTCCAGGTACATTTATTGGTGCGAATCATAAAAGTTCAGGGTTTTTAATATATCTTGTGGTGACCCACTCCTCTACGCAGTCCAGGTACATTTATTGGTGCGATTCATAAAAGTTCAGGGTTTTTAATATATTGTGGTGACCCACTCCTCTACGCAGTCCAGGTACATTTATTGGTGCGAATCATAAAAGTTCAGGGTTTTTAAGATATTGTGGTGACCCACTCCTCTACGCAGTCCAGGTACAATTATTGGTGGGAATCATAAAAGTTCAGGGTTTTTAAGATATTGTGGTGACCCACTCCTCTACGCAGTCCAGGTACAATTATTGGTGCGAATCATAAAAGTTCAGGGTTTTTAAGATATTGTGGTGACCCACTCCTCTACGCAGTCCAGGTACAATTATTGGTGCGAATCATAAAAGTTCAGGGTTTTTAAGATATTGTGGTGACCCACTCCTCTACGCAGTCCAGGTACAATTATTGGTGCGAATCATAAAAGTTCAGGGTTTTTAATATATATTGTGGTGACCCACTCCTCTACGCAGTCCAGAAAGATACCTTGTTGCAACGTTTTGGACTAATAACTATATTGTGAGGTGTTCAGAATACACTGTAAATTAGTGGAAATGCTTGTTATTGAATGTTATTGAGGTTAATAATAGCCTAGGAGTGAAAATAAGCACAAAAACTTGATTTTTAAACTTTTTATGTTTTTTTCAAAAAAAATCCGAATCCAATACCTTAAATCCGAACCGAGACCTTTCGTCAAGTGTTTTGCGAGACAAATCCGAACCTCAAAAATAACGAAAATCCGGATCCAAAACACAAAACACGAGACCTCAAAAGTCGCCGGTGCACATCCCTAATTATTTCCTCACATCCGTGTATGGATATATGCTGATCACCCACATGGGCTGGGCGAGAGATGATCGTTATGAATGAAGAAAATAAATTCTATTATATGCTGAATACCGTTTGAGCTCTTGTTAGTGCATACCCTAAGGGGGGTTCTTTGACATCTTTCACCAGGGTATTGTGGTGTTGCATGCTAAATACACAGTGAGCCTGGAATAGAGGAAAGTGTTTATGGGAGATTACACTATGAACTCTTTCTTTTTGGTCTTTCATATATTATCCTGAGGATATACAAGGAGCAGAATTTTGTGACATCCGGGGCCACCGGTTTGACCTCATTCATCATCGCTGTGGGAATTAAAGTGCATATGAGACATCTTTCTATTGAAGGAAAGTGGCACATAAATTACATTTTTATTGTTTTTTTATTGTTTTCCTTATAAGTTTTGGATATTCATGTCAGTTATTAGCGCTGATCCTATTTTAATTTGTTTATTGGTAATTGATTCTCATCTCATTTGTGGGTCACAGGTGATATATAGTTGGCTGCTGAAGGACTGAGTCTTGTGCTAATTTACCATTGATACCCGTTTGGTTCATTGTTTCAAACAAAATTTCTGCCAGAGGAGACCTTTATGGTAAGGCTTATGCAGTCTGTGCTGTTACCACTAGGAATCTGTACTGCTTTCATGTCATTGTCTGAATGAAGTCTGGGGGAGTAAAGAGTCTTGTTGGTAGATTACAGCCGGTACAAACATGGGACCAGACTCACAAAAATTAATTTTAGTCATCTGCAGGGAAAAGGAAGTTAACTTTTTCTAGAAACAACTTTATAATAATAATTTGAATTATTAAAAAAAATAGCAAATGTATATTGGAAGCTAAAGTACAAGTAATCCCCTCTTATACAATTATATTAAAAACACTGTGTATTATTGAGACGAATAATACTGTGTATAGGTGTTAATACTAGACTACATCTGCCCAGTATGTTATGCTGTTTCTTTGTAGATAGAGAACATTTTCAAACAATGTGATTAAGAAGATGCTAAGGTTGCAGATCAGAGCAGAAGTCTTACACTTGAGTAAGTGGTTCCCCCATTTCCCAGACATTTACCATGTGATGCTGTTTCGCTGAATGGATTATTGTCTGGCGGTGGGACACCGGGTGGGATAACTCCCGGTGCTGTGCGCCTCATATAAAAATGTTTTCTAAAAATGTATTTACAAAAAATAAATGTTTAATCATAATTTTGTGGACCAGTGGGGATCAGGCTGCCTCCAACTTAGTGGCACCATTGTAGAAGAGGGATGAGCCCCACGTCACCAATGAGAGCAATGATAAACTGTTTAACAAAGTCCAGGCTGGTTCACAGGGCAGATATTTGATTAGTTAAAAAGGCAAAGGGCTGGATAACCCCTGACAACTTATGTTTAAAAATTGTATAAAAAAGGCAGTTGAGCCCCCAGTAAAGGGTGCACAGCCTTATGTTCCACCTGGGTCTATCATCACTATCTCACTGTGATGTTACCAGCTCTATAAGATCTACATTTTAACAATAAACACCACTCTTCATATAAATCCTGCATGATGCCTATTATCTGCTGACTTTGTGTGTCCTACAGAGCTGACCCTCTAATCTATCAGATGGATACACCAGCGTCTGTTCATGATTCGTGTTTAGTATCTGGGGGAACAGGAGATGTGCAGATCTCTGTTGCAAATATGTGATTATACTATATCCCATAAGGGCCACAGTAATCATGGTGCAATTTAAATGATTGCCATGATTTAACACTCATTTTCTTCTTCTTAATAATAATAATAATAATAATAATATTGCATCAGCAGCACTCAGTGCATTGTGGGATGATGCAATTATATACTATAATACAAAGTCTTACCTGTAGCTTCACATTTTGTGGGTGTTTGGCCTGGTAAGGTTCTCGTTCCAGCAATCTCTTCTCCCTTTGTGTTCACGCACCAACACACACCATGGCTGCCATTACACTGCTGTGGATTGTAGTTGCCATTTTCATCACACTGAGGCAGGGGTTGTTTCTCTGCAAGCTGACGTGCTTTTAAGCAGTGAGTAAGATGCTCTGAAACACATGTATGACAACACATTTGTAACATTTTTTGGACAGAGCAGCACCATGTTTAATATTTACATATTAGGTACAACACAACTCTGCTCAAAAGTGGAGTAGAGATAACTTCTGCCACTTCTCTGGTGCACATGCAGTATGGTAATGACTAATCTTATTACCATGTGGACACATCTAGCTCCTGCTCAACTCCCGCTTCTTGGTGGACTGTCACTTAAACCAGCAGAAAGGAGGCATATATGGAGGAAGGAGCGGAAATACACAGCTGTTTGCCATAATATACAGACACAATTGTATTTTCTTTTTACTTGAATTTTGGTAAAAAGAACAATTTATTCTGCTCCGATGTTTCTAAACTACTTCAGTAATCATTCTCTGAGAATAACAGGGGAAGTTGTATTTTCTGTTCCTGATTGGAGCTGAGTTCCTATATAACATCAGTAACTAATATGAGGTTCAAGGGGGCTTATCGGTGACTGTTCCTGGCTGATGGAAGGAGGCTGCCACACCCTGTTACTAAGTGCAGGTGATGAGGGTATCGCTGAGTTTTAAGAGCTGAGCAGCGTGAAATCCTCTGCTGCTAGAACTGCTTCTCGAGATATTCACCTTTAGCAGCCTCCTTTCTGAGGAAGTTGATGCTTTTCACAGATCGCTTTTGCCACCAGGATATAAACTTGGGTTGTAGCAGTTGTTGATCTGACACTTGACTGGTGGAGTTGACAGAACACCGTAGGAGTTAGTGAGCAACCAGGATGTTGACAACAGGACTCAGAACTAGATAGGCAGGGGTTAATGCAGAGTAATAGACAGACAAAGGTCTGGAGCAGCAGAATACAGCAGAATCATTTAAGAAAGCCTGAGGTCAGGGCAGGTAAAGATATGTAGGCATATTCAACTCACATGCCAACGGTCAGGAGTGGAGAAGACAGCATAATCCTTTAAGCAAGCCAGAGGTCAGGGCAGGTAGAGATACAATACTGTGCAAAAGTTTTAGGCAGGTGTGGAAAAATTTCTGCAAAGTAAGAATACTTTCAAAAATAGAAGTTGTAATAGTTTAATTTTATCAATTAACAAAATCTAAAGTGAATGAACAGAAGAGAAATCTAAATCAAATCAATATTTTGCATTTTGTTAATTGATAAAAACAAACTATTACCAGTTCTATTCTTGAAAGCATTCTTACTTTGTAGAATTTTGTTCAATAACTGTCTAAAAAGGGTATGCAGATTTTGTTAAACAGGCCAAGAGTAAGGAGTGGAGAAGACAGCAGAATCCTTTAAACAATCTGTGTCAAACACAGATAACAGAACAAGGCACAGTTGGTCAAGCTGAAACTATCACCAGAATGGTATTCTGTGAGGAAGAGGTTTATAAAGGCAGCAGTACCAATCTGAAAATGCAGGATAATTAGCTGCATGGGTGTGGTAAGTAATAACACAGCTGATGCTGCTAAACTGGGAGCTAAAGAGAAGCACGTTGCTATTTACCTAGTAAGCAGCTGAATCGGTGAACTGCCAGACTATTCTTACACATGGTTGCAGCAGTAATGCACAGATGACAGATCAGACAAACAGGAGAGATCTTATTTTTTAACACCAGAACCTCATACAGCAAGCTCAAGGCAGGTTTTCGAAAACCCTGTGGGAGAGAGAGTAAAGAAGGACCCAGCAGTATTTTTCCTACTACAGCTCCATCTGGAACTAAAAGAAGGGTTCTAAGGAAGGAAATCTATGGGGCAAAGAATCACAGAGCTATGGCTGCAGCAGTGTAGGTGACATGAGGCACAGGGAATAATTTCCTGAAATACAGTTTGGGAAGAGGATTTAAATATTAAAACTCTCAGTCCAGACTTAGTTGATAAATGGTGGAGAAGGAGACGAGACCCTTCCCTTCCTGCAACTGAGTTTAATATCAAAAGTAGGATCATAAGGTCAACAGTTCCTTATGATAAATTATATAATCATTTGGGACAAGGGGCTAGATTATCCCTGCCAGTATGTGTGTGTGGGTGTGTGTAAAAGAGTATATGAAGGGACAAAATACTTGTGTAAAGCATATTACTTATACACTTCCTTTAAGTATTAGTTTGTGTAATAGCTCTTTTTTTAGCGTTATCTTTGATCAATAAACTCCACTGCTATAAACAAACCTCCTCTGCTCCTCTGAGACCCTTCTACCTGCTGTATTCCTGTGTCCTAGAGATAAGGACTAACACTGTCATCCATCCCCCGGCTGTCCTGTGAGACCCCTATACCTGCTGTATTCCTGTGTCCTACAGACAAGGACCAACACTCTCATCCATCCCCCCGGCTGTCCTGTGAGATCCCTATACCTGCTGTATTCCTGTGTCCTAAAGATAAGGACTAACACACTCATCCATCCCCCATCTGTCCTGTGAGACCCCTATACCTGCTATATTCCTGTGTCCTACAGATAAGGACTAACACTCTCATCCCTCCCCTGGCTGTACTGTGAGACCTCTATACCTGCTGTATTCCTGTGTCCTACAGATAAGGACTAACACACTCATCCATCCTCCATCTGTTCTGTGAGACCCCTATACCTGCTATATTCCTGTGTCGAACAGATAAGGACTAACACTCTCATCCATCCCCCAGCTGTCCTGTGAGACCCCTATACCTGCTGTATTCCTGTGTCCTACAGATAAGGACTAACACTCTCATCCATCCCCAAGCTGTCCTGTGAGACCCCTATACCTGCTGTATTCCTGTGTCCTACAGATAAGGGCTAACACTCTCATCTATCCCCCGGCTATCCTGTAAGACCTCTATACCTGCTGTATTCCTGTGTCCTACAGATAAGGGCTAACACTGTCATCCATCCCCCGGCTGTCCTGTGAGTCCCCTATACCTGCTGTATTCCTGTGTCATACAGATAAAGACTAACACTCTCATCCATCACCCGGCTGTCCTGTGAGACCCCTATACCTGCTGTATTCCTGTGTCCTACAGATAAGGACTAACACTGTCATCCATCCCCCGGCTGTCCTGTGAGACCCCTATACCTGCTGTATTCCTGTGTCATACAGATAAAGACTAACACTCTCATCCATCCCCCGGCTGTCCTGTGAGACCCCTATACCTGCTGTATTCCTGTGTCCTACAGATAAGGACTAACACTCTCATCCATCCCCCAGCTGTCCTGTGAGACCCCTATACCTGCTGTATGCCTGTGTCCTACAGATAAGGACCAACACTCTCATCCATCCCCCGGCAGTCCTGTGAGACCCCGATACCTGCTGTATTCCTGTGTCCTACAGATAAGGACTAACACACTCATTCATCCCCCATCTGTCCTGTGAGACCCCTATACCTGCTGTATTCCTGTGTCCTACAGATAATGACTAACACTCTCATCCATCCGTCGGCTGTCCTGTGAGACCCCTATACCTGCTGTATTCCTGTGTCCTACAGATAAGGACTAACACTCTCATCCATCCCCAAGCTATCCTGTGAGACCCCTATACCTGCTATATTCCTGTGTCCTACAGATAAGGGCTAACACTCTCATCTATCCCCCGGCTATCCTGTAAGACCCCTATACCTGCTGTATTCCTGTGTCCTACAGATAAGGACTAACACTCTCATCCATCCCCCAGCTGTCCTGTGAGACCCCTATACCTGCTGTATGCCTGTGTCCTACAGATAAGGACCAACACTCTCATCCATCCCCCGGCAGTCCTGTGAGACCCCGATACCTGCTGTATTCCTGTGTCCTACAGATAAGGACTAACACACTCATTCATCCCCCATCTGTCCTGTGAGACCCCTATACCTGCTGTATTCCTGTGTCCTACAGATAATGACTAACACTCTCATCCATCCGTCGGCTGTCCTGTGAGACCCCTATACCTGCTGTATTCCTGTGTCCTACAGATAAGGACTAACACTCTCATCCATCCCCAAGCTATCCTGTGAGACCCCTATACCTGCTATATTCCTGTGTCCTACAGATAAGGGCTAACACTCTCATCTATCCCCCGGCTATCCTGTAAGACCTCTATACCTGCTGTATTCCTGTGTCCTACAGATAAGGACTAAAACTGTCATCCATCCCCCGGCTGTCCTGCGAGACCCCTATACCTGCTGTATTCCTGTGTCCTACAGATAAGGACTAACACTGTCATCCATCCGCCGGCTGTCCTGTGAGTCCCCTATAACTACTGTATTCCTGTGGCCTACAGATAAGGACTAACACTCTCATCCATCCCCCATCTGTCTTGTGAGACCCCTATACCTGTTGTATTCCTGTGTCCTACAGATAAGGACTAACACTCTCATCCATCCCCTGGCTGTCCTGTGAGACCCCTATACCTGCTGTATTCCTGTGTCCTACAGATAAGGACTAACACTCTCATCCATTCCCCAGCTGTCCTGTGAGAACCCTATACCTGCTGTATTCCTGTGTCCTACAGATAAGTGCTAGCACTCTATTTCAGCCCTAAGCTATGTTGAACCCAGTGTACTAAGTCAATGCTCTGCCTACTTCCTGGCAGTCCTGATCCTAAGTAAGTGTTCACATGTATCCAGCACAGTCAGTGGGATCCTGCCAGAGGTACAACATGCCTGTGAAGGAGCCTTGGATGCAGACATCAACTATTATCCTGTAACTAGAGGTACCATGTTGGTACATAATTGATACAGCCAGTTATTCTCTGGTTTGTCCATTCGCCACCTGTTGAAGTGGTCAGTAATAACAGGTTGAGTGAAATCCCAAACAATCTATAAGTCTCCAACAGGAAGGTAAAGCCCATATTGTCTCAACGGTTTCTGGTCTTGATCGGATGAGCTTCTGTTTTGTGCCACCAATTGGTTTATGAGGAAGGACAGGGATGTACCGCTGTCTGTTACTGATCCAGTGTTTTATTAAAGCTCTGTCTAATGCAATATATTTTTTACCTTATTACGTTAATGTTTAATACTGTAACAAAACTAGTATTGTATAGTATGTCCCCTACAGAATCCTTTTCAAACTCCTCAACTCCACGTACAAGGCTCTCTCCCACTCTACTGCCCCCTACATCTTTAACCTCCTCACCATTCACACTCCGGCCTGCTCCCTGCGCTCAGCCAATGATCGCCGCCTCTCCTCCTCTCTTATCACCTCTTTCCACTCCAGAATCCAAGAATTTTCCAGTGCACTGGAATGACCTCCCTCGTTCCATCCGTCTCTCTCCTACTTTGTGCTCCTTCAAACGCGCACTGAAAACTCACCTCTTCCGCAAAGCCTACCAACCATCTGCTTAACCACCTTACCTCCTCCACTCGCTCTCCCTTCTCTCTTCTGGCTCCCCTTGTGCCTGTTCTGTCTACCCTCCTTTAGGATGTAAGCTCACATAAGCAGGGCCCTCTTCCCTCCTGTCTCCTCACCTGTTCTTCTGCTCCATGCTTATTGCATCAGCCTGCCTGGAGTTTCTGAAGTATTGGTATTTTTTTTTATTGTTCTGTACTGTTTCACCCTGTATAGTCTACTGTTAGCACTGTGTACGGTGCGGCGGATACCTTGAGGCACCTAACAAATAAATGATAATAATAATAATATCTCCATAAAATTACCATAGTAAAAATCTGCAATACAAACTGTGAATAACACTACATTCAGTATATCAAAACAATAAAATCAGTGTGAACTCATGTTATTGCTACAAATTAGAAAGATTTTCTCGAATATAATTTCAACATACAATAGTAGTTTCTTAATAAAGACATGTGCTAGAAAATATAATCACAATCCAATAAAAAATACTTAATATTGTCGTCAAAACATTCCAACAAGCCATGGATTTATTGTTCCATGGAAGTGAGTCCTTTGTTGCTAACACTGAGAAGGATGTTGTCAAAGTCAAATACTTGGATGAAGTCATTTTAAATTAATAAATATCGCTTGTTTTATTTACCTTCACGATTCGGTGTACAAAGGTTACATATGCAGTGACATTGGAAACACAGTAAATACACTTACATTCACACTAAATTGTTCAATTTTAATAAACTCACATTCTTTTATTATTAAGAATTCGAGATTTATTACATAAAGGTAAACCTATATTAAAGATATTTATAGTTCTTGTCCTAAGAAATGTATTGTGTTTGGTCCATTAATCCACATGTCACCAGCAGGAATACAGTATCAGAGAAGCGATCGCACATTGCGGTCGCTAGTTATTATTATTATTATTAATTTTTATTTATAGGGTGCCACAAAGTATCCATAGCGCCGTACAAGGACAAACAATGGCACAGTACAAGGTGAAACAGCACAGTACATGTAACAGTAAGCAATATAACTCTGGGGGCTCAGGCACAGCATGAAAGAGAGGGAGGGAGGGGAAAAGTGAGTATAGGCAGGTAACTATGGCCCAAGAGGGTGGGCACGGATGACAGTTAAAGAGTCACTGAGGGGAGCGGAGAGAAGCGAGAGGAGACAGAGGGCAGAGGGACCGAGAGGAGGTGAGCTGAGTACCTGGAGAGCGCAGTTAAAAGTGATGGAAACAGAAGGTAGGAGAGCTCTGCTCAAAGGAGCGTACAATCTAAAGGGAGGGGAAGACAGACAGACACATGCATGAGACGGAGAGATGGGAGAAATGGAGACGGAGTCGAGGAAGGGGGAGAAGGGAAGAAGGGATGTGAAAGAGAGGTAGCCGACCGGTGGCAGTTTAGGCATGAGACTGGATTAGTGTAAGATTAATTCTCAAAGATACTCTGTTAATGGGTTAGTTTAAACCAGAATTTTAGCGGATACCTGAGGCAAGACACTTACACAGCTGTTGGAGTGAGTTGCCCCCATATTTGGAGAAGTATCTCTTGAACTGAGCTATAGCCTGCATTTTACTAGACCATCATAAACCCTGAACCAATGAAGAACTATCTCAGTGTTATCTTTGTGTACATAGGGACATCATCACTATTTTTTTGTCAACTCAAACTGCATAAAAAGCCACTGAGCAGTATCACTCTCTCTCTCTTTGACAACACAGACTTCAGGATTGATGAGCTGTTAGTGGATCCAGGGTGCAAGCTTATTGGTTCGGTTATACTTTCTAATATTTTGTTATGCTTTGTTATATTTTTGCTATTAAATCTCTTTGTGCTTTGGAACCACATTAATCTCATAGGACAATCTTTATTGAAGCAGACATTACAATGTACACCTGTTTGTTAGTGTAAATTATACACACATGAAGCCATGAATCTGACACTTACGACTTCTTGCGTCTGGAGGACACTATTGGGGAGGGAATGGGCATTCTCAGACAACAGCAAATTGTATGGTGCAAATACACGCTGATGATAACGTTCACCAGAACTAGATAGCTTCTTCTGCTTACTGTGGATTTACCGATGGAGCTGATAGATGAGTATTTTGCATCGCTTGTGTATATATTATGATTTTGCAACCATATTTTAGCAAGTAATTCTTTTTATGCATTCAAGTGAAGGAGAGTTTATTCACATCTAATAGCAAAATGTGTATTTCTTTATCAAAACAGATGTTTTTAAAAACATGGGCATAAGTGTATCTTACGTAAGTCTGAATGTGGAACATTTGTCCCTAGTACAGAGCAGGATGCACCATGCGATGTCTGTACCTCAGTATATGGATGTAACTACACATTGTATGTATGGCCCTTTTATAGGTTAAATTATGTCCAATATGCGTCCAGCATCAGCCCCTGTATATATACCAATATAGACACACAACATTTATAGAGGCCGATCATAAAACATGGTTGAAATATGGAAATGAATTGTTATGGACTATAAATCAAAGTAATCAGTCAGTCAAATACTATAATCTTAATAAAATATAATATATTACTGTAATAAAGAAGAACATATTAAATAGAATCTAAGACATAAGCATGGAAGTCTTTATAAAGATGCATTTTATTAATAATAATCATCAATCAGAAACAATGTAAATGACTGAAAAGAAGAAATAAGTTTTCTTATTTGACAATTCACAATTTTTACTGGTCCATCCATGTTACTTGGAGGAACATTGTCTTCTCTCTTAATACTACTCTGATTTTTGGAAACTCAATTTGCTGATCTCTTAATGAGAGTAATTATTTCATTGACAGACATAAAACTAACAACTGGTGAATCCAGAGAGTTCATCTAAAATAATAACCTGGGGTAATAATGATACAAACAGCAGCAATACTGATAACAGCTCAGCTGGGTCACCTACCTGCAGTCACTGCTGATAGCAGGACCAGCCCCAGGAGAAGCAAGAAAGCAGCTGGTCTCATGTCTGATGTCTGGTGTGAATCTCAATTCCAGATCTGACAACGTCATTTATACCAAAGTCTATAAGGAAAAGGGCTGAGCTGAAACTGCAACTTGTAATTATTACCTAACAACTTTCTTAATTTCACAACAAGACTGTATCTCACAGCAGTAACACCCAAGTAATAATATATATTAACTTTCATTTTATTCTTAACCCAATACAGCCTATACTGTGGTAGAGACCTTTAGGGAGGATATATGCACTGATCAGACCAGTGGTTACAGCAGCCTTTACTCCACACAATTCATGTAGAGGTTACAGATAATCCAGTGATCCCGGTACTGACAGCTCAGAAATAATTCCTGGTAACACTGATACCAGTTCTACAGGTTCAGTAATAGAAAAAAAAAGATTTCAGGTGCCCAAAACTACTGCAGTGTATCCTTAGATTATGTTTTACTTCATTTTATTAAGTTTTATCTACACATTCGCTGATTGCCAAAAAGTGGAGCTGCCCATCCACAATCAAAGCACATAGAGCAAAGTAAAACTGAGAGTGTGTATTAGGAGATTAATAATGCAAAATTCAATGTAAAGTATAAATTTTAGCACAGCACACTTACATGGAAAAAAACTACATCATACCTTCCCATAGTTGTTTATAAACACTTTTGGTAAAACAATTAGAAAACTACATAAAAGAAAACAAAATAAAATGATAAATTTCATTAAGTTACATAAAATGACATTAAAATATTTAAATGTTTATATGAATCTTTCAACCACTACAGTAACATCGACACTCTGGGCCTGATTCATCAAGGAACGCATCTTAACTTTCCTCAATGTAAGTTGTGCTGAGTATTTTAAGCAATAATGGGGAAAGATGAGACATTCGCAATTTAATAAGAAACGCGAGTTCAGGAAAGCACACCCACCTTTTGTCCACTACGCAACGGAATCTAATATGCAACGGATCCTAAGCAATTACGTCACTCAGCGAGGTCCAACTAGTTTGTTTACTAATGTGAAAATATAGTCAGTGTATATTTATTCAAGACAGTTGTATCCTCTTCATTCCCTTTCACATTTACATGTTTTGTGAACATGAAACCGATGACTTTGGAGTGTCTTTTTAATGAGCTCAATCCACACAACTTCTCATCCTGCTACATGGAATAAAGATTGTATGTTGGGTTTGTTTGTGTCTGAGTTGAATTGAAAGTATAATGCATGTAATTCGCTTGCATAAATAAATATATATAATTAATCCATAAAATGTATGTTGTTTTAAAGTTAGGTCCCGACCGTTGTAAAGAAAACCAAGAAAAATACTTAGCGTACTCTTCCATAAGCGATACATGCAACCTCCACACAGATAAAGGGTGTGAGTCAGGACTAGAACTCATGACTTGGTTTTTGAAAGTCGGATGAGCTAACCACAAAGCTGACATTCTTTTCTAAAAAAGAGTGAGAAGCTCAACAATACAGCGTGCGTGCTACAGATGTAAGTGTTAATTAATAGTAATCTTAATCCAAAATATACACAATTTATGCTTCTCACCATAATGGTTAGCACTTTGGTTTCACAAAACTGGCATCATGAGTTTAAACACCAAACATGGCTGTAACATTTGTGTGCAGATTGTGGACTTTATTAAGAAAAGAAACACCACAGGAACAGGGCCCAACCCAGCTCGTTTTTTTTTTACTTTTTCCTTCAATAGTGATTTACTACACGCTCAACCACAATGGCAAATCTGTCCTCACATTTTACATGTAACTACAATTCAAATGCAACTTTCTTACGGCAAGTTGCTTTTTCCCTGGCTGACAATGTTAATGTTTTACCTTTCGAAAAGCCTCAGGGACACAGTTCACATGCACATTATTATGGGGGGCTGGGCCACATAAGATAGTCATCAACGTGAGCTGTAAAAAACAAAATAAAAATCAAATAAATCCATGGCAACCTAATTTTTAAAACAGACAGGATTTAGTAGAGATGTGTACTGTTACATTGTTTTTTGATATATATATATATATATATATATATATATATATAGATAATTAGATAGATAGATAGATAGATAGATATAGATAGATAGATAGATAGATAGATAGATAGATAGATATACACATTAGAAATATTTCATATTTCTGTCTGTTAATGGTTATGTTGTGTTCAGTAACATGTGGCACCTCTATCAGTAAGTGCCATAATGCCATCTTACCAGTCATACTCTGTTTGTGAACCACGTAATAGGGAATGAAATGTCCACAATGTTTTTAACATGTGTAAATCTGTTGTTCCTATTTAAATCTAAGCCTAAATATGTATCGTTGATAATGTCCAAACCACAGGTACTTAATAGACATGGTTGCTATTTGGGAATACCAGGTCATGTTTGTGGCTATAGTCCCTGTAGTCATCCTCGTCAAAATGGCTGCATCACACTTTGGCTGAAATATTTTGCCAATGTATTTTCTTTTAGGCTGCTTAGTTTAGATACTAATTTTTGCTATTTTCTTTCTCTCTATATACAGAACGTGAGACTGATGAAGGACATGAGGCAGAGGAGGGGGCTAATGCCAGTTCCCAAGTGGGGGTGCCTGCCCGTGATGTGGATGTCGCTCAGATGGAGGCTGCCTGACTCTTGAGGCTGCAGTCACTCTCGCACATCAGGCAACATTTTGAGTCCCCCACAGAAGAACAAGATACACGTTTAGCTGAAATTTCAACACTCTCACCCGTATGGAGCACAAATTTGACCATCAACTCAATGGTTAAATGATGCCCTCTCAAATTTTGCCACCCACATGTCCACTGTAATTGCGGCACTCTCCAATATTGCCACCATTTTGCAACAAATTTATAACGACCACTTCCCACGCCCTCCACCAACTGTCACTCCTCTACCCATTGCAACCCATACCACACACACCTCCTTCTCCCCCACAGACCACCAGCTCCCTCATGAGATTTTGGCTATTTCAACCTCTCCGACTCCTGCCCCTTCTGTGTCTGCCGCCCCTGCCCATCCCCAGTACTGTCCCTCTCACCATCCCCTGTATTGTCCACTGCACTAATGCCCTGCCTATCTCCCTGCCCCTTCTGTGTCTGCCGCCCCTGCCCATCCCCAGTACTGTCCCTCCCACCATCCACCGTACTGTCCCTCTCACCATCCCCCGTATTGTCCCCTGCACTAATGCCCTGCCTATCTCCCTGCCCCTTCTGTGTCTGCCGCCCCTGCCCATCCCCAGTACTGTCCCTCCCACCATCCACCGTACTGTCCCTCTCACCATCCCCCGTATTGTCCCCTGCACTAATGCCCTGCCTATCTCCCTGCCCCTTCTGTGTCTGCCGCCCCTGCCCATCCCCAGTACTGTCCCTCCCACCATCCACCGTACTGTCCCTCTCACCATCCCCCGTATTGTCCCCTGCACTAATGCCCTGCCTATCTCCCTGGCCCTTCGTCACACCATTGGTCACAACCTGCTGACCAAGAGAGTTTGGAAGCTCTCACTGAGCCATCCTTATCACAAGTATCTCGATCCCAGGGATGACTTTTAACTGCACAGCGTGGGTCACGGCGTGGCCCAAAAAGGAAAAAAAAAATGTTTTATTTTTCATTTGTTTTATTGTTTACTATTGTCAAAGTAGTGTACTGACAAATAAATTACATTTGCATGTATAACTGTTTGGTTGTTGGTTATTGTAGACATATTAGTCTTTCTGGGCAAATTCATACATATTTGCGATTGTCAGTTCATTGTTACATCAGAACACAGAGTCTACATCCCTTAAATCAAACATTTAAAACTGTCTTACAATATATTTCAGTTCAAAATGCCCTGCAAAGTGTTTGCAAACTCTAATCCTAAGTATTATTTGGCCAAAGTTTGGGTGGAGTGAAATACACATACCCAAGCATTCACCCACAACAAGACAATACCCCCAAACTCCAAGGTACCGAGTAAACTACGAGCCATACTTTAGGACACTCAAATAGTTTGCTCCACAGGGACAAGTGTGTAACGTCAGAGTACACTACAACATTTAAAAGGGAGTATCATGGCTGCTTAATGTACACATTTCAGACCACTATCAACACATTTAGACCTGACTGTCCCTTATTGCGTGGTCCAGAGATGTGTGTACTACTTAACTGTAGTGCAAGCTAAGGTTTCATTGTCCTGTGCTCTGTGTTGCATGTACATGTTTAGTTTTCACCCTTAGGTACATAATGTAGTACTTTGAAAACTAATCCATTAGGCACTTAGGCCTAAAAAGTTTTCCTGATAGGGCCGGATTCCTTAAGGAACTCAGTGAAGACATTTCTGACTTAAGTATCCTGGTCATTATGGTCAAAACCATGTTAAAATGCAAAGGTCTAAAATTAGTTTCCTATTTTGCACCCAAGTTAAATACTGTCTGTTTTTCATGCAGCACACACATATCAACTATAAATTTGAGTGTACAAATAAACTATCAAATATTTGTGGCCTACATGAAAAAACAGTCAGTATTTAACTTTTGTACAACATAGAAAAATAATTATCTCCCCTTTCATTTTAACATGGTTTGATGAACTTAAGGAGACTTAAGTTAGAAATGTCTTTAAGTTCCTTAAGGAATCAGGGCTGTAGTGTGCTTTATTTGCAAATTGTGTCTTGTGGATGACAGAAACATTTAGTGGATTGTGGGAAAAGTGTCATACTGGGACTTAGCTTCTAAATACAGACATATTTTGCAGCAGTCGCAGTGTCTCATGGTTTGTGTGAGGGAACGGTGTCTACCAAAGGATGAACAGCCTACAGTGTTCCTCGGTAGGTGTGAAAATACTTCCACCAAGGCAGATACCCTACTTTTCCAATGTTATCTTTAATTAATGTAGCACCAACAACATGCTCAAAATCAACATATGGTTTAGTAATATCAATTCCAGGTAAGCACAATGGACACAAGAGTCGTACCTACAAAACAGTGCTGGTCCTATTATGGGCATCTTTGAAAAGACAACTAAAGGCTTAACCTTTCCTGGTAGTGTGAAGCCCCAGTGCCTGCGAGCCGGCCACTTTTCTGCATTCACTGTCACCATGTTTTTTTCCAGCACACTTAATCACCAGACATGGGGTAACTTTAGCCAAAGAAATAAGAACAAGGGTCATCGCAGTCCTTCCAATCTCCAGATATTTCTGAGAAGAGCCTCAGGTTGTAGGGGTGTGTGGACTGTCTACTGTGTCTCTGGATATTTAGGCCTAGGAATACAAGGCACAGTTCATAATTAAGATGATTACATAATGCACAGAGCAACACCCTGTTGGGCTTGTGAATACACGACAACACATTATTTAGTTAGCCTAGTGATGTATGTCCAAGCACAGTATTTAAAAATAACTTGCCTAGCCTGTAATGTGTTTATAATTAGCAATGAAAATAGCAGGCCTAAATATACACAATCTCTATAAATGGTTCAAGCATTATGAAATTTTGCTTATTCATTCCATTGTGGTTGATACAGAACACTTGCGTGACTAGCTTTTTACAGAGGCCAGGTCATTAGCCATAGCCTGATCTACAGTTGTTTCTGTGAACAAAGCTACGTATTGTGAAGGCAAATTGTTCCAAACACAAAAATAGAATTATTGATGTATGTTTTTCCAGATCGATAATACACACACTTACCCATTTGTCATAAGTGAACAATAGGAAACCTCATACTAACATAAAACATTACCTACAGTGTATTAGTTAATGCTTCACCATCTCATATGTGACCAATCTTAAGGCTCATATCCAAACACAGTATGCGGCTGAGCACAGAAATGCTCTTGAATTGAAACCAGACATTATGAATTCCCAGGGCTAATGTGTGCTAGGGCAGACACTCTAGGGGAACATGGGGATACAAAGTACATCTTAAAAGGTATAGGGTCAGTGTGGCCCTTAGGGAATGGATTGTAGATTTGTAGTAGGGTTAGGCCTTTTCAAAGTCTTTCTGGAATAATTTTGGTGGAGTGCTTGGTCTGGTCAATGTGATTTGGTTTGGAATATTTGTGTTCAATGTGGAAATTACATTTGTTGGCCACTCCTTCGCTTTGTGACATGGTTGTGCACAGTTTACATTAGCCATATTGGTAGTGCTTTCCTTTCCTTTCTAACACAGTCTCTCTAGGTCACAGGATGGCTATGCAGCCATGGTATATTCCTCGCCTAGTAGCTACTTAGGCACACAAAGCTATGCTTGGTGAATGCAGGTAATTTTATATACACCTTGGTGTAAACCCCTATGTTTGGGATGGGCTTTTACATCTCCCTACGGATTATGTGCCAGTGGTCATTACTTACTGCTTGTCATTCAGGAGAATGGCCACTCTGCTGTGTGAGGAGAATGAAATTGTGGCCTCAGTGTAATTATGTCTAACACTTTGAATGTACTTGTGATACCTTACATTTAGACACATGGTGAAGCAGGCACAAGGTCACTCAGCACAATGCACAGGGTGTCCAACATGAAATGAGGAGTAAGCGATAGTGACGGACAACCTCAGCATCTGACATCCCAAAGAGGCTGACACGCTCGCTAGGATGGAGATATTGTACCAGTTGCTGGTTTGGACTTGGGGAGGATCAGCCTCCTCGAGAACAAAACTCTCGTCCAAGTCCAGGATCGCCTGTATGTGTGACAAAAGGCTGAGTTTACAATCCAAGAAAAACATTAGGTGAGGCCTTTAGAGCTTGTCATTTTCACTGTAGACTCAAAACGTGAAACTTATACTTTTAACAAAAACATGAATCATCTTCTACTTTAGGTTTGGCAAGTATGGTCAGTAATTACTGAGAAGAAAAAATAAAAAATTAAAAAGGCATCAATACTGAAGCCCTGTTGAATGAGCAAAGACACCACATCAGAGACCACCTCACCAGAAAGATCCAGAAAAAGCAATGCAAAAAACATGAGTGGGTGCCACTGTATGCTTAACACACACCAAAACACAAGACACCTTGTGCAAATTCAAAACAATTCCCTAATGTTTGTATCAGATAATGTGTTAAGGAGGGGAGCAGGTAATAGAGATAGACAAGAAAAGGATGTTGGTTTGTTGTTTTTTTAAAAACAAACAAAACAAAAAAAACTACAATACTCAAGCCATAGTGAAAGAGCACAGACCACATCGGAGACCACCTCACCAGAAAGATCCAGAAAAAGCAATGCAAAAAACATGAGTGGGTGCCACTGTATGCTTAACACACACAACTTACACAAAGGAACTTTACTCCAAATTATTTCAAGGGACTTTCTCGCATATAATCTGTTAGGGAGGGGGAGCAGGTAACAAATACAGACAAGCAGCAGTGCAACAAATGACATTTTAAAAGGAAGCATAATTAATGAACTATTAGCAGGTGCATACTCTTAGACATGGCTCAGATGACGACAGACACAGGTGTGTTTAGAGAGCGAAAGTGTTTGGTTTTGCCTAAAAAACCAGCAGGCATATTGTAACATTTGATTTATAAAAATGATGTTAGTGTATAGGCTGGTTTGATTAGATCGTTTGGTAATATACTTAGGTGTTCCTGCTGTGTTGTGTAAAGAATCCGGTTTAGCAATTGCACATATGTTGCATGATCTGTTATTTCAGTATAGACTATATAACATATGTACTCGTTAGTAGAGATGAGCGGGCTCGGATTTCCGAAATCCGAGCCCACCCGAACAGTGCGGATCCGAGGCGGGAAATGAAGCCAAACCGAGGCTATGACATCCAAGTCTCGCGTCGGATCTCGCGAGACTCGGATGTCATAAATTCAGCGGGCATTACATATGGGCAATTTCCAGCACGTCCCATGTTTTGCCCACACCATTAATTTGGTGGTGCAGCATTACCTGAAGAGTGACAGGGGTGTGCAGGAGATGCTTGCGGTGGCCCGCAAAATTGCTGGACACTTTAGGCATTCTGCCAGTGCCTACCGCAGACTCGAGCAACATCAAAAAAGTCTGAACCTGCCCTGCCATCACCTCAAACAAGAGGTTGTGACGCGCTGGAACTCCACCCTCTATATGCTGCAGAGGATGGAGGAGCAGCAAAAGGCCATTCAAGCCTACACAGCCACCTACGACATAGGAAAAGGAGTGGGGATGCGCCTGAGTCAAGCGCACTGGAGACTGATTTCCGTGTTGTGCAAGGTTCTGCAGCCGTTTGAACTTGCCACACGGGAAGTCAGTTCCGACACTGCCAGCTTGAGTCAGGTGATTCCCCTGATCAGGCTGTTGCAGAAGCAGCTGGAGAAAGTGAGGTAGGAGCTGGTAAACCATTACGATTCAACAAAGCATGTAGCTCTTGTGGATGAAGCCCTTTGTACGCTTTGCCAGGATCCAAGGATGGTTACTCTTTTAAAGTCAGAGGAATACATTCTGGCCACCGTGCTGGATCCTCGGTTTAAAGCGTATGTTGTGTCTCTGTTTCCGGCGGACACAAGTCTACAGCGGTGCAAAGACCTGCTGGTCAGGAGATTGTCTTCTGAAAAGGGCCGTGACATGCCACCAGCTCCTCCTTCATTTTCTTCCACAATTGTGGCTGCGAGGAAAAAGCTCAGTTTTCCTAAAAGAGCCTCTGGCGGGGATGCTGATAACATCTGGTCCGGACTGAAGGACCTGCCAACCATTGCAGACATGTCTACTCTCGCTGCATTGGATGCTGTCACAATAGAAAAAATGGTGGAGGATTATTTTGCTGACACCATCCAAATAGACATGTCAGACAGTCCATATTGTTACTGGCAGGAAAAAAAGGCAGTTTGGAAGCCCCTGTACAAACTGGCTCTATTTTACCTGAGTTGTCCCCCCTCCAGTGTGTACTCGGAAAGAGTTTTTAGTGCAGCGGGGAACCTGGTCAGTGAGCGGCGAAGGAGGTTGCTTCCTCAGAACGTTGAAAAAATGATGTTCATAAAAATGAATTATCAATTCCTCAATCAAGTACAGCACTGCCCTCCAGATAATACAGAGGGACCTGTGGTTGTGGAGTCCAGCGGATGAGGACGACATCTTGCCTCAGTAAAGCCAGTTTAGTTTGTACAGGGAGAGATGAATAGCTTTTTTTGTGTGGGGGCCCAAACAAACCAATAATTTCAGCCACAGTAGTGGTTGGTTTGTTAAAGTGTGCATGTCCTATTTCAACAACATCAGGGTGGGTGAGAGGGCCCAAGGACAATTCGATCTTGCAACTCTTTTTTTGGCATTATGTGCTCTTTGGGGCCTAGTTCTATCTCCATCAGAGATATTCCTGCAGGCCATGTCACCGGCACAGCTATGTTGGTGTTAGACGTGCGTCCGGTGTCCGCCATCTGTGCAGTGGAATATAGACTAGTTGAAGGAGGTTGTCTTTGATAAAGCCGATTATCGAAATGCGTGTTAGTCGTTTCTGTGCTTCAGCTGTTCCTCTATTTATACACTAAGCTCTTTGTCCTGCTTGTCTGATACAATCGCTAAAGTTTCCGTTACCATACTGTACTCTGTCACTTGCTTTAAATTCACTGGGCATTTCATTTTGATGTACACAGCAGACCAAGCGCTGCATACTCTGCTTATCAAGGGCAATGCCTAGCTTCCGCTAAATCAGACAAATAGGCTTTCCGTGATATTACATTGTCAGGGATTAGGCTAAACAGAGTGTCATGGTATTTGAGATCCCTACCTTACCTACACACAGCGTATACAGTGCTGCTATTTGTTCTATCATATTAATGTTTAGATAGGGTCTCTCCATATTAACACACTCCGCTTGTTCACATCACACAGTGAAGCAAGCGCTATATAAGTGCCTACTTTTATACATGTTAGGCAGCGTCTTTAATGAGAATACAGTCTCTATATAATTGTGAGTGCTTTAAGATCTTACATGACCTTTAATCAGGCCACTTTAATCGCTGCTCTATTACAGATCTCTGTCCAGCGATCATCATGCATATTTTTGCAGAACTAAGTTAAATATATAAACAGGGTCTCCTAGAATATGTACTATTTTATTTAAAGGAGTTTTAAGGGGCATTACATTCTAATAGAGAGCCTCATCATTTCTGAATAACCGAAATGATATAATTCTTGGTATAACTTACTCAGTTTATGACGTTTATCAGCACCATCTCATAATAACAAGAGATGCATAACATATCACACAGTATTGTAATTGGCACTATTCTGGTATTCATTATAGTTGGGAAATTGTGTAAAATTTCAATAGCTCACAAACTTCCCGGACTACTGAGATATTACCTACGGCTAATTAGATTGTTGCAGACAGGCACTCCATCTTGGGATCTCTCCTTATTACGAATGGATACATGAGATTGGTTTATTTTATTATATTTCCCATTTGGAGAGACCATTATAGACTATATAGAGCGCTTATATTATTGAGGATTTGTAATTATAAGATATATTAATTCTTATTGACGATACCTACAGCAGCACAGTTTGAGCAGTTATACTGCTTTTTAACTCTATTCCTATTTCTGGTTTTCATTCTACATGCACTTTTTAATATTTCGCTAATTATGTAAATGTTAATAAAAGTTTATATGTGCACACTTATTGTTAGGTGCGTTTTTAAAATAATACTAATAAAGAATATTAAAGATTATATATTTATTTTTCAGATAACATTACTACTCTAACCCTTTGAGTGCCCCATTACGCATACTCTTTCTTCTCTCTGATGATACATAATTACATTATGCAAGAGTGCACCTCCTTCAGTGATGAACTGTATACAATTCATTCTTAATTATTACTAATTAGATAAATCAAAATAATCACTGTTTCTGTAGTTCCAAAAAAGAGGAACTGCCATTTCTATTACTACGTTCTTTGTTTTTGTAGTTCCAAAAAAGAGGAACTGCCATTTCTATTGCTACGTTCTTTGTTTCTGTAGTTCCAAAAAAGAGGAACTGCCATTTCTATTGCTACGTTCTTTGTTTTTGTAGTTCCAAAAAAGAGGAACTGCCATTTCTATTGCTACGTTCTTTGTTTCTGTAGTTCCAAAAAAGAGGAACTGCCATTTCTATTGCTACGTTCTTTGTTTCTGTAGTTCCAAAAAAGAGGAACTGACATTTCTATTGCTACGTTCTTTGTTTCTGTAGTTCCAAAAAAGAGGAACTGCCATTTCTATTGCTACGTTCTTTGTTTTTGTAGTTCCAAAAAAGAGGAACTGCCATTTCTATTGCTACGTTCTTTGTTTGTGCAGTCCCAAAAAAGAGGAACTGCGGCCTTAACAGCTATGTTGGTGTTAGACGTCCATCCTGTGTCCGCCATCTGTGCATTGGAATTTAGACCAGTTGGAGGAGGTAGGAGCAGACATCTGTGCAGTGGAATTCAGACCAGTTAGAGGAGGTATTGTGGCCCCGGTACCAAATTGGGTACCGGGGCCACTCCACTACGCAGTCCAGAAAGCTACCTCGGTGCAACGTTTTGGACTAAAAACAATATTGTGAGGTGTGAGGTGTTCAGAATAGACTGAAAATTAGTGGAAATGATTGTTATTGAATGTTATTGAGGTTAATAATAGCGTAGGAGTGTAAAAAAACAAAAAAACTGGATTTTAGTGCTTTTTATGATTTTTTAAAAATAAATCAGAACCCAAAACCCTAAATCAGAACCAAAATCTTTCGTCGGGTGTTTTGTCAAAACAAATCAGAACCCAAAACCTCAAGCTAATCGGAACCCAAAACCCAAAACACTAAAAGTGCCCGGTGCACAGCCCTACTCGTTAGTGTGGTTGCTAGCTATTCCATCTGGCAACAGCATGGTCAAGAGTTCAAATCCAGAATCATGCCTCTATCTGTGCTAACTTTCTATGTTCCCATGGATGTACTGTTGTGTAACTTACAGAAGAGTGCACTAGCGTACAGTTTTCACGTGTAATATTAGTGTGCGGAGTTATGAATGTGAATTGTTAGCCGTTCCATCCGCATCCATTTTTAATATTTTTACTATGACACATTTTTCGCTATGTAGAACCAGAGAATGTGTGTGTGTGTGTGTGTGTGTGTGTGTGTGTGTGTAATACTTTAGTGTTTCTCATTCATCATTCATGTTGGCAGTAATGCATGTGCTGTGCTGTGAATTTCATGATCTAAAAATGTAAACTGTGCATGTACCAAGCATTGAGGCCTTGAATCTTTCATTGTAGATTGAATAATAATCAATGGATAGATTATTACATGATTCAAAATTATTGCCGTTCAACTGTTTGTTAGGAGAGACGGTGATGCTCCGCTTTTCCTTCTAGTCAATTTCATGCACATACTGTTTCCACTTGCACGTTAGTGTAGTAAATAAACAATCCCATTTGTATCAGTGGGTTCCTGAGTTTGATTCCTGCTACATATTGTGTAATATGTGTGCAGCTACAACACAGAGAATCAGCAGTTCAAACTGACTGGATTGCAAAGACATAGGAACAATCCACAGATGAAAAGCCAAAAAACCCAAGTGTCCGAAAAGGGCCAAAAGATTAAAAAATAAATTGTAGTCCAACTATTATTATTATTATTATACATGAATGATTTTCCATATCCAAAAATATAAACTGTGCATGTGCCAATGGTCTCTGTCTATAATATGTAAAAGTATTGTCATTATTTATAATTTAATCATGATAAAAGCTTGTTATGACTGATGTTGCTGCTCAACTTTTCAGTCTATTTTATTTCATTCACATATTGTACTCACCACTTGCACATTGGTGTAGCCGTTAGACAATCCACCTTGCAACAGTGCAAACCAGAGTTTGAATCCTCACCACCGCTCTTGTCTCTGTGGGATCACTAATAACCCTCCCATGTTTGTGTTGATGTCCAGTGTCCCTGCTGTAAGAGTACGCTTGGTTTAAGTTCGCACAAATCATTCGTTTAATTCACATAACATATTTTGGAATATTACTGGCGTATTGTTAGATGTTGTTGTTACAAACACACTAGCAACGAACTGTTGTAACATCAGCTAATTTACATTGCGATTAATTATAATGGAGGTTGAAGTGATTACAACATGGTTGTTTTTAAAAAAATAAAGAAAATGTTTAATGTTTGAACTACATATAAAAGATCTATTAGTTTTAATCCGGCAGCCGGAATGGATGGTTAAGGTATTGTACCGGAATGGATGGGGAATGCACTCAGTGCTCCATTCTATTCATTACTTTTTAGACTTTGATTTTGGTCACATTTTGACATTCACATAACAGTGATTGTTTAGACATTACATTATTCAGCTTTTTACCTTATTGATATACTGTTTCAATAAGGACATATCACTTACTTCATTTATTTTTTATTATTTTTTATTTTTATTCTTATGTTTTGATTTTTATTATTTTAATTTATTTTTATTTTCATTATTTTTATCTTTAACACATTTTTTATTTTTTTGGTTCACATACACGGGACAAGTTTTGTGTTTGTGTTACTATTATGGTGGTTGCATTTCATGCTTAAATGGATGTATCATATACTATATGTTTGTATTATATACTATGTGTTTGCCACTTCCATTTAACTCTGCTTCTCTATATGCGATGGGATCCGATAGTATTGTGATTCTAGTATATCTACTTCTGTTCTTGTATACATTTAAATTATTTTCTGCGGGTCAGGACATGCATATTAGTATAAAACCGGGACACAAATGTTTATGAATGAATGGAAATTACGATTGACGGGAATCATCGGCTCCAAGGTTTAACAATATATTACGTCACAGAGGGGAGGTCCCTGACAGTATAAATAGCCTATCCACACACTAGGTTGGGTTGCCTTGACAACACTATTCATAGCGAAACGCGCCTCGGCTTTGTACGTGCCTCCAGCTCCTGCCTAACTTTTAGGTTTATGTCTCCAATATATTCTTAAGGGCTTGGGGTACTTAGCAGGATACATTCATACTTCTATGTGGATCTCCTGTAGTAGGATAATACATATTAATCCTCACAAGGGTTCACCATATTATTACCGTGACTTATGTCCATGACTCATCTCATTATGAAAACAAGGGGCTGAGATTATCCCTGCTAGACCCATCCGATGCAGTGCCTCTTTCTTGGATATTTGATGTATATCTGCCTATTACAGCACTTGTACATTACTTATAGGGATTGAAGGAGCCTATCTATTGGCAGCTACGGCACTCTAATAGGGCTCTATATTTATTTTTATCGAGGCTGATCATTTGATAATCATGACTACACGATAGATACATAGAGTTAAGATTATTCTCACTATTCATGAGATAGAGCCTCATTCTTGGCTCTCTAGTGTATATTTATGTGTTTATCATAACGCTTCAGCACTTCTCATTAGGATTGAATGAATGTGCCTTTCAGTTATTATTAAAATTTATTAGGGTACATGAATCATTCAACTCCCCTCCTATTATCATTTAATCTCTTTATTGAGACTTGTATACAAAAACCTATGATTAGGTAGCTCTTATCATTATTATTAGAGCTGTGAGGTGTGTTCTAGTGGTTTTCTCCGCTAGATTTATCAGTTTTAATTTTTTGTCTCATTACTCTCTTTTTAATATTTCACTAACTTATCACATTATTAAATTATATTGAATTATTTTAATGTATATCAATGAAAATCATTATATTTTACCTTAAGGGTTCCTTGAGTGCCCCTTATATACACACTGTTCTCTTTCGTTATATACATTCCGCACAAATAACGCCTACTCTTCTCAACTTATTTAAGATCTCCGCCCACTCCATGCTCATTCCCCTCCCATTCCTCCCATTCCCATCCCTTTTAACTCAATTGGTCAGTCAACTTTGCAAATGCAGTTGCGATGGAGTTTCAGTAAATTTGAGACGCTTCGCTTACGTAATGGAGTATCTCAGATTGTGCAACGGATTCTAATAGTTTCCACTTCGCATCTCCCATTTCTGGGCATGCGCAGAGACGATTATTGTATTATCCGCAAAACACACAAGATGCGTTCCTTGATGAATCAGGCCCTCTGTTAGTATCTCATCGATTGAAAGACGGTATATGTCATGATGATTGGAATCTGAGACGGACTCATAGATGACAGTGTAAGTCGTTTTAAATATTGGACTTGTATAGATCAGAGCTGGTAAAAAGTCAACAAGCGTTCAGTTAGACAGAGGCAATTTCCATATTTGGAAAGTATTTAATAATAGTCTCCAACAAACCTCACATGTAAAAATATAGACTCTATGAATACGGGACTCATAAAAATCAAAGCTCAATAAGTGCTCATTTAGCAGAGATAATCTCTGTATTTATTAACATATAGCCACAGTCTGAAGCCATTCTCAGGTGGGTTATAATTTCCAATCCACAATCTGGATGGCGATGGCAAGACCCCACAACGATACAGAGAATGTCTGAGGTGTAGCAGCTGTTACACTCTTTACCAAAGAAGAAGATTGCTAAATTACAAAGATGTAAATAATATAGCAGTCGTTTGTCCTGAGCTTTTCATAAAAGTATGTCCTTTTTCTAAGCTTAAATGTAGCATCTGACCAGTACATTTGGCTTAGGACACCATGAAAGGGCGGGTCTCCTTGGTCTGATGTCGTAAGGCCAGTAGTGCTTGGAGTCGGAGGTGCCTGTGCAAAAATTCCAGTTCATTTGATATTTGTTTTCTAGAATGGGGTTTGGTTGTACACTCTTTATGGACTATCCTCTCCCCTTGTTGTGACAGGCTTCCTCTTTATGGGGAGGGTTGAAGAACTAGTCCCCTGGGTGAAGCTTCGACCAACCATGGAGTAAAGGGAACTACCTGTGACTAGCGGCGTGCGCTGTACTTAACATCTATCTGTCACGAGCCGCGGCTGTACTCACAGCCGCCGCGGCTTGCTTCTGGCTCCCTCTGGCGTCCCGGCCGTCGCCTTGATGACCGGGACGTCATTTCTCCTTCCTGCTCGGCCATCGCCAAGGCAACGGCCGGATGCCTTTCACATAGCGCAGCGTCCCGGCAGTGTTGGAAGCCGGGCGCATGCGCAAAAACGGCCACGGCCTGTGGGCTAATTAATGCAGGGAGCTGAAGTTATAGGCATTAGCCTGCATCTGTGTGCGTCTGTCAGGGAATAGCCCTGATTGGTCTGGTTCTATATTGCTGATTAGTCTGCAGGGGTGCATGTAAGTTCTGATTGGGCCATCTGTGTATTTAAGGCAATGAGGTTTGCTGCCTCATTGCCGGTTATTGCTTCTGTATCCAGTCTGCTGACCTGCTCTGTGCCTTGTTCCTGCCTGTTGGACTTTCTGCTGATTACCCATGTATGACCCTTTGCCTGGAATTGGACTTTGCTTGTGTATCTCGTGACCCTGACCTCTGGCTTGTATACCGACCTCCCTGTCTGCTCGTGGCCCCTGACCTCAGCTTGTTTATTCGTACTGCCATCTGCTGCCGGCCCTTGACCTCTGCTTGGACTCCACTCCGTTTGCCTGGGTTCTCTCCAGCCGATACACACTTCACAACCCTCTGTCAGTCTGCAGCCCAGCCTGTCCCCACCATCAGGGGCTCCAGTGAACACCTGACTGGCAGAGTAGACTCTGGGTTATGTCGTGCCGGCTGGAGGGGTTCCTAACAATATAACCGGCCCAAAACATGTACCGGAGACGAGGTTGGAATGGATGGAAGTGGAACTACACCGTCTCCGGCGCAAACCTTAGCAGGCCATGTTGAGTCCCTGCACCAAATAATCCAGGGATTGTCTGAGCGTTTGTCTGTTCAGAAAGAAGTTGCAAACACCTCACAACCCACTCCGAGTTCCACCTATGAACCTAAAATGAATTTGCCGGGTCGGTTCTCCGTAAATAGATCCCTGTTCCAGAATTTCAGGGAGAGCTGCAAGCTCTATTTTCGGTTGAGACCCCTCTCCTCCGGTTCAGAGCAGCAAAGATTCGGGATTATCATTTCCCTCCTACAGGGTGACCCCCAGTCCTGGGCCTTTTCCTTGCCGCAGACCAGTCCCACCATGCAGTCAGTAGATGCTTTCATCGAGGCATTAGGTCTACTTAATGATGACCCAGATCGAATGGCCTCCGCTGAGGCTCATCTACGGGCCTTGAAACAAGTTCGGCGATCGGCAGAGGAATACTGCGCTGAATTTCGTAAATGGTCACCTGACAGTGGATGGAATGACCCTGCTTTACATAGTCAGTTTCGTCTAGGCCTGTCGGAACAGATTAAAGACTCTTTGGTGCAATACACGACTCCTACCTCATTGGAGGATCTGATGCACCTCGCCATTAAAATCGACAGAAGAATTAAGGAACGCAAGTCTGAGAAGGAGACATCTTCTCTTCCATCTGCCTTGATTCCTGTTATCACGGATGATGAGGAACCCATGCAATTAGGAGCGTATCGTCTCTCTCCTGAGGCAGGGGATAGGAGGCGATCACAAGGCCTATGTCTCTATTGTGGCACTAAAGGCCACTTCTCCAGTTCCCACCCAAATAAGCCAGGAAAAGAGCATGCCTAGGGAATGAGGGGGAAGTTCACCTAGGTCTGCAAATTGCTTCCCCGAAAAATGCTGTATTGATCCCTGCACAGCTCACGTGCAGTGCTCGTTCTGTGGACCTGTCGGCCTTCATTGATAGTGGAGCTGCAAGCAACTTCCTCGACATCGGGTTTGTCCGCTCTGCTGGAATTCGAATGGTAAAGCTCAAATCTGCTATTACTGTCTGTGGCTTAGATGGAAGTCCGTTGCCTGGTGGCAAGATTTCCTGGGAGACCCGGCTACTACAGTTGAATATCGGAGCTCTCCATTCAGCATCAATGACCTTCTTCTTTATCGACTGTCCATCGGTTCCCTTGATCCTGGGCCACCCATGGCTTTCCCATCATAATCCTGTCATGGATTGGGTAAAAGGAGAAATTTTCCAGTGGAACTCTTATTGTACACAGTCTTGCTTGTCACTCCCTCTGCGTGTGATTCAGTCTATTCCGGAACACCTTCCCTCACAATATCATGAGTTCTGGGATGTGTTCTCCAAGAAGGCTGCTGATATTTTACCACCACACCGTGACTTCGACTGTGCCATTGAGCTTATTCCTGGTTCCAAGTTACCTAAGGGACGCTAGTACTCCCTCTCTGGTCCAGAGACCAAATCCATGCAGGAATACATTGATGAAAACCTGGAGAAAGGCTTCATCAGGCCATCTAAATCTCCTGTAGGAGCGGGATGCTTCTTTGTATCCAAAAAAGACGGAGGACAAAGACCCTGTATTGATTACAGGGGATTGAATCTTATCACAATCAAGAACACCTGTCCCCTTCCTCTCATCTCAGTATTATTTGATCAATTAAGAGATGCTACTGTCTTCACAAAAATCGACCTTCGTGGAGCGTATAACCTCATCCGTATCAAGGAAGGAGATGAGTGGAAGACGGCATTCAATACGCACTCTGGCCACTACGAGTATCTGGTCATGCTGTTTGGTCTTCGCAATGCACCTGCAGTGTTTGAGGACTTGATCAATGAAGTTCCTTGGTTGTTTCGTGGTCGTCTATTTAGATGATATCCTCATCTATTCCAGATCTTTATCCGCACATCAGTATCACGTCAAACAGGTTCTACGAAGATTGCGAGAGAACCACCTTTACGCCAAGCTGGAAAGTGTGAGTTTGAGGTGCAGAAGGTTTCCTTTTTAGGTTACGTAATCTCTCCTGAGGGATTTTCCATGGATCCAACTAAGGTTCAGGCTATCTTGGATTGGGTGCAACCAAACAATCTTAAGGCGGTGCAGAGGTTCCTGGGCTTCGCCAACTATTATAGAAGATTCATTCGTGGCTTTGATGACATTGTGGCTCCCATTGTTGCCCTGACCCGCAAAGGAATAGATCCGACTAATTGGTCGCCCCAAGCAGTAGCCCCATTCGAAAGCCTTAAAAAAGCTTTTGTCTCCGCTCAGGTCCTTAGACACCCGGATCCAGCTAAGGCATTTGTTCTTGAGGTCGACGCCTCTGACGTCGGTGTTGGTGCTATCCTATCACAGAAGGATCCTCATACTAATCGTCTACACCCATGTGCCTATTTCTCCCGTAAATTCTCTTCAACAGAAGCCAATTATGATGTCGGTAATCGAGAACTATTGGCAATCAAATGGGCCTTCGAGGAGTTTCGGCATTGGCTGGAGGGTGCTTCACATCAGATCTCTGTTATTACCGACCACAAGAAATTAAAATATATTCAATCGGCCAAACACCTAAATCCCAGACAGGCCCGTTGGTCGTTATTCTTTACCCGGTTTAATTTCCTGATCACCTACCCACCAGGTTCCAAAAATGTCCAGGCAGATGCTCTGTCCAGAAGTTTCTTGGCACACCATGTTCCAGTTACAAACCCAGAGCCTATTATTCCTCCTTCCATAATCCATGCTGGGTTAACCCAAGATCTGAGTATCACACTTCAGAGATTCCAGAGATTAGCCCCTGATACTACTCCGGAGCGATGTTTCTTTGTTCCAGTCCATTTAAGGAAGGCGTTTCTTGCAGAGGCGCATAATAGAAGGACTGCTGGACACCCTGGAATTCACAAGACGCTAGAAATCCTTTCCCGTACGGTCTAGTGGCCATCCTTGTCTGCTGACATCAAGAAACATGTCCTCTCATGTGAGGTTTGTGCCAGAAACAAAGTCCCCAGGATCCATCCAGTAGGTCAGTTAATTCCTTTGGCCATTCCTGCAAAACCATGGACACACTTGTCCATGGACTTTATAGTTGATCTGCCACCCTCTGCAGGACACAATACCATTTGGATCGTGGTAGACCGGTTCAGCAAAATGTCACATTTCATTCTGTTAACCAGACTTCCTACTGCTCGAGATTTGGCCATCTTATTCATTCAACATATTTTCCGTCTCCATGGACTTCCTACTGACATCATCTCCGATCGGGGTTCTCAGTTCATAGCACAATTCTGGAAATCCTTCTGTACCGTTCTCGGAATTAAGGTCAGTTTGTCATCCTTATACCACCCTCAGTCAAATGGGCAAACTGAAAGGGTTAACCAGTCCTTAGAGAAGTTTTTACGATGCTACACATCGGAGTTCCATGACAACTGGTCCTCCTTGTTACCCTGGGCGGAATTTGCCTGTAATAATTCCTGTCACTTATCTACCAAAACCTCTCCATTTTTTTGCAATTATGGTTTTCACCCCAGATCTAACTCTTTGTACTCACTCAAGTCCGTTGGTATCCAGGAGATCCGTTCCACTGCCAGGGATCTCAGAGTTATCTGGAGGAAAGTACAGTCATCATTGAGACAAGCCTCATTTGTTGCAAAAAAAAATTCGGACCGCCACCGTACCACCTGCTCCCTCAAGGTGGGCCAGAAAGTGTGGCTGTCTACAAAAAATATTAGGCTCAGACAGCCTTGCAAGAAGTTGGGCCCTAAGTTCATCGGTCCGTTCCTTATCATCAAGCGGGTGAATTCTGTCGCATTTAGGCTAAAAATTCTGGGCTCGTTGAGAATCCCCAACACATTTCATTGTTCTCTATTGAAGCCAGTACTTTATCCAACTGAAACCCAGTCTTCAAGTTTGTCTGGGAGAAATTCAAGCAAGCCACAAAGATACGTTATTCAGAAAATCCTTGATTCTAAAAAGGTGCAAGGGCAGGTGCACTTCCTAGTGCAGTGGAGGAATCACGGGTTAGAAGAGCGGTCTTGGATTCCTCGGAGACAACTCCATGCCCCTAAACAGCTGAAGGAGTTCTTCAGGAAATTTCCAAGAAAACCTGGGTTTCGGGGTTCCTTAACCCCTCCTCAAGGGGGGGTACTGTTACGAGCCGCGGCGGTACTCACAGCCGCCGCAGCTCGCTTCTGGCTCCCTCTGGCGTCCCGGCTGATTAGTCTGCAGGGGTGCATGTAAGTTCTGATTGGGCCATCTCTGTATTTAAGGCAGGAGGTGTTCCTAACACTATCTATCTATATATGTTATCTAATATATATAAGCCTAGCGTCGTGTGTTAGTGTGTGTGTTTGTGGAAAAAACTATTTTCTCAGAAAGGGCTCATCCAATTGACCTGAAATTTGGTATACTGATATTATTTGACAAAAAAATTATAATAGCGAAGTCAGTTAACTTCCATCATCCCCCCTTCCCCCTGTGGGAGGAGTAGTAAAGGCTAAATTTACGAGTTGAGGGCTCAAACTCTTGACAGTGTGGGTATTTATTTACCAGAGCCTGTGTTTGGTCATGGACAATTGTATGTCGCATTTTCACGAGTACGGAGAAACAGTGATGTGAAAGTGCAGGTTATGAATACTGCCCTTCAAGGAAGACTGATTGAGCACAGCGATAAGGTGTTTAGCAGAAACGTCGTGTATCGAGAGGTTTTAGAACAGTAAGACTATGGAGATTAAGGATGTGGCGATGAAGATGAAGGATGAGGTGATGAAGAAAAATGATGAGGTGGTGACATGTGGACAAAACCATGTTAAAAAAAGGGCGCTTACGTCGGGAAGTAACGCTCTTCCCCTGAGGAGGCCTGGCCTAGCCCCAAATGCATGACAAGAGCCTTTTTAACACCTTAAGTAGCTTGATTTGACTAGAATGCATTAGTATCATGCACGGGTTAACATTATATATATATATATATATATATATATATATATATATATATATATATATATATATATATAAAAATAAATAAATTAGTGAAGTGTAGGTGTTCAGATAGGTAAATTGTTGGCCTTCCCACACAAGTAAAAGTGTATAACTGACATGGACGCAAATTTGGTTGCCAAAAACATCTGTCTTTCTGTCTTGACAAGAAAATATGAAATCCACATACTAAGAAATAAAGAGAACAGAATTTGGCACTGGCATAGAATACGTGTATAGATGCATATGTGCTGACGATTTACGCCATGTGACGGAGTTAAAGAACCATATAAACTTGATAATTATTTTTCCTTCCTCTTTATGGGGAGGGTTGAAGAACTAGTCCCCTGGGTGAAGCTTCGATCGGAGGAAGCAAATGCAATGATAGCAAAGTTACAAAGTCCTTCATTAATACAGCTCATTGCAGACTTTGGCCAAAATTGGTGAAAATTTGTACAGTTGTGAAGGGATCATTAGAAAATAGACTGGAAATTACTGTAAATGAATATTAATGTTATCAATGATAATATAGGAGCAAAAACAGCTCAAAATCACATAATTATACCTATTGGATTTTAGATGGTTGAATAGATAAGATCTTGGTTGCAGGATAGAAAACAGAGAGGTTTAGTAAATAGAGTGAATTCACAGGGGGTAAAGGTTACCCAGTGGAGTACCCTAAGGACCAGTGCGCTTTAATATCTTTGTTGGTGACATTGCAAATGGTATTGAAGGAATTTACAGATATATGCAACAGGGTAGATACTCCAAGAGGAGTAAAACAAACGATTGATGATCTAGGTAGACTAGAGGAATGGTCAAGAGAGTGGCAACAACAGTTTAATGCCAAAAATTGCCAAATCATGCACTTGGGTTTTAAAAACCAATATAATTAATAGAGTTTTAATGGCACTATAATGGAAACTACTGAGAATGAAAGGGATCTAGGAGTCACTATTTCAGGTAAGCAATGTAACAAAGCAATGAGGAAGGCAAATCATATGCTTTGTTGTATAGGGAGAGGAATCAGTAACAGAAATAAAAAAATAATGGTACTGTATAGGTCACTGGAACGTCCTCATCTAGAATACTGTGTTCAGTTCTGGAGGCCGTATCTCCAGAAGGATATAAATACATTAGAGAATGTACAAAGAAGGGCAACTAAAATGGTGCATGGCCTACAGCGCACAACTTACCCAGAAAGACTAAAAGATCTTAATATGTATAGTTTGTAGCAGAGAATAGAAAGGGGGGACATGAAACGTTCAAATATATCCAGGGTTATAAGAAGTTACAGGAGGGAAACATTCTACAAAGGAAGAGTATTAGAACATGAGGTTATGCACTGACACTGGGGGGGTGGGGTGGGGGAAGTAGGTTCAGAGGTAATTTGAGCAACAATTACTTCACAGAAAGGGTAGTGGATAAGTGGAATAGCCTCCATCAGAGGTGGTAGAAGCCAATTACAGTTGAGAAATTTAATCATGCTTGTGTTAGACATAATGATATCCTTACAATGAACAAATTATCAAATAGGGTTTGAGGTTACCATAGGTTAAAAAATGGGCAGTCTAGATGGGCCAAGAGGTTCTTATCTGCTGTAAAATTTCTCTCCCCACAGTTCTAGCGTAAATATGTGACCGTTATCACAAGTAATCAGCACCTACACCAGACCTGACCTGCTGCCAACATTACACTGGTATTATTGCCTAATAAGCTAATTACATGATAGACAAGCAGGACTTTGAATAAGATTATGAGACTCCAATTAAACACAAATTAAAAATGATGCAAGTTACAGGTGTACAAAAGATGCAATGTGTAATTAGTTGCAGTATGTTACCATTGAAAAAATCACATTTGATTGGGCAATAATATAGAATTATAATATACTTTATTAAAATTTTGGATTATAGAATGATTCTTATTTATTGCTCACATACATTATTCAAACACATATTAGGTCTGATTAATTAAGGAATGCAAAGTAAACACAATTTGCGCTTTTTTAAAACAGACGGACATGCCAGCAGGTACACACATATTCAACAAGATCTCAAGAAACCTATCTAGTTGAATACAGGTGTAAGTACACTCTGTCTATATGGTACTTGGTGTAAGCAGACGGACACAACACACTGCAGGATACACATAATGCATATGTGTTGTGGCAATCGGGGCAGTTTTCCACATACTAGCAATAAGGAAAGACTAATTATTATCCTGAGAATCTGCAGGCTGAGGATACAGACAGGGATAAGTCTGAACACACACACACAGAGCACAGAAACACAGGTGGAGAACCGGGGTCTAATCAACTAAGGAAACAGCTAGTGCAGTGCTTGGGAGGAAGCTTACAAATCTGGGTTTGTGCTGTGGGTAGTGTGACTGATGCCAGCAAGTGACCAGTGTCCAGGGGACTAACTGTATAGCCAGTGTTAGGGTTGTGGGACTTGTAAATATTTTGGTGTGATTTTTGGTGTCATTGCTGAAGAAGCTGTATGTGCCATTGTGAGGAACAATTCTTTGGCATGCTTTTCACAAGTGATGTCATCGTGGGATTTGCAAAAGGATAGCCAGATCTTGCTGTCCCCAAGCCAAAAAACCCAGGGTGGTGAGTGATGCAATGCCGGCTTGTCACTATTATGTGGAAAATGCATTGGTTTTGCAATCTTTAAACACAAAAACAAATGTTTTGTTTGTTGGTTGCAAGTAGTGCAAAAATCTGCTTATTACAAATGTATATTTGCTGCATGTGGGAAATGCATTGGTGTTGCCAACCTTAATCACAATAGTGATAAATAGTAAGGTTATAATAGTTATAGTTAGTTATAATAGTAAGGTTGATTAATCCTAATAGTGCAATTAGGACTAAGATCGTGACAATGCAGCTAACATGGGAATTGTAATGAATTATGGGATACATACACTCAGGTACATATTTAGCAAGAAATTAAAAAGATATTGTACCTACACACAAAATGTCATATATTATATGTATTGTGTATAAGATTATGTTATTGAAATTATATTATTGCATTATTGTACAAGAAATTATATATATATATATATATATATATATATATATATATATATATATAATTTATATCTCCTGTATCAATACATACACACACGTTGTGGTTATGTATTGATACAGGAGATATTATATATATATAACTGTGTGATATAGTAAATTAGGTTTAGGACTGAAGTAGGCATGTCATAAGAGGGAAATTGTACATGCATATGGTAATGTAACGAGCATATCCAGAAATAGAATAAGATAGCGTGCACAATTATGCCGTAATTACGGGTTCTTTTACAATTGGTATTTGTTTTGTATGGGAATGTATTAATTTCGGAGACAGTATGTCATGTTTGGGATTTTGTAACTTTTTTATAGGAAGTCCCAAGTAAGCATCTAATATATAAAAGCCTAGCGGCGTGTGTTAGTGTGTGTGGAAAAAACTACCGGGTGACAGAGTGCTCAAGCTGCAGCGCCACCTGTTGGGCGGAGTTATATACTACACTGACCTACTAAATTCTTAGCATTATCTAATATATAAAAGCCTAGTGGTGTGTGTTAGTGTGTGTGTGGAAAAAACTATTTTCTCAGAAAGAGCTCATCCAATTGACCTGAAATTTGGTATACTGACATTATTTGACAAAAAAATTATAATAGTGAAGTCAGTTAACTTCCATCATCCCCCTTTCCCCCCGTGGGAGGGGTAGTAAAGGCTAAATTTACGAGTTGAGTGCTCAAAATCATTTTCGTGAGGTCATTTTACCTCATGAACACACATGCTGTGTTAGTGTGTGTGGAAAAAACTACCGGGTGACAGAGTGCTCAAGCTGCAGCGCCACCTGCTGGGCTGAGTTATATACTACACTGACCTACTAAATTCGTAGCATTATCCAATATATAAAAGCCTAGCGGTGTGTGTGTGTGGCGATGAAGATGACAAGAACCTTTTTAACACCTTAAGTAGCTTGATTTGACTAGAATGCATGAGTATCATACACGGGTTAACTTGTTTAGTATAAAACCTCAGACGTAGTGGTGCCGCTAGCAGTAATTTGTAAAGATGTTAAACCCCTCCAGGCTGAGTTATGTGTAGGCTGCATGAAGCACCTGGATTGGTTAGAGGGGCAGTAGGCTGGATTACCTCCTGCCAGGGTATCTGTGTAAATCTGTATAAAAAGCAGACTGTTTGACCATGTAATGTAATATTATACCATCTATAACTTCTGGAAAGATCTCTAATACCACAGACTGGCGTGTGAACTGTCCTTATTAGGACTACATAAGCTAATAAAACATCACTACTTCAAGATCCTGCTTTGAAGACTACTTACCTGTGCCTTATTTCCTGTAACCTAGACCAATCTAATCAGTTATCCAGAAATCATGAAGAGTATCACTGCGACAAGCTGAAAAAATAAAGTCGCTCTTTACATCTGGACGTGATTTCAACTGCCGGATTTACTGTCTGTCTGTAATATAGTTGTCACTCACCGGACTGTGAGTGCTACTTCCCGTGTATTCAGGAACCGTGGCCGTCCGCCATCCTGAGGGTCTGCACATGTGCAGCCCTTTCAAGCCTTCAATACCTGTTGCTTTTAGTTAATTGGCTGATCAGGCAACACTCCCTATTTAAAGCACCTGTGTTCAATACCTCGTTGCCTGATCTTGGAGTCTCATTCCCCATGAGTCTCTGAAGGTGTTCCTGTGTTTCCTAGTGTATTCAGCTCCTGCTGATTCCTGTTTATTCTATTGTGGTTTCCAGACCACTTCAACTCTCCTGTGTTCATCGTTTCTGCTACCAGCTGATTCCTATCCGCTGCCTCAGTTGCTTCTACAGAGTTCCTGCTCACTTCAACTCTCCTGTGATCATCGGGTCAGCGCTCCGCTGCTTCCATCTCTACGACTGGATATCAGACTGCCTCAACTCTCCCGTGTTCTTCATGTTTCCAGTTCCACTTACTACTGCTTCCTGAGTATTGCCTCGTTCATGCTGGTTTACCTACCGTGCGCTGCACCAACCTGATTACCGCTTCCACCTTCCAGTGGTCTCTCCTCCTGCCGGCCTTCAGCCGTTCAGGTATCCCTGCACGTCTCTCTGACAGCCTGCTTTCCTGAACCGCGGTATGCATACTTCTCATTGACTTTGCTTGTGCATTGCATATCTAGCTGGACTGAGTTATGTTCTCCTCCGGAGTCTTCTATCCACTGAGACTATTGCTACAATTGACTTTGTTTCCTATTGCCTGGATAGTTATTGTGACTTTGTATATTTAAGCAGTGCTGCTCAGTTATCATTGTATTGTGGATATCATCGTGGGATCAAGTTCTGTGTGCCCCGTATATACTCTGCATTGCATTCATCTCCTCGTGCCCCTCCTCACATATATATTGCAGTGGTACAACTTGCGGATGCAGACCACTGACTTCTGTTCCCTGTGACACCAGTTTCAAGTATCCTCTCACATAAGCAGTGGTACAACTTGCTAACGCAGACCACTGACTTCCCTGATTACCTACCTTCACCTGGATTTCATTCCTTCACCTAGACAGCGGTACAACTTGCTATACACAGACCGCTGACTCTCACTACCTCCTTGCTACTCCTGGTCATTCCTCCTCACTATAGCAGTGGTACAACTTGCTATACGCAGACCACTGACTTTCCTCACGTTTCCTTGTCCATCTAGTTCCTTGTGTACAGTCATCTACTCATTACCAGTGCTGCTAGTCATAGACTTTCCTCGAGCATTCTCTCACCATCTGCTGTTTCTCCTGTTCCGTTGTCACCCTGCTACCAGAGTACCATATTACCAACTATATTACTCTGGTAAGTCCATCATCTGGTGATATCCTGGGCAAAGACTCCTAGTGCCCGTGACAATAGTAAGTGGGTATTTTCATCTTCATGATTTCTGGGTTGTTCTAAACTGTCTCGGCATTATAAGTGCTGCTAAAGTGACTACCACTGAATATCTATCTGTACATATATATATATGTATTTGTGTAGATTTGTATGTATGTATGTATATGTAAGTATGTGCATGGATATGTACGTTTTTGTACGTATGTGTATGTAAGTAAGTGCGTGGATATGTATGTATGTACATACATACATAAGAGGGCAGCATGGTGGCTTAGTGGTTAGCATCTCTGCCTCACAGCACTGGGGTCATGAGTTAAATTTTCAACCATGACCTTATCTGTGTGGAGTTTGTATGTTGTCATGGGTTTCCTCCAGGTGCTCCGGTTTCCTCCCACACTTCAAAAACATACTGGTAGGTTAATTGGCTGCATTCAAATGTGTCTATGACTGATGTAAGTTCTCTGTATAGCGTTGTGGAATTAGTGGTGCTATATAAATGGCTGATGATGACATAAGTGTGTGTGTAGATTTGTGTGTGTGTATATATATATATATATATATATATATATATATATATTATAAACGCAGTTTACACACATACCTATGTTTACACACATACGTACCCTTATATATGCTTGCACACATATAGGCATCGGTGTAGTGATATATATATATATATATATGTGTGTTTGTAGATCTGTATGTCTATCTATTTATATTATGTTTTCATCCCAAATGGGATTGGTCTTGTTTATATTTCATTATGTTATTTGTTTGTCTTCATTGATTTATATCAGATTTCTTTAACATGTGTGACATATTTCTGTATAAATAAAGTGTTAAAAAAAAGAAAGGGGATGGTGGCAAGGGAAGCCCAGCCAGTCCTCAGCAACACGACAGGGTGGCATTGGACGTCTAATCCGTCACAATATGTATTTATGTACAAATGTAAATATTCACATACGTATCCTATGAGGTACAGGGTGGGGGTGTGGGTACAAAGTACCAGGCACCAGGTTTGCCTTGGGGGCCCATCACAGTGGAGTCACATGTGGAGACTACCCTGAGCCCTGGTGGCTGTGTCTCCCGCTCCATCTGTCCTAGGATGCGCAGAACCAGATTATAAGCAGCTTCTGACTGGACCTCTTGGTCGAATCCCCTGATATCCGTGGACAGTTCCGCTGTCCCAGGCACAACAGCTGATCTGTAAACTCAGATGGTCAGGAACTGTCTGAAAATGACAAGGTTTTGTGCAGTCATTTTAGTGGATGATGGATTTAGTGTTTCCAGTATTATCTTGGAGTATATAATAACACCATACATTATATCTGTACGATAGTGACTCATATTTCTGTTTAATAAATTCATCCCTAGGTAACAAGTAATTATCCTCATGTCATAGGATTTTCTCTGAATGCCATGTTCTTATAATTGACAAAACAGGTTAGTAATGGTATTCAGGTCATCACCAATCCTATACTAGCATTGTGCTTCTCTGTCCAGGAAAAGACCAAACAATTGCTTGTAAAATAAGCTGGAACAATGTAAAGATTGAGTGATCGCAGTCTTAGTGTAAATATCTGAGTATCGGCATCAGCAGCCTGTTCTGTGTAATATCCACCTTGTTCTGTGTAATATCCACCTTGTTCTGTGTAATATCCACCTTGTTCTGTGTAATATCCACCTTGTTCTGTGTAATATCCACCTTGTTCTGTGTAATATCCACCTTGATCTGTGTAATATCCACCTTGATCTGTGTAATATCCACCTTGATCTGTGTAATATCCACCTTGTTCTGTGTAATATCCACCTTGTTCTGTGTAATTGTAGCACCCGCGGGGAACAGGACAGACGCAACACAAAAGAACTTACCCTGTAAACGATGGTCACCTCCAGTCCGCCTCCGATATCCCAGCTGCAACCCGATCCCAGCAGATCCGCAGCCGCAACCCTTGTCACCTCCAACCACGTCCCTCTAAGAAAGAGACAGAGTTTACAGCCATGCTTACCAGGTAAGGGCTGTCCGAGAATACGGCAATGAACAAGAACACTCTCAGTCCAAGCTCTCTTGCCACCTCCTCACTTTGCTCTTGCCAAGGCACGGGGGACTACAGGCAATTGAGACCAGGACTAGTCCCTCCTCAAGTACCTCGCACACCTGCCGGTGAGGGCCTAACCGAAAGGGGGAATCGAGCATGATACTCACCTGGACACTCCCACTTACGATCCTGCTCTCCTGCACCTTCCCGACACCTGCGGATGACAAGGAACACACAGCCTCCCTCTGCACTCCCAGTGAGACTAAGATGGGCACCCACAAAACTAAACTGGCTACAACAGCGACCCGACCCTAACAACGCTCTAATGGTCGGCAACGCAACTAAGTCAAACAACTATGACTACCTAGGTGTGGTACACTAACGGAACTGCTCACTATGGGGAACACCAGCCGGTGTTCACGGACTAAACCGGAGGGCGGTTCCTAACCCCCTCACCCAGGTCATACCAAGAAGCTGCCTTCTTGCTATGGGGTCACCCACGGATCCTAAGGACCGGCTGCACCAGGCCCGACTGAGACTCACTGGAACAGCCCACTAACCCGCGTACAGACTGCCGCCCGGAACAGCCAATCGAACTGAACCGCCCGACTGCCTGCACCTGGGTATCGAACACATGTCCCACTCCAGAACCGCCAGGGAACCTGCACGGAACTGAGGACTGGGACACTCAACCGGAACCACGGGACACTCCTGGAACTGCGTTGAGCTGTGCTGCACTGCCACTGACTCACTCAGTCACCCCCTCTGGAAACCAGTGCGACCCCAGGGACCTAAGGGACGGGAAAACTACGTGTGTTCTTCCCTGACTATGTGTACGCTGGTAACTACACTTGTCCCCCACAGCACGGGTTAGTACAGGAAAACACAGGGAACAAGAGCCTACCTTTAATGGGGGCCTGACATCTTGCCCCTGGACACAGTTATGTAGCACACCCCAAAATACCGTAATACAAACAATACTCGCCGCACAGACAGAATAAATACAGTATACAGTACTTACTTTGCACGCTATTCACCAGAGCACACCGCTGCTAGCCAACATAGCCGGTTGCAACAGCACCCACAGGAGCCTCCACTCTACTGTACTTCCTAACTCCGTGTGCTCACCTCACACAGGACCGCGCCTACACTCAAGAGGCTATCACGCCTCTATCACACACCAGGGCCTTATGCCCTACACACCATGGGCCACACAGAGCCTTGTGCTCTGTTTTATGGGCCTCAGCCCCCTCTCTAACTCAGGGCTCTGAGCCCACTAACTAGGGCCTTGTTCCCTGCTACCTGGGGCACTAGCCCCTGCCTACTGAGGCCTGTGGCCTCCCTGACTATTTACTAGGGCCTTGTGCCCTTTATAGCCTAGGGGCTACCAGCCCCTACTCAGGCCCTGTGGCCTTCCTATGGCCTCTAGGCCACTACCTACCTAAGGGCCTTGTGCCCTTGTACCTTGGGGCTCTGAGCCTCCCCTACCTCCTCTAACTAACAGGGGCTTGTCCCCTTTAACAATATGGCCTACTAGCCCACTAACTCATAGGGGCCTAGTGCCCAAGTCCCTGGGACTTGTGCCCCTAATTTACTGTCCCACGGGCCTTGTGCCCGACCGTGGCCACGGGCCTAGTGCCCGACTTAACGTTGAGAGTACTTACCTGCTCTGCGCAGGATACTCAACTTGCCACGCCGTCTTCTGTCTTCTTTTCCGGGTCTTCCAGATCCTCCAGCTGGCGGCGCCTCTTCTCCCGTTCGGCACGGGTCTTCTTGCTGCTCCGGAGGTGGGGGAACTCTCAGCGCTTATAAGGGCTCCCCGCCGACATCTCCGCGATGAGTGATTAGTGGCAGGGTCGCTCCTAGCCCTTACAAGGGCTCCCTGCCACTTCCGGCGTCCTGTTGATAGATGTTCTCCTCTGCCGCTCCGGACGTCTGCTCTTCTCCTACGCCGACGGACTTCTGCCAAAATGGCGCCACCCAGCGACTTATATAGTCGCCGGCGTGACGTCATCAGCCGGCACGAGCACTGATTGGCTCGCGTCGGCGCCAATCTTTTAAATGGCCGGGCGCGAGCCGCGATTGGCTCGTGCATCCGGCCGGTGATTGGCCAGCGGGGAAAGATGAGCCCTGATTGGCTCATCCTTCCTCCGCTGCCAGAACCTGGGGAAAAGAAGCGATACTCACCGCGGGAGCGCTGGACGGGTGAGTAACCTTCTTTCTTCGCCCGCTTGTAGGGCTCAGCCACTAGGGGAGTCTTCAGCCCCTCCAGGGGCACCGCGACAGCCGGGATCTTCGCCCTCTTCACGGGCACCGGCTCCGGGGACATCTCCACATAATATCCACCTTGATCTGTATAATATCCACCTTGATCTGTGTAATATCCACCTTGATCTGTGTAATATCCACCTTGATCTGTGTAATATCCACATTGGTCTGCATTCGGCTGGGGATTTTCACATGTTTTATTGGCAGAAAATGGCCCACAGCAGAATGAATTGGTCCTTGTCATTCTGTTCAGTCAACATAATGTAAATTTCCAAATAAAAGCACATTCATCATCATCATCACCATTTATTTATATAGCGCCACTGATTCCGCAGCGCTGTACAGAGATCTCATTTACATCAGTCCCTGCCCCATTGGAGCTTACAGTCTAAATTCCCTAACATACACACACACAGACACAGACACAGACACAGACACAGACACAGACACAGACACAGACACAGACACAGACAGAGAGAGAGAGAGAGAGAGAGAGACAGAGACAGACTAGGGTCAATTTTTGATAGCACCCAATTAACCTACTAGTATTTTTCAGAATGCAGTGATTGTACCTCTGCATCCTGTACACTATGAATCTGGATCAGCATCTCATCTCTAATTGGGATCCAAGAACACCACATTACTCAATTAACTCCCAGCATGCTCTGCTTTACAATGACCACACGAGAGGACAGCATTCTTCATCCACCATCATTGCCCCCATTATTTACCATCACAGGAACGTGAAACATTGGAGAACTTAGTAACTCGTTCTCCCCGGACCCATGTTTAGCATGATAGGGAACTGGTATTGGCAGTGTGACAGCACCTGGGTGATAAGCAGTAGTACTGAGCATCCGCTAATTCTCAGTACTTGGGATCCTGTGGTGATGTAGTATCAATGACTCCACTCAGTATGAGTAATACAAGTGTCTTCTCTACAGAGCATATGGAACTCAGTCTCTTTGCATTTAGAGACAGTATGTGACAGGATGGACCTTCAATGCCATCCTGGCTGTTGTGTTGATGGGGACCGGCTGGGCTGGCCGTGCCACAATCCCTTTTTCTTTATCCCAAATGCACCCACTAGCCGCAGTAGTAGAGGCTTTTGCTGCTTCCACCACTAGACTGCTAGTGAACCCTTTTGCTGGTACACCTGGGCTGGTACCCCTGACCCCTTACTTTCAGATCAGGGTTGCTGTGGATGGTTCCCCCCTGGCCTATCACACTGGCCAGAGCTGCAGGTAGAGGGCAAAGCGTTGGTACTGGATGCTGGGTCCAAACCTCAGAACAGCCGGATAACAGATTGATTTGGTCTAATCTGTTGGACACAGGAATTACACCAGGTAAGTATTCGTCAAAGCAGGTTCCTGAAGCAGTGATGCTTTATTAGCTCAAGTGTCCTACTGAGGACAGTTACATACACTAGTTTGAGGTACTAGTGATATCCAGAAGTAGAGATGGTATAATACATTATATGGCCGAACAGGGCCATTTTTATACACATTCTGACACATATGTTAGCAGGGAGTAACACCGCCCCCTGATTCTAGATGTCTCTGCAAAGACTGATAAATCACTTTCAATAATTACCATTAGGGTGTAATATATTCTTTAACTGTGGTCTAATGCAATTTAAGCTTTAACAAAATTTACATCAATTTCCTGTATTACTCGCATCCTGAGTCTACATTGTTCAGACAGGTTCTAAGATACAGGAAGAAAACCTACACAGGACGGAAAGGTAACGACCTCCTGCTACGTTGGTCAATTCACATAAAAACACCTAATTAGCATGATTAGTCGCCTTCAGAAGTTGCAAAACAAAAAGTGAATTTCCTCCCCTGGCACTGTCTCAGAAATAAATACATCTCCTATGCAAAAGTGCAACACAATATAATAAAAATAAGTAAATTTGCAATTATATAAATTAGCACACTGCGCTAATAATTTAGATATATTTATATAATACGTTTTTCCAGCCACACAGTATGATAAGGAGTAATGTAATAATGTATGCTTAATGGAAGAAACATACGTAATATGAGAGGTGCATCCATGATAACAGCAGCAATACATCAATAAGCAGAAATATGTTCAGGATACAGCAGAACAGGAGCATTTTCTTCACATTAGTAGTCTAACTTCACTGTCCTCTTGTAGCTCATTGCATAAGGTGAAGCTACTTTGTAGGAATACAGCTTATTTCAATGTAGCGGACACTGTCACAATCCATGCAATTATCCATTGAGTAAATCACAAAGCCCCAGATTGATTATACTGATTAGCACGTGCCCTAATACAGTTGTGACACTACCTGGCTCAGGCAGGGTCTCAAATTCATCTGGATTCCTCTGATTCAAGGATGATTACTCTACACCAGGTCCCAAATAAGATAACAAGAACCACTGCCATCACCATCTTCAGAATTATAGATAGTTAGCTCCATATATCTGTTAAATTGGATCTTTAAACCTAGTAGTTGAGGCCAAAGCATCAAGAGATAGGTTAAATTCTTAAGAACAGGAGAAAATAAATGAGCTTTAAGATTCACCTGGATGCAGTGATACCTGGACATTTTCACAAAATACAGGAGAACTTCAGTTGCAAAAGGAACAATGAAGAATCTAACAGCAAAGCACAAAAGTGCATATTTACTGATAGCAATAAAGCTGGATTCCGTGTGAAATTCTCAGGTACCAAGCTGTCAAAGTTTTCTGGGTTGCCAATCTTCGTTAAATATTTTGTGTACCAAAAAGGAAGAAAGCATACCATTAGTGTACACTGTGTGATAATTAAGGCAGTATGAAATCCAATTCCAATGCTATAGCACTCATCGGTACCAACATTGGACCTTAATTATATCAATGTCCGTCTGTGAATATGATTCCGCTTGTATATGAAAAAAATGTTTTCGAAAAAACATATCAAATATTATTTGATATACAGTCTGACGATTATGTAGTATATCTAATCACTGATTGTTATTTTCTGTTGAATTCATGTATGACAATGTATATTGTATGTAACCTTGTGATGTAATCTCAATGTGTGCTTTGCAAGATGAACCTCTGCAAGTGTCAATAATCTTTTGAAACTAGACAGAAAGATATATAAGCATCTCTGAGGAGGTTTTTGGTATGCATAAAGGATGTGGACCTGACCAGCCAGGCCGAACGAGCAGAGGTGAGAAGTCCTGTGAACATTCCAGATCTCAGTACATCCCTAGATCCCTTTGAAAGCCCTGTGACATTTGAGAGATCAATCTGTCCTTATTTATAGCTAAACTCCAAAAGGTGGGGGGTTAGACAGCTATGTGGAAAAGGGTTTAAAATCTTCTGCCTTAGACAATAATGTGTGCATTTTCATGGGGGGGGGTCTATCAAGATTGAAGTGTCTCATTTCTAATAAGTAGTGACTCTGGTTTTAGTTCCTATTTTATTTTCTGAAACTTATTTGTGCAATATATTGTGTCTTGTTATTAATTTTTTTAAACTAAGCCTTGGAAACATTTTTCAGGTTAAATAAATTTTATCTAGCGTATTCTCCGTGATTCTTTATGAACTTACAAAGCCCAGAAAGGCTCATGCTGCATGTGTACGTGATTTAAGTGTGAAAAATTACTAAGTGGTTTTGGTGAACATAAGGACACCATAATAAATCTTTCATGGTGGCAGAAAAAGTGTATTCATTGCTAAGTGACTAAGGTGATGCCAGTCATGGCCAGCTGTTCATATTGCTGTATCGGAGACAGGTTTGCCTTTCGTGACATACAGGTTAATTTTGTTGCCTAAAATTGCATATATTAATTAGTTAAAACAAGTTACAACATGTACAGACAAATGAGCCCACAGATTCCGAGACAATCCTTCAAAACTTTAATTGAAGAAGAAAATAAAGACAACCGCACCTTTTAATTTTACCTTGTTAAACTCCCATCTCCCCTTATTTGTTAAATATTCAGATTCATTATATCTTCTATCCTTTAACAAGGAGGTGCCATCATTAGGACTTATTCAAACCATGTGTGATTGTACAAGACAGGACTGACATTTTGTGAAGATGCACTTAGAGAGTAACTCAAAATATACTTTAATTCTTTATATATTAAAATAAAAATAAAAAACTCTCATTGTGAGGTCTTTTAAAATTGTCAGTGAAATATAAAATTAAGTAAAGTAGTAAATGATTAATTAAAGATTAAATGTGCTGTGTTTTTATTATCTTTATCTCCATTGATTATTTTTAAACATGATTGTTCTTTGTTATATATGCTGATATTTGCTGAGTTTTCCACAATGTTTGAAATGTCAGTAATGTTTAAATATATATATATATATATATATATATATATATATATATATATATATATATATATATATATATATATATATATATATATATATACACACACAAGTTAACCCGTGCATGATACTCATGCATTCTAGTCAAATCAAGCTACTTAAGGTCTTAAAAAGGTTCTTGTCATGCATTTGGGCCTAGCCCAGGCCTCCTCAGGGGAAGAGCGTTAGTTCCCGACGCAAGCGGCCTTTTTAATGTGTGTTCATGAGGTAAAATTACCTCACGAAAATGAGTTTGAGCCCTACCAAGTTTCAGCCCTTTTTGAATTTTTTTTCCCACACACACTAAGAATTTAGTAGGTCAGTGTATAACTCTGCCCAGCAGGTGGCGCTGCAACTTGGTTTTTTTTCCACACACACAGACGCCACTAAGCATTTATATATTAGAGATATATATATATATATATATATATATATCTCATACTTGCCAACTCTCCCGAAATGCCTGGGAGACTCCCGCATTTTGCAAGAGTCTCCCGGACGAGTGTGGCAATCTCCCGAATTCTGCCCACTTCACTTCCTAGTGAAGTGGGCAGAATTAGATCCCAAACGAATCGCGGCGTTTGGCCCCAAAATGACGCGATTTTGGCCGTCCCGCCCCCCTCCACTGGCTGGATCCCGGAAGGGAGCTGAAAAAAGTCGGCAAGTATGATATATATATATATACACACACACACACACACACACACACACACACACATACATACATACATATATACTGTAATGATTAGTAAAATAAAACATGTCTGTCATTCTGTTCAGTGCAAAAGGGACCAACATAGATGAAGCAAACGTCAGCTTAGTATAATGATACTAATAGACTGGTCAGATTAAGAAGGGATTTTCTGTTTATCAGTTTACAGTCAAACCTGCCACATAATTAATCGAGGTTTAATAATATTATTATATCCCATTTAAATCACAGAAGGACTGTTAGAGAATTACTGTATTCTACCCAGCTTTACAGAATATATATTTCCAGTTATAGTGTTGGCCGCAATTTGTGTTTATACCAAAATATCAGTCCCCCCAAAACACAGTGTTACAGCAACATATATGATGTATTGTAAGTGCTGGCCCAGTGGAGGCACATAGGGACTATTAATCAGGACAGAGGAAGATTTAAGGTATACATTGCGTGATACCCCAACCAAACCCTGAGTACCCCCCTGGGGTGTAAATATATACCGAAACATATAGAAATATATGTGTGTATGCATTTCTATGTTTATCTCATGGTATAATTTGCTGTAATTACCTATATTATCTGCTTTATCTATGCCAGTGCCCACATACACAATTAAGTGACTTGTGTTGCTTTAAAATATACAGGGATATAGCCAATGGATTTTGAGTTTTATATTGTATGTTGTGCCAATAACAAAATAATTTTATAATAATTGCATTTGCTTTTCTAACAGATGTGTTTGGACTTTTCTCTAACCTACTTGTAAATGGAAGAATATACTTAGAAACCCAGTTAAAACAATTGTTTTAGCACTCTACACAGAAGATGAGGGGGGGGGGAGGCTCTGACTGGACAGCAGCTGAGTTTTGGCGGCAGAGTTCTGAGTTTCAAAAAAACGAGGTCTTTAACTGCTGAGGTGACAGACTGACAGCAGGGGGACACGCAGTAGTGACTAGAGTACTGGGAATGTGGAAATTCCCTTCCACTGAAGCAGAGTCTCTGACACAGATTGCACCCAACAGCGGTGAGTAAGAAGAGGAGAATCCCTGTTGAAAGGTGCCCTTATAAGGAGCTTCAGGGGAAGACATCCAGAGAGGTCTATAATATTTAATCTCCTCACAGATTTCAGCCCTTCTTTACACTCCCAGCTGACATCTTTAATGTACCACTGATTCACTGGCTGGCTGTAACTTATACTCAGCAATTAATATACTGCAGAAAAAAGATAAAAAATAAATCTAATTACATGGACTGAGAAAGGAGAGATAAAGAGCCAGGCATTCCAGGCAGATAATTACAATGTCTAACCGCTATAGATAATTCATGCTAAGTAAGGACTGAACTGGTTAAACCCTCTATGCAGTCGGAGGAAAACTGTCAGAATTGATGAAGTACAGATATTGCAGCAGAATCCTTAGGGTCAATTGCACCTGCAGTAAAGAGGTCTCCTCTCCAAACCTATAAATATTAAATTGCGCGTTTCGCATTGACTGAAAAATAGAAGGCTACCCCAGGAAACGAAAAAAAAAAAACAACAACTTTGCAATATTAAAAGCACTTAGTCTGTGTGAAACAAGTTCTAAAGTGTAGAGAATTAAACTCACCTCAAGCTGCGGAGTTTTACTTACTCACTATCAGCCGCAATGCTAGGTTACATGAGACAACTCCTCACATGCACTACCTCTACAGAAAAGTACTGAACTATATAATGGGGAATAAATGTCTAAGTTGATATGTACTTCGCAGTAATTAGCGTATAAATGGGGTCTTACGGTTGTCTTGACAAATACCTTGTTGAGTTATTGAATCCGAAAGTTATTGATGTATGCAGACAATTGTGATAAATGCATTAGTTTAATGCTATGGAATTATCTATGCAAGGGTTGACGATTTAATTTGACAGAAACGTCCAAACATGTATCAGGGGCTTTCCTCCTGAATAAAGTGAAGCTATCTTGGAAGATAGTGTTGTCATTTTTGTTTGGTGTGTAACCAACCTCACCTCACTGGTGTTAAGAGAATCCAAAGAATCGTAACCGTGAACAAAAATCACCTTGGACTGTCAAATTCACCTCGTTACACTGCACAGCATCTGACGGGATATTACAATTGGAAATATCAGACTAGATTTTGGAATTATTAGACTCTCTCCTCAGACTATTAGGATGGATGTTGGGGGTATTATATTGTACACTGGAGCTGTTAGACTGCACAGTGAGGAACGCATCTCTGTGAAAGAGAACCTTTGTGGTTGTTTTGTCCACCTGACTTTAGGGATCGAGATAAGGAAGGTTTTATTGCCTTCTTAAATGTCCTCACAATCACGCCTACCAGTGCACTAATGGGGAAATTATCTTCACGCCATCTGAGGACCCTGTTCTAAAACAGCTGCTCCTCTTTCTCTCTCAAATCATAGCTCCTTATTTTTGTAAAAATACGCTTATGAGCCCTTTCTAGCGGCGGCTGTACTGCGACAGTGGGATAGGTTTTCTGGCATTCAGGACAAGCCCTACAAAACCTTTTTACAGCTAAATAGACTCCAGGCCAGTAAAACCTGTATAGAATTTGTTCTCTCATTTTACCTTCTCCTAATTGTCTGCCACCCACCTGGGTGTGTGGAGTTCATAGTACTAGGGGTACATGGATTTGTAGAACTATTATTCTACATTCCTCTCCTTCACAGTAATCACACGAAATAGGACGTTTTTGACAATATATTATCATTATCATCATTTATTTGTTAGGCGCCACAAGATTTCCGCGGCACCGTACAAACAGTAGACTATACAGGGTGAAACAGTACCGAACAATAAACAAAAAATACCAATACCTCAGAACATCCAAGCAGGCTAATGCAATAAATACAGAGCAGAAGAACAGGTATGGAGACTGGAGGGAAGAGGGCCCTGCTCATTCGAGCTTACATCCTAAGGGAGGGTGAACAGAACAGGCACAAGGGGAACCAGTTGAGGCATGGGGCGAGAATAGGCCGTATGATGGCATACAGCCTTTCGAATTGACAAGTCTCAATATATCCCCAAAATTATTAGCCAAATTAATGACATACTTTAAAGTTACATCATTTTCCTGGTTATGTGCAAAGTTTTGCTCACTCAACAGTTCTGGATAAATAGAGCAGTCTGTATCCTCACCAACAGGTGGGGCAGACACCTCTGCGATGTCACCAGCCAATGCTGCTTTTGACTGTCCAGGCTTCTGTGAAAGTCATGCCTGTGACCCCCCCCCAGGAAAGCATTTCAGTTTGGCGGCTCCCAAAGACAGAGGCCCAGATGTTCTGGGTTTTGGGCAGATCCTTTAAGATCAGGCTTTCGACCTGTGGATCAGTTGCCGGCATGTCCGGCTGGATTTGCTCACTGAGGACCTCTTTTAATAGTGGGAAGCCTTGCCCCAGAATAAGGGGATAGGGCAATTTAGGCTCTATAGCAGCCACTACCTTCATGGTTTGGCCAAAATAAACCTTTTTAATCTCCTGGTTACCACATGTGTGCAGCGCACCCTACACATTCCTTTGCATAATCTCTTGCTGCATGCACCTCTTGCTGAATCATGACAAGCTTTTGTTTTAAAACAGCAATTTATTGGTCTCTCTCAACTGCTATCTCTTTAAGAGCTCCCACTGCTTGTTCTCTTTCTCCATAAAATTGTATTCTCTCTCTGCAGTTTCTTTAAGAGCCTCCACTGTTATTTTCCTTTTCCTCATATAACTCTTGCAATGCATGCAACTTTCTCAAGGACTCAGAAAGAGCTTCTTTTACAATACAGCAGTTTTCCTCTCTAACCATTTTCTCCAAGGAATCCCATACACTTCCCTGGCCATAAAATCTAAACCAAGTAACACCAGAGCATGAGATTCTCCAACTTAATCTCCACTTTGCAAATTCCTGTGCATGTTTTCCAAAGTTTCCTGCTCTGACTGAATTTCAGACACACCTGTATGTAAACTTTATTTTGGACACACTTATTCTCTCTCTTGCCCATATTAATGAAGTAAAAAAAAATCTGTAGTGGCAGCAATTCCTATTTTTTCTATTTCAGCTGTTAAACATAAAACTTGAACTTTACATATATCCAGTACTTGCCACAGGCAATTAGCAAAACAATGTTTCAGCATCCCACACAGGCAAAACAACACACTTCTCTGCACAGGCTTTTTCTATGGACCCCACCCAACTCACAGCTCAGTGAATAGCCAAGGTGTGGCCCTACAATGTCCAGCAATTTTTAAAACTTTTACCCTCTTTGGAAAAGCAAAATAGGTAATGAACAGTTCACAATAATGTTTCTCATAAATGATGTCTCTCCACAGGCAAAATATTTGCTTTCTCAGCAATACAGCACCTCTTCCCTGCAACTGACAGCTTTATAACAGTTTGGTGTGTTACAGTGGTATTCCACACATTTCACTCACCGCTGTTGCATCTTGTTGGCTGGGTGGTCAGCTGTACTTTGGCTATCCTTTGCAATCCCACTTCTGACACCACTTGTGACACAGGCACCCTCTTGGTGATTCTCAAATGGATAAGTTCTTGCTGAAAACAGTATTATTTCATCACAATAAACTGCATGCACTATGTCAAACTAACACCAGGCAACCTATAGCTAGCTGGCATCATTCACAATAGCACAAAACTGTTTTTTATCATTGAGACTCCTCCCACAGCCTTAGCTTGATGAATAGGAGACACTCCCACCTTGTCTTTAGAAGGAAGTCTCCTCAGGTGCTCTGTAATTACTGTTCATTGCAGACAAACATTGTCAGTCTGCTGTAGAAAAGACACTTTCAAAGCATGTAAGTTAAATCATATTCTATATTTCTACTGTGTCACACATGTCTTACACCTATATATCTTTGAATCTAGGTTTACTGCTATACCTGTGTGTAACCCAGTCTGCAGTCTTTACCTGCAGACCGTCAGCTGAATAGCTGATTCCTCTCTTAGAGGCCTATGGCAAACCTCTCCCTTTGCCTCAGTCTTAACATTGTTTGCCATATGTTAATAGACACAACAGAGTACAGGATACGCACAGGCATATGTGCAATATAAATTCACATTATAACACATGCAAAAAATTGTTTAGAAAATAGATGAACAATTAATAATACTATAACCATTAATACAAGTATATGTTTTAAAATATGTTTTTCTCAATGTTTTTTTTACACTGAACACATAAATTAAAATTTTCTTAATGTGTATTATACATACAATGTTTTTAGTCTTTTTACCTGCAGACACATATTCTTTGCTATCTGGTGGCGTGCCAATCTGTAGTGTCTCTGTCATGCCCCTGAGAGCCATCTTCAGTTTTAGAAAGATGCCTCCAGGGGGCATATAGGAGGCATATTTAAGAGGTAGTGTTAGAAAAGTTACAGACACTTACCATGACTCCGATGCATTTCGTAGTGTCCCGCATATTTATGAATGTTGCATCACAGCAGATATTGTGGATATCCGCTGCTTTGCATTCTGTTTCGTTTTTGGGAGCAGTCACCATTCAATAATATGGTGACTGATCCCTCTCGCAAAATCTAACAAGTTCCGAAAAATATTTTTTTTCTGTAACTTGTTATACTAATGTGCGCCAGCTGAAGCCGGCGTACATCATCGAAAATGAAGCATACACTTCATTTTTCATTTATATCCAGCTCTGCTTCGAAGAGCAAAGCTGGACAGTGCATTTGTGGGAAAGGATCATGTGATCCCTCCATGTCGCATGATCTCATTTCACTGCTAGAAGGTTCCTGTGCGCAGCCTAAAGATCTTCGAGCTGCACATGCGCAATTGCATTTTGAAGAGGAACGAAGAAGACAAGGAGGAGATCCGCAGACGAGCAGATTGCGAAGAGGTGTGGTAAGTATTTTTTTTATCATAGAAACAGCAGTTTATCGGAACTGTGTTGGATTTTTAATAAATTTGAGAAATAGTTCAATCCTTATCCATGCGATAAGGATTGATAACTATATTTCATTTTTGACGAATATTGATAAATGTGACCCAAGGTGTTGTGAAATTACAAGTCCCAGCATGCTCTTCCAGTTATCGGCTGAATATCGACTGGCAAAGCATGCAGGTTAGCCAGGCCTATATATAGTACAGAGTGATAACACATTCACACATTGAGTACCAGCGCCACCTGCGGTCCCTCCAGTGCAATCACTCATATAACATTACTAGAACATTCTTTGTACAACAGAGTACATTGATATAGTACAGAGTGATAATGTCACGGGCACTAGGAGTCTTTACCCAGGGATCACCAGTTGATGGACTTACCAGAGCAGTATAGATGGTAATATGGTACTCTGGTAGCGGGGTGATCACGGAACAGGAGACAGCAGATCGTAGAGAATGCTCGTGGAAAGTCTATGACTAGCAGCACTGGTAATATATAGGTAATAGTACACAAGGAACTGAATGGACAATGGAAACGTGAGGGTAGTCAGTGGTCTGCGGTAGCAAGTTGTACCACTGCTATAGTGAGGAGGAATGTCCAGAAGCAACGAGGAGGTGAAGAGAATCAGCGGTCTGCGTTAGCAAGTTGTACCGCTGTCTAGGTGAAGGAATGGAATCCAGGTGGAGGTATCCGGGAAAGTCAGTGGTCTGCGTTAGCAAGTTGTACCACTGCTATAGTGAAAGGATACTGGAACAGGTGACTCAGGGAACAGGGAACAGTGGTCTGCCTCTAGCAATTTGTACCACTGAATATATATGTGAGGAGGAGCACGGGGAGAGACATGTAATGCAGAGTATACACGGGCACACTGAGCTTGATCCCACGATGATATGCACAATATATAAATGACTGAACAGCACTGCACAATAATACAAAGTCACAGGAACTATCCGGGCAAAAGGTAACACAGTCAAATGATGGCAATAGTCTCAGCGGATAGTAAACTCCAGAGGAGAACAACTCAGTCCAGCAAGATATGCAATACACCAACACAGTCAATGAGAAGTATGCATACCGTGGTTCAGGAGCAGGCTGTCAGACAGGAGTGCAGAGATACCTGAACGGCTGGAGGCCGGCAGGATGCGAAGTCCCAGGAGGGTAGAAGCGGTAATCAAGTAGGTGCAGCGCACAGGTGGGTAGACCAGCAGAGATAGAAACAAATACTCAGGAAGCAGTAGTATATAGAACTGGACACCTGGAGAACACTGAAGAGTAGAGATGGTCTAGACGAGATGAAAGCAGCAAGGCGTTGATCCGATGCAGACTGGCGAGCTGACACAGGTAGGAACACTGTAGAAGCACGGAGAGCGGATCAGCTGGCTGCAGACACGAGTAGAACTGAAGGGTAGCGGCAAGCAGGACACTGCAGGTACACGGAGGTAGCGGATAGGAATCAGCAGATGCAGTCACGATGAAACACGGGAGAGTTGAGATGAGCTGGAACTGTTGAGCACGGAGGCAGCGGATAGGAATCAGCTGGTGCAGTCTCGATGAAACACAGGAGAGTTGAAGGGAGCTGATAACTGTAGTGCACAGAGGCAGCGGATAGGAATCAGCTAATACAGTCACGATGAAACACAGGAGAGTTGAAGTGAGTTGATAACTGTAGTGCACGGAGGCAGCGGATAGGAATCAGCTAATACAGTCACGATGAAACACAGGAGAGTTGAAGTGAGCTGATAACTGTAGTGCACGGAGGCAGCGGATAGGAATCAGCTAATACAGTCACGATGAAACACAGGAGTGTTGAAGTGAGCTGATAACTGTAGTGCACGGAGGCAGCGGATAGGAATCAGCTAATACAGTCACGATGAAACACAGGAGCGTTGAAGTGGTCTGGAAACCACAGGAGAGTTGAAGTGGTCTGGAAACCACAGGAATCAGCAGAGCTGAATACACGAGGAAACACAGGAACACCTTCAGAGGCTCATGGGGAATGAGACTCCAAGATCAGGCAACGAGGTATGGAACTCAGGTGCTTTAAATAGGGAGTGTTGCCTGATCAGCCAATTAACTAAAAGGAACAGGTACTGAAGGTTTGAAAGGGCTGCGCATGCGCAGACCCTCAGGATGGTGGACGGCCACGGTTCCTAAACACACGGGAAGAAGCACTCACAGTCTGGTGAGTGACAGATAACACATTCACACATTGATTACCAGCGCCACCTGCTTTCCCTCCGGTGTAATCACTCAAAATATTCTTTCTTTATTTTCTGGTGTGTCATTTGCTGTGCCATGTCTGTAAACGGGGCTTCCAAGACTATAGAGTCTGCTGGCAAGTCTGTACAACACTATACTTGTACCACACAAAGTGCATAATTATCTTATGTCCTGTTATCTGGTACTGACCTCGCAGAGGCTGTATTTCCGTTAAGTGCCTTTATCACCAGTGTCATACACTGTAGTAGGTGCTAATTTATTTTTGAGTCCCAAGTGTACTGTAATCGGTATTGGGTTTACCCAGAGTGTAACACACCAGTACATGCATGTCAATGTATATCCTTGCTCTTTGTCTTTTTATATTTCCCTTATAGGTCTGTGAAAAGAGACCCCCAAGACTCACAGAGTCCGCTGGAAGGTCCAAAATATAATTATGATTATGTTGTCAGCAGACTGTCGCTGCCACAAGTCTACTTTATCACAGAGAACATTTTTTGCAGCCATAGTGAACAGTTCTAGGCATAGCTTAGCGGACCTCCAATCCTACACGGTCCACTGAAGGGTCTGTACAACACTAATGTGAACGGTTTAGTTCTCCGTTAGGAACTTCCTCATCTCTATAGTCTACCAGGATTGCCGGCTGAGATCTGGTTCAGATTATTCTTTTCTCTTTCCAAGACTGATGGGTCACTGGAAAGTTGATTCAACACTATGCGGTTGAACAGATGGTCAAGTGCCGCTTCCTTAGCGGAGATACCATCTTCCAAACACTTGTGTGAGTTCTCTTGGGCTATGGTATTGTTTGTTTACCACATAGGTGGTACCACTGTACTTGTTGCTTCACACTTTCCTACCTTGCTTAGGCTTGAGTTGGGTGTGCGTGACTCCATACCTATGATGACCAGACTGTCTGTATTTCCATAAAACCTCAGGATTATACTTAAATATTGGATCTTTCATCCTTAATATTATTAGTGGAGTCTGAATATTTTCTCTCTGGTGTAATCATGTATTTTTTTTTCCCATTGTGTGTAGGACACCTGGAGCTTGGCTAACGAAAGGCTTTCCAAGCTTGCAGGGGCCGAAGCACAGTCTGGACTGTATAAAAATGCTGTATGAGTGTAAGAATATCTTTAGGCCAGATGCCCTTGTGCAGGGGTGTGAGACGGAGTCCTAGTACGAGCTTTTTCTGCAGCTATGGAGGAATCAGCTTGGGCTACGTCACTGACGACATCCAGAGCCCAACTCACTCAGGTACTATCTAAAACCATGGATGTAGGTCTACCTTTTTCTTTCTCAACATTTAACATACATACCTGCTTCACAACTAGCGCTAACGATACTGGGACTTCTCAGGTAGAGGTGAGTCAGCTAGGGGTCTGGCTAAGGATGCTTCCTTATGTAACATCTCCCTAGCTTTTCCCAGGGACACCAGGCAAGCATGGTATTCCTGAACCAATGCATTCCTTTGTTTCTAACTTTCAAGGTGGATGGGGAGTTACTTTACGTGTCTGAGAGGACGGTTTCTTGTGGAGTGAGGGATGCCTCCATTGCACACGATGTGGAAAGCTTGTTCCTGGGTGTTCAGCAGTTTAAATGCTCTGCGGTACGTGCTGTTACCGATTTTACTACCTTCATATTTTTCCATGAAAAAGAAACCAGAGGTTTCTGTTTTTCAGATTCTCCTCCACTACCAAAATTTTTCATCTCATTGGCACATGCAATGGCAGGTATTTTGTTCAGCTCGTTCAAGTCTCTGGACTAGGTGTACACGGTTCCTCAGACTGGGCCAGCATAATGGTTTCCATTCTTCATGAGTTTGGGCCTAGAGCTGAGATTTCTGTGTCTGGACACTGTGAAAGGCTTACACTCAAGCGTCTTTGGCTGCTGCCTCTGTCCCCTCATGTTTTCTGCACCCCTTAAATTGGCCAGCTGTTCCTTGAAATTACGTACTTGTGAAGCAGATGCATGTTCTAAGCAAACTCTGAGGGTTCACTAGTTTTACCCAGTGCTGAAGTCCTGAGTTTCGTTTGGGAAGCAGTTTGGTTACCCTTGGATACGTGTCTTTGCTTCTGGTTCCTCAGTGCTGCTTATGATCCATGGACCCCTGGAAGGCATATTAGGATGCCATGGTGATCTTTTGAGTTTTGCAAAGGTTCATAATCCTGGTGTTTCTTAAGCGGCTTGTGGTGTTACCGATGCTACCAGTGGTGCAGGTGGTGGGCTTCTGGTGGCTGTATTTTGGCTGTCCTGGCTAAGGTTCTCTGACATCTTGTAGTTGGTTATCGGTCTGCTTTGCGGTGACTTCCTGGTCTTTGGTACCGCTTGTTTGTCATCTGCCTTGGTGACCGGACTCCTGATACCATGATTCTCCTGGCCAGGGGTTTTCTTCCCATGATCTTGTGCAGTTTGTGATTACAGTGCAGTTCTTTTCCTTGTGGGGAATGTATGTATTCCATGGTGTGCAGGCCCCTCGAGTTCTCTGCCTTGGATCTGTGCCTTTTTTGTTCTACCACTTACGCTTTTCAGTCTGTATTTTGTGCGCAAGCATTGGTGGCCTGCGCATGCCCACTCTCTTCTTGTTGGTAACTTTCCCGGTTTGTTTCACATCCCTTGTGGTGTTTGAGCGCAGGGGTATGCCAGATACATTCGCTTGTCTTTGTGTCTGCTCTTCTGGTTTCTAATGCCATTTGGATTTTCTTTTCCTTCACGGGGGCAGTAAAAGGAAACACAAACTCCTAACTCCAAACCCTAACTCTAACCTTAACTCCAAACCCTAACCCTAACCTTAACTCCTAACCCTAACTCCTAACCCAAACCCTAACTCCTAACCCTATCCCCTAAAATATTACTTACATTGGATGAATGGCAGCTGGGTCGGTCCATTGGCACTTTAAGAGGAGTCGCGTTTTGACGTCACGTCATTTTCCTCAGTCGGAAACACATCAGGTCATCACATCACTTCATCTGTGTCTTGGTAAGTCGCTTATTTTTCAGGTCGGGGTAGTAGTCTTCGGAATTCCCATGTCGTTGTAGTCGCTGTCGGGGTAGTCAGTATTGTTAAATGGTGCTACACCCTCTCTTTTCACCATTATTTTTGTTTCACCCCTCTCAGTTGATACCTTCCTCTGCTGACTGTTAGCTCAATATCCTCTAGCTGTTGACTACTTTCCACATGCTCCCGGCTGCCTCTCCCCTCCTTTCGCTGCCCTCTTCCTTCCTCCCAATTCATCCTCTCACCCTGTGTCTCCCCCATCTTATCCCTCCTTATACCTCTGACTACAATTTTCTCCGTCATTACCTCCTTCCCTCCTCTTCTCTCCCATCCCCCTCTTACACCATGCCTCCCTGCTCACATCCCTTTCCCATACTCTCCCCCCGCCCTATCCTCCCTCACAGACCCTTCTCACCCCTGCGCACCTGTAACCCTACTAATCTTTTCTATATTATTACTTCTCTTCCTTTTTCCTGTGTCCTTTGGAACGCCAGATTCATCTGCAATAAACTGCCCTCTGTCCACAACCTTTTCTTATCCAAGTCTTTCAATCTTCTTGCCCTCACTGAAACCTGGCTCTCCTCCTATGATACCGGTTCCGCTGCTGCTCTCCTCTATGGCAGCTGTTCCTTCTCTAACACCATCAGACCTGGGGACTGTCCTGGTGGTGGCGTGGGTATTCTTCTTTCCTCCAACTTCACCTTTCGTGTCATCCAGCATGAGCTTTCCCTCAAGTTCTACTTCTTTGAGGTCCACTCCTTCGTCTCTTCTACCCTATCCAACTTCGCATTGCAGTCATTTACCATCCCCCTATCTCCCACACTACCTCTCGTCAGACCTCCCTTCCATTATTCTGGGTGACTTTAACATCCCCATTGACAACCTCTCTGACTCGGGTTCACTCAAACTTCTTGCTCTCTCCTCATTCTTTGGCTTAACACAATGGACCTCTTCCCCCATCCACTCTCTTGGCCACTCCCTTGATCTTGTTTTTACCCACCTTTGCACTCTTTCATACTTCTCCATCTCTCCATTTCCTCTTTCTGACCATCACCTCCTCTCGTTCACCCTCTCTTCATCTCCCTCACCTTCCCCCTCACCTAAACACACTCTCACTCGTAATTTTGACACGCATGACACAGCTATCTTCTCATCCTTCCTTGACACCCTCCTATCCCCTCTAACCACCCTGACCTTCCCCAAACTGACAACCGCCCACTATAACAATACCCTCTTTTCCACCCTTGATACTGCCTGTTCTGTGTCACCTGTTTCCCTCCGGTGCTCCAACCTCCAACCTTGGCACTAGAAATTCACACGCCTCCTTTAAAAAAATGAACAACACTGGAGAAAATCTTGCTCCCTTGCTGATTTTCTTCACTTCAAATTGATCCTGTCCTCCTTTAGCTCTGCCCTCTCCCTAGCTAAAAAATCCTACTTCAAGTCTCTCATCTTATTTCAGTCATCCAACCCCTTCGCCTTGCTACTTTAAACTCCTTACTCTCCCCTCCCTCCCCTTCCCTTCCACCCTCCATTGCTGTCACAGACTTTGCCACCTTCTTCTCCACCAAAATAGATTTCATCAGAAACGAAATCTCCTCCATCTTCTCTCACTGCCCCTCAGCCTCACCCCCAGTCGCTATCCAACCATCATCCTTTGTGCTCTCTTCTTTTTGAAGCTCTCTTCGGCCGAATGTGCTGGATCTCATTTTGTAAATAATATGTATTTTCCAATAAACTGCTCTGTGATTGGTTCTCAGATCACGTGTGGGCAAGCTTATGTCACTCGCAGATCTTTTCTACACTTGTGTGCAAAATGTCTGCCTGTCATTCACTCATCATATCCTAGCACAGAGGGGGCGGATAGATGGAAAGCATACTCCGCTATTTGCAATTACTGGCACTTTATAACAGGAACCTGTACTTGCAGGCACCTGATAACAGGCACTAAATTCATAAGTGTGGTAGTTTTTGTTCTAGCCGAGTTGTAAATGTAAGTGTATAAATACATTGATTGAGATGTAACTGCCAGAAAAAACAGACAGTAATTTACTTATGGTTTTAAATATGTGTCTAATTTAAAACATAATTTTGGGATATGATTTTGATAAGGTTTAAAGTAACACATCTATTGGGCCATAATTTACCTCATGAATCTGGTCCTCCTATCCTCACAAACTTACTGAAAACTTACAGTTTAGGCAACACAGAGGGTATAGTGGTGTTATTGACAGTGAGTGAGATTAGAGGCCAGTTGGTGACTCTGGCATGAAGGACAATAATGAGCTCTGTATAGAACATGATTTGCTTTAGCTATCGTTGTGACATCCATGGGGCGAATGCAGAAAGACAGTGGTTTTAAACAGTGCTGAAAGAAATAGGGCAGGGAATGCAATGTACATTTGGGTGTCCTCGGTGTAGAGGTGGTATTGGAGGCCAAATCACCAAATTAGTACCCCAAGACAAGATATGTATAATATTATAGTACAACATTTAGGAGAAAAAAAGAAGCCTTGTGAGACCTCAATAGAGAGTGAGAGTGGAAGGAGCGGTTAGAGAAGTAGGAAGTAACCCAGGAGAGAACTGTGTCGAGATGGACAATGGTGTCAAGGATGTGTAGGAGAAGAGGGTGTTCAACAGTGTCCAAAGCAGCAGAGATTTACAGGAGAATGAATATTGCATAAAAAAGTATTAATATTTATTTATAAACACAATTTCAATAATCAAATGAAACACAAAATAAAATCAAACTGAAAATACAAACTCCTTTGTAAAAAGAAAAAATATACAAATTTCAAATACCAAAAACATGTATGTTGGTTTAATCCCATAGGTTAGAGGTGTTGCAAGGCAGGTCATGCTGGAACCCATAATGGCTGTCTTCTTTATCTGTTTAAAATATTAGAGAAAAAGCTAACAACCTTAGGTCATTTTGTATCAAAATATTACTGGACTATGTGTACTTGAAACACACCTATACTTTCAAGCTGTAAAAACTACAATTTATGATGCCTTAACTGTAACACAGGTCCCCCAATAACCTAAAAGGAATAACATTGTTAACTACAGATACTCAAATGCTGCAAAGGGCAACCCCTTTATGTCTTGTTATTACTCCATGAAATAATCCTTGCCGAACCTCCTTTGTGCTCCACCTGACAGTTGGGTCATAAGGTTTGTTGGAACAAATTGCAAACATTTAGCTATTTACTAAAATGGTGTATGTTTCTCACTTATCCTCAAAATGAAAGAGAATGTAAGGTATCTCCAATCAGAAAACATTTACAAATCAGTGCCTTAAAATCAGTACACACACACCACTTAGTTTATGTACTTTACCTGGGCAGAAAAGAAACTTCACATAGTTAGTCAGATATATGATACAAATATTTAGCGGTATAATATATAATTGTATAATTATTGACAATAATAAAAATGATAAAATTAAAAAACGTTTGTTATGAGAGGAGTTCAGGCTCAGCTTTTCCTTCTAGCTTATAACATGCACGTATTGTTTCAACTTGCATGTTGGCTTAGTGGTTAGACAATCCACCTTTTAACAGTGGAGACCTAAGTTTGAATCCTTACCAATGCTCTTATCTATCTGGAGGTTGTATATCCTCCCCATGTTTGTGTGGATTTCCTATGTGTCCCTTATGCAAGAGTACTCTTGGTCTAAGTTCGCACAATTTTAACAAATTAAGCTGTTGTGCTTTCATATTATTATTAGCGTATTATTAGTCGTTTTTACAAATATTAGACAGATCAATCACTTTACATTGCAATTTATTACAACTGTGGTTGTAATGAAAAAGATTGTTTTTTAAAAAGAGTACACATTGTTTAATGTTTGCTATAAATAGACAATAAAATTGAAAAAAATAGAATTTTGACTGAAGTGTATTAAGATATATGTTGTGCGTATTTAGTTGAGGGTGTTTTAAACGAACTATGCTTTTTGAACAGTTTAGTGTTGTTATTCAGTGCTGCTACGCTAGCTGCTTTGGACTTAAACATGACTCCGAGCTTCCTTAACTTTAAGCAAAAAGTTAAGATAAAACTCTGAGCATTTCTTCTTAACTATCCGCCGGCTCTGGAGGTAAACGCCTACGCTTCTTAAGTCAGTACTAAAAACGCCTACTCTTCTTAACTCATTACAGATCTCCGTCCTTTCCCCTCCCCTTTCTAACCCTTTTTTCATAAGTGTTTGGAGGACCTCTTAAGTACAACACAACAGAAAACAGCGCTGATGACTGATACACACAATCATTATACAACCATCCGTGGGTGATAAATATATATAAACACTTTATTAAAAATGAACCATAAAATATGCAACACTGGCCAGTGGATAACAACTAGACATATAAAAAATCAGATCAACCGACTGTGTTGACCATCAATAAGGCTGATGAACCATCAAATCGATCACTTCTGAAGAGAACCAGCTAAATGTCCCACATCGTAAAGATACTATTGTCCAATGACCCCGTACAAGGTCATGAAGTGGAGCTTCAAAATAAGTGTGGCCACACTGGTGGTGGAAAGTGTATGTCACCGCGATGATGGTGAACCCCACTTCAATGCTTCTTACACATGTAGTATGGAGGAGAATATGCCATAAATGCCACAATGAGAAAACCGCCACTCCTGAATGGAAATCAAAGTTGCTAAGCTGCTTGAGCAGTAAGCGCAATACAGACCTGGTCCGATACTCAGTCCCGTATTGTGGTCTGTATGCGCACGCACCTCATACCCAGACGAACTCCGGGACCTCCGTGGTAAATATGTAGGTGAAGACGGCAATTCGTGTAAGTAGTGGAATAGCAGCTAACACAATCGTGGCACCAAATATATAGCGATAATATGGCTCAAAAAAGGCAACCTCCAAGAATCCACTAGGGATATGAGCTGGGTCATGGAATAGTGCTATCCAGCGGCTCAATGAACATCCAAATCACCTGACGCGTTTCATCACCTGCCTGGTGATTTCTTCAGAGGAGTCTTCTGCAGTTAAGAATGATTTTCATCTTAAGTTAAGAAATTCTCAGCATACGCAACAGATCTTCTTTCTTAAGTCCCTTTTCTGGACATGCGCAGAGAAGATTTTCGCAAGATCTGCAAAAACGGCAGATAAGATCAGTAATGAATCAGGCCCGTAATCACTATCTCACCGTGATGCGTACCAGCTCTTTTAAGAGCCAGATTTGAGCACTAAACACCACTCTTCATATAAGAACCTTTAATTATTTGCTAACCTACAGATGTAACACTTTAATTCATCCCCCAGCTGTCCTGTATTAAAACCAGAACTCTGAGTTAATGCTCTACCTGCTACCCTTCAGTATTGATCCTATGTAATCATTCAGGAGGAATCACCTCAGTAACCAACAAGGAGGCGCAGCAGCAGCTATCCACAAGACCTAAACCTAAACGGTTCCAGGTGCTGGGGAAGGAGCCTGGTGATGGCAGCTGTGACTGGTACAATGAGCAGCAGAGTGTTTTGTTGCTGGCTATGTAGCTTACAATAATGTCTGTGTGTTTCATGGGAAGGAAGACGTTTACTGGATGTAACAATCACATGTCCCTGAGTTAGATGCCAATAAATATATTGTGTCATGCAGTCAGATATTTCATTACACACATTACAAGATTATAATTGTTTTATTCAGATCCTCCTTTACTCCTCCCCAGTGAACAGCCGTTAAAAATGGTTGAAAGTAGTAAATATAGATATACATAGACACCATCAAATTCAATTACTTACAATGCCAAATGCCAAGGTCAATGTTATCCTGCTTGACACATGTCTGTTTGGTTCAATATCTCTACTTTTAGAAACCTCCATGGGACATCAGTCTAGACGTGGTCCAATCTCTAAAGTCTCCTGTGGTTTTCAGGATACCCTGACTAGCAGGTCATAATCCTGCTCACTGCCTCCAACAATGCCTAATCACTCATAGCAGTAAAAACCTAGTGGGGGCATTATATATAGCACCCCCACCATCCACGTTTATCATTAAGAGTATCAAGATGTTTTTAATAAAAAATAAACAGGCTGAGGTGATGCCCCCTCACCAACCTTACAGCTGCTCCAATGATTTACTACCTGAAACCCAAAAATTACTTGAAAACCAGTTAAATACCATCCAAAATATATTGATGATAATTGAAAGAGGGGTCTTATTTGTCCACATACCTCACCAGCTGGAGCACATATCTTCATTGAGCATGACTAAAGAGCTCTAAATGCAATCACAAAGTAAAATCAATACCCATTGCCTCCATTCCGGAGTTGTTGAAGAGGCATTGCATGGTGAAAATATTTAACAAGCTAGACTTAAGAGGGACAGTGGCCTAGTGGTTAGCACATCTGCCTCACACCACTGGGGTCATGAGTTCGATTCCCAACCATGGCCTTATCTTTGTGGAGTTTGTATGTTCTCCCTGTGCTTCTGTGGGTTTCCTCCGGGTGCTCCAGTTTCCTCCCCACACTCCAAGAAAACATACTGGTAGGTTAATTGGCTGCTATCAAAATTGACCCTCTCTGTGTGTGAGTGTGTGTCTATATTAGGGAATTTAGACTGTAAGCTCCAATGGGGCAGGGACTAATGTAAATGAGATCTCTGTACAGCGCTGCGGAATTAGTGGCGCTTTATAAATAAATGATGATGATGATGACTTGTAATTTGGTCTGATATACTCTGGGGATGAATGACACATGACTTTCTATTTGGCTATGGGCACTTTGAGTACCTACAATTTGGATTACTTACACTGTGTCTGATTCATTAAGCAGCTTAGACAGGAATTTTGTTAAGTTTTCTGGACAAAACCATGTTGCAAAGCAAGGGGTGTAAATTAGTTTATTATTTTGCACATAAGTTAAATACTGGCTGTTTTTGTCATGTAGCACACAAATATCAACTTTAAATTTCAGTGTACAAATAAGTTATCAAGTATTTGTGTGCTACATGAAATAACAGCCAATATTTTCCCTACGTGAAAAATAGAAAACTAATTTACACCCCTTGCATTGCAACATGGTTTTGTTCAAAAAACTTAAGCAAGAAAACTTACATAAATTCTTGCCTAAGTTCCTTAATGAATCAGAATGATGTATTCTGAGATATTTTGGATCTGTATGAGTGATCTATTTTTATGAAATTCTAATATATAATTATATAATATATAATTATCATATATTCGCAACATATATAACATAGACAACACATCAGTGCTGTTTTGGGATGCTGAAGAACACAAGCACTTTATGCAATACTAGAAAATGCATTTCTGTGGTTGACACTACATAGTTCCTTTGGTATATTATCTACCCTGAAGGATTAAAAATTGATCCAGCCAAGACTAGGACATATGAGTCTGGACGATACCCACAGGCGTAAAGGCAGTACAGCAATTCTTAGGATTCACCAAATATTATCAGAATTTCATACACAATTACTCTAAAATAATTACACCTATCTTGGCCCTAAACCCCAGTTTTCTGGTGGCAATTCCTACTCAACAGTCTTTTTATCAACTAAAAAAGGCCTTCCAAACTGCTCCTGTGCTTGTACATGCTAATGAACATGGAGGTAATTATATTGAGACCTATTCAGGTGTTATGGTTTTCAACGCTCCTTATAGGACAGGGTCATATATGTAAAGTATGTAGTTATAAAAATCCATGTGAATTTAAATAAGGATCTATTCCTATATCCTTATGTAAGAGAAGAAATAGGGGGAGGCCAAAGAATTCCTTACGTGGAAATCGAGGGGTCAAATTCTAATTACTCAATTCATAACATTGAAGCTGAGATGGAATGGGAGGTAGGACTAACAATCCAAAAAAGTTCAAAGACAATGAAAAGGTGGATAAAGTTCTAAAATTCTAAAAAGATGCCCAGATCAAAGATATTATTAAACCCTCTAGGGGTCAGGATGTCAAGATTATAAATCCACTTGGCTTCTTCCTTTGAAATGGCTGCTATAAATTCCCCTCCTTTCCAAGGATTCAATAATTTCTTTATTGCAGTAAACTGTAATTGGCTAGGATCATGATTGTGTATCTGAGAGAAGTGGGCAGATACACTATAGGAATAACTCCCAGGCGCAAGTGCAGATGTATGAGATAGACTAAGGATGAAAGAAAATGGCTAGTTAAGCCGCATAGGACCTCCCTCCCTGCACAGACAGAACCTCGGGGCAGCTTTGAACACACGTGGAACGCTAAACCGCCGGAACGGGACTTTCCGGGTACATCTTCCAGCAGCAGGTTAGTTCCATCAGCCCCTGCTTGACCTGATTATTCACATTATGAGAACTGCACCAGAACAGATTGAATATTATTTCTTTTCATTATCAATAACGATCTGTTTGGACTGAGTATTCACATTGTTTGAACTGTATCAGAATTGATTGATTTCATTTGGACTGTTCTAGAATGGATTGACTTCTATTCCTCTCTACTACTACTACTACTACTACTACTACTACTACTACTACTACTACTATTACTACTACTACTACTACTACTCCTACTACTACTACTACTACTACTACTGCTGCTACTACTACTACTACTACTGCTACTGCTACTACTACTACTACTGCTGCTACTACTACTACTACTGCTACTACTACTACTATTACTACTGCTGCTACTACTACTACTGCTACTGCTACTACTACTACTACTACTGCTGCTGCTACTACTACTACTGCTACTACTACTACTACTACTACTACTGCTGCTACTACTACTACTGCTACTACTACTACTACTGCTGCTACTACTACTACTACTACTACTACTACTACTACTACTGCTGCTACTACTACTACTACTACTGCTGCTACTACTACTACTGCTACTGCTGCTACTACTACTACTACTACTACTACTACTGCTGCTACTACTACTACTGCTACTGCTACTACTACTACTACTACTACTGCTGCTGCTACTACTACTACTACTGCTACTACTACTACTACTACTACTACTACTGCTACTGCTACTACTACTACTACTACTGCTGCTACTACTACTACTACTACTAACGGAGCATTGATTTATTCATACAATTTGTATTTACACACTGTATGGCTGTGAGTGGTTTATATTGCCATCTGCCTACATCTCCGTTTATAGAGGATTACTGGACTTCATTATTTAATCATTTGTACCTTCTCATTGTACCTATTTAAGAATATATTGTAATCCAGTGCACTGGTTATTTCTGTTAATCCATGATTACTGTTTGTGGCAATATTAAATACTGACATTTTAGCCACTTTATGCTTAAATAGCCATTTGTTTCATCCCTATTCTATCTCATACATCTGCACTTGCGCCTGGGAGTTATTTTTATATTACTATATCCTATTGGGGATTGGCTCCCAATGGCAGCAATATACAGCTACTTTGGTTTCCATGTGAGCTCTCTCTATGACCTCACTGTCATAGTTCCTCTCCCTTAATCTTTATTTTAAGGAAGATGCTTGGACTTCAAAGGATTGAGGGTATTTCCCAATGAACTGTAGAAACATCCTCAACATAACTCCTATTGGAGAGACTTAACCCCAGATCATGGTGATCACTTATTTTCCATTTGGACAATGTTGATTTGTAGAAAGAAATAAGAAGGAATAACAACCTTTATGCTTATACTATGTACATATGTTCTATGTATATATTTATTTATTGATGACTTGCATGTCATATATTTACCAGTGCACTGGTTTACTTATGTTTTTCTGGCCATGTTTAAAACTTCGTTATATAAACGTGATTATTAATATTAGTATACACTTGCATTTACTCATTTATTGTGCGCTGTGGGATTTGCGTTGTTTTGGTCCTGCAGAAAAGAATGTCTCAAGCAACCAAAAAAGCTCAATTTCTCTGCAAGGCCAACATCCAACACTCAGAACTTCTACTACAACCAGTTGTTGTATAACATACATTATTTATTCCTGTGGGAACCTTACAGTTAGGATAACACTATAAAACTAAAAATGTCGGTAATCCAGAACTATGGAACTTATTTCTTATCCATCAGTATGTCTCAGACTGGTGTTCCTGTCCCTGGTTAAATATTTCTATGGACTTTATTAGAGAGCTAACCCCTTCACGTGGGTATAATATCATAGTTTTTGTGGTTGATCACTTTACCAAGATGGACAATTTTGTCCTTTGAACAAGTACCTTCAGCACCTCAGGCAGATCATTTGTTTCTAAAACATAATTATTGACTGCAGGGCTTCTAATAGAAGACTGTGTCAGACAGGGGTGCTCAATTCACAGTCCGCTTCTGGAAGGCTTCTGCACATCTTTGTTAAACCAATGCTTGCCGCAAATCTCAGGGCATATGTACATATTCAACAGAATAACTGGGCTGACTTGTTACCCATAAGAGACTTTGCATACAATAATGTTCTTCATCAATCCAGGAAACAAAGCCCATGCTTTGCCAATTACGGCTCCAACCACAACCCGTATCTCCCCACTGATTTTAACGACCAGTATGTCTCAGCATGGCCTATCTGTACCTTGACCAAAGCATCTTATGCATGTCCTGCAGGACTATTTCACAATCCCTGTGAACTATTTCTAAGGACTTCATTAAAAAGCTAACTCCTTCACATGCGTATAATACAATATTCGTTGTGGTAGATTGCTTTACCAAGTTGGCAAATATTGTCCATTTGAAAAAGTACCTTCAGCACCTCAGACAGCTCACTTGTATCTAAATCATATTGATCGATTTATCGAGGGTTGCCAACAGAATACTGTGTCAGACAGGGGTGCTCAATTTACTGTCCTCTTCTGCATGGATTTCTATATTTCACTGCTCATCCATCTCCGTCTATCATCAGCTTACCTATGACCAATGGACCCATCATTTGAGCAATAAACGCTTATTTTCCTATAAGATCCTGCATGATGTCTGTGTCCTAGAGAGCTAACACTCTAATATATCAGGTGGATGTAACTGTGTCTGTTCATGATTGGAGGTAAGCTTCTAGATGACAATAGTATCTAGTTTCTGAGGAAATGTACAGGTCTCTGTTCCTGATCTGAGATGATCTTCTTTATAACATAAGATCCAGAGTAATCAATTCTTATAGCTATATTTACATATATATAGCTCATTTGATTCCTAAGCAGAGAGGGTTAATAATTAATAAGTTATGATAGAAAATCCAGTTATTCAAAACTCTCGAATCAGTAACTTGTTTAATAAGAGGAAACGCAAAGCAACAGCTGTATACATTAAATTGCTCTATTAATTGATGTGTACAAGGTATATAAGCAGCGGGTGCTGGGTGATGTGTAGCAGCTCTCTCGGCCGTAGAGGATTAATGACGTGGCCTCCTGTGTTCTGTGCTGATAGATCATCAAGCTGTGTATATGAGAGACATTGAATGTACAGTGTTAGACAGTATCTGTAGAATCATCAAGGACATCTTTACAAATATATACTGTAGCTCCTATTACAGCAATAATGTATTTATATAACTTATTTATTGACAGAAGAGGTAATTAAATGAGTAAATGAGGAGGATTTTGCATATATACAGTATATGTAAATTCTTCCTTCTGTGTGTATACATGACAAATTAAAGTAGTGGAGAAAATATTCTGCATGACCATTTGTGTGATTTCAGACCAGGGGGTAAATGTATCAAGCTGAGAGTTTTCCAACGGGTTTGAAAAGTGGAGATGTTGTCTATGGCAACCAATCAGATTCTAGCTGTCATGTTGTAGAATGTACTAAATAAATGATAACTATAATCTGATTGGTTTTTCAAACCCGACAGAAAACTCTCAGCTTGATACATTTACCCCCAGATGGACTACACCTATACTTAAACTTTATATATATATATATAAAATCTTAAATAAGTCATGATAATAAAGGAACATCAGGACTGTCCTCATTTCATATGGTAGTTTTATCTCTGTGAATGGTTTTATTACATTCGGATTTGTGGGTATAAAAATGTACGGTTACAGTGGAGTTTGTATGTTCTCCCCGTGTTTCCGTGGGTTTCCTCCGGGTGCTCCGGTTTCCTCCCACACTCCAAAAACATACTGGTAGGTTAATTGGCTGCTATCAAATTGACCCAAGTCTCTCTCTCTCTCTCTCTCTGTCTGTGTGTGTGTGTGTGTGTGTGTGTGTGTGTCTGTGTGTTAGGGAATTTCTACTGTAAGCTCCAATGCAGCAGAGACTGATGTGAGTGAGTTCTCTGTACAGCGCTACGGAATTAGGGGCCCTATATAAATAAATGATGATGATGATGATTTGTCACATTCATTGTTTGAAGTCATTTTGAATTCAAGATATCTGAATTGGTATCAAGTAATAGTAACCACCATCTGGTTTCAGAAGTAACAAAGTCATTTTATCAGAATGAATCAGAGTGAATCTTAAAGATTTAGCATTTGTGATTGGTCTCATCTCATTGTCTAATATTTTTCTTTATTCAGATTTACTGATTGCTGTCTCCATGAATTATTCAATATTGAGGCATTATATTGTACACTGGAGCTAATAGACTATACAGTGGGACTATTGGGATGGACGGTGGGCTATTATATTGTACACTGGGGCTAATAGACTATACAGTGGGACCAGGCCCGGCGCTCCCATTAGGCAAGGTTAGGCACTTGCCTAGGGCGCCGGGCTCTGGAGGGCGCCACAGAATTCTAAAAGACTTTAAAACTGTGCGGCGACCGCTGACCATACCTGTCACGGCCGCCGCACAGCATTCAGATGCACGGGGAGGGGGGAAGAGGCTATTTTGTCACCACCGCCGCCTCTCTGCTCCGTCTCCTCCCCTCCACTTACTAGTGTCAGTGAGTGGAGGGGAGGAGACGGAGCAGAGAGGCGGCGGTGGTGAGACAAGGTAAGGAGAGGAGGGCGGCGATTTTTGCGGGGGGGGGGCGCCGCTTTTTTAAAAATGCCTAGGGCGCCGTGGACCCTAGCACCGGCCCTGAGTGGGACTATTGGGATGGATGTTGGGGTATTATATTGTACACTGGTGCTATTATACTGCACTGTGGGACTATTAGCCTGGATGTTGGGGTATTATATTGTACACTGGTGCTATTATACTGCACAGAAGGACTATTAGCCTGGATGTTGGGGTATTATATTGTACACTGGAGCTATTAGACTGCACTGTGGGACTATTAGCCTGGATGTTGGGGTATTATATTGTACACTGGAGCTATTAGACTGCACTGTGGGACTATTAGGCTGGATGTTGGGGTATTATATTGTACACTGGAGCTATTAGACTGCACAGAGGGACTATTAGCCTGGATGTTGGGGTATTATATTGTACATTGGAGCTATTAGACTGCACAGAGGGACTATTAAGCTGGACACTGAGAAAGTTTTCCTGCCAATTATGATTGTATTAAATTATAAGTTTATGTTTTAAAAACGTTGTATCTATTTAATTTACTTATATATGTTATATTGTAATCTAATCATGTTATGTATAAATGAGACATTTATGAATCTAATTCTAAATGAGAAAAAAAGTTATGTTTTCACAATATAACATTTATACTCTTCATGGTACCACTTGTATTTGCTGTTATATTTACTCCAGAGGAGATATGAGGTCAATTTGAAAAATTGCTTTGTATAATATTTACCTCATTCTGTATTTGTCATGTTATCGCACTTTGCCCACAGAAGGTATATGGTGATTCTGAATGCTACTGCTGTATGTATTGGTTGGGGTTTTGATGATCCTTACCGGGCAGCTACAGCAGAGACAGTCCTCTCTGGCTTTATTATTGGGTAACACAAATGTGATTGAGATGATTTCATGGACTGCTGCATTACTATTGACAACGGCCTCATTGTACTTCACAAGGAAGTGATCAGTGCTCTGAAACTTCTTTATTTCCCTTTGGCATAACCTGCCAAATACTAATTTGAGGTAGATAAATCAGAGCTAGAACTTATGCACGTGGGCGGTTTAAGTGACTCACTCTCTAATCTCAAAACCATCTGTAGATGAGAGCAAAACGGTTTATTTTACACAATTCCAAGACATTTACTGTCACATTGTCCTTTCCATTGGAAAGCTAATTCTCCCCACCTCTGGATTAGCCATCTGAGATTCTCCTGCCAGATACCTTGCTGTTATATTTGAGTATATAAATAGTTGATGATGGTGATGAGTAGATATCTATCTGGAGTCCCTGGAAAGTCTGGTTCTATCAGCAATTTCCTTTATAGAGTGTTTATTTAACTACATAAAACAACATTTAACTACATAGGGCAGCACCGTGGGTCAGTGGTTAGCACTTCTGCCTCACTGTACTGGGGTTATGAGTTCAATACTTGACCATGGCCTTATCCGTGTGCAGGTTGTATGTTCTCTATGTGTTTGCGTGGGTTTCTTCCCATACTTCAAAAAAAAAACATACTAGTGGGTTAATTGATTGCTATTACCTACCTTATTCTCATGTGGTTTGTATATGTTAGGTAATTTAGACTGTAAGTTCCTATGGGGCAGGGACTGATGTGAGTTCTCTGTACAGTGCTGTGGATTTAGTGGTGCTTTATAAATAGCTGCTGATGTTGATAAAATACATGCAATACAAAAGACCAAGTTCTTTTTCAAAGCACTTGATCAGCAGCTCATCTTATACTTCTGAGCCTGTTTCTGTTGATATCACACCTCTCCTTATATAAACCTCCTTGGGATATTTATAAATGCTCAGTCTAGATTTGGTCCAATCTCCAGACTTTCCTGTAGTTGTCATGATACCCTGGTTATCGGGTCATAATCTAATAATCAATTGGATTGGGAAAAGAATAACCTTCACTACAGCTCACTGTATTCAACAATGTCTAATAACTCATAGCAGCAAAAACATAGCTGGGACATTAGACATAGTATCCACCATCCCGGAGCATTGTCAAGAGTATCAATATTGTTTTAATAAAAAAACCGTGATGCCCCCTCAGCAATCTTACAACTGCTCCAGTTATTTACTACATGTAACCCTAATTCCCTTTGAGTGAATTTATTGCTTGTTGGAACCAGAGTTAAATACTATGCAAATATATATTGATGATAACCTAAAGAGGAGTTTTACATCGGCAGATGGAGCACATATCTTCCTGTGCAAGAAAGGTGGGGTCTTCATCTATATGCGACCAAAGAGCTCTAAATGCGATCACAGTGTGAAATGTTTACTAAGATTTAAGTGGGGCCTATGATTTGGTCTGAAAACTCCTCGGGATGAATGGAAAATGACTTTCTGCTCTCGCTATGGGCACCTCTCATGCGGTTTGGATTAGCTAACACCCTAGCTGGTGAGAATTATGTAGTCAGAGATATTTTGAATAGGTATGTAGTGATCTACCTTGATGACATTCTTATATATTCACAGAACATAGACAGCACATTAGCGCTGTTTTCAAATGCTAAACAATACAAACTTTATGCAAAACTAGAAAAGTCCATGTTTGAGGTTGACACTATTTAGTTCCATGGGTATATTATATTCCCTAAAAGGTAAAAATCCATCCAGGTTTAGGCCATAGGAGTCTGGACAAGCACCAGAAATATAAATCAGTAACTGATTTATAGGATTCTCCAAATATTATCTGAGTTTCATATGCAATAATTTTAAAATAATTGCACCTACCCCTTTCCTATATACAACTCCTGCACAACAGGCTTCTTGTTTAGTAAAGAAGACTTTCAAAACCTCATCTGTGTTGGCACATTCTGAAACTACTCAGCCATTTGTCTTTGTGATGAATACCTCATAAATTGCTGTGGGGACTGTCCTCTCTCAAAAGTAGGGATAAAAGATGTCAATGTATGTAATGCCATCGGTTACCCCAACCTTGGCACTCCAAATTTATCCGCTTCCTTCAGAAGTGCACTCGTGCTGCAGAGCGTCTATGGAGGAAATCTCGCTCCCTGGTTGATTTCCTTCACTTTAAGTTTATCCTCTCCTCCTTCATCTCCGCCCTCTCCCTTGCCAAACAATCTTTCTTTAAGTCTCTCATCTCTTCTCAGTCCTCCAATCCCCGTCACCTCTTTGCCACTTTTAACTCCCTCCTCTCCTCCCCTCTTCCCCCTATTCCTCTCTCCCTCTCTGCCACTGACTTTGCCTCCTTTTTCTCCTCCACAATTGAGGCTATCAGATTGGACATCTCCCCCTCATTGCATACTTCCGCCACTGTCGTCCTCCTCTAATAACCAACCCTGGTGCTCCTTTCGCCCCACATCGGGTGACAAAGTCCACTCTCTCATTCTCTCTTCTCCCTCCACCTGCCAGCTGGATCCCATCCCCTCTCACCTCCTTCGCTCCCTTTCCCCCTCTGCCTGCGCCCACCTTGCACACATCTTCAATCTGTCTCTCACTACTGGCATCGTCCCCTCTTCCATCAAACATTCCCTTATCTCCCCCATTCTTAAGAAACCTAACCTTGACCCCACCTCACTAGCTAACTACAGCCCCATTTCACTTCTCCCATTCGTCTCCAAACTACTTGAGAGGATTGTCTGCAACCGCCTCTCCAGTCACCTCTCTGCTAAGTCCCTACTTGACCCCCTCCAATCTGGCTTCTGCCCCTCTACTCAACTGAAACCGCCATGGCCAAAGTTACTAATGACCTCCTCTAGGCCAAATCCAGGGGCGACTTCTCCCTCCTCATTCTCTTGGACCTCTCTGCGGTCTTTGACACCGAGGACCACCCCCTCCTTCTGCAGACCCTTCTCTCTCTCTGCCTCTCCGGCACTGTCCTCACATGGTTCACCTCATACCTTTCCAACTGCTCCTTCTCTGTTTTCACTCCTGATTCATGCTCACTCTCTTCCTCCCTCCTCGTTGGGGTCCCTCAGGTCTCTGTTCTCAGCCCTCTTCTTTTCTCACTCTACACCACCTCCCTGGGTGATCTCATCTCTTTCTTTGGTCTCCAGTATCACCTCTGTGCTGATGACATTCAAGTCTACATCTCCTCTCCTGACCTAGTAGCACAGTATATTTCTGAATTTGCACTACAAAGTGTTTGGGGTGTCATATTCCCCCCTTCTAAAATTCTGAAATTCTAATATAGCAGCATTATATATTTCTGAATTTGCACTACAAAGTGTTTGGGGTCTCATTAAAATGGATTCACAGCAGTACACATATGAGCAGGATCAGCAAGCAGCTGCTGCCACCAGTTCTTATGGTAGTCTTCCCTGTACTTCATCAGGTAAGCCTATATAAAATTACATAGTCTTTTGAAGTTAGGGAAAAAAATCACACAAAAAAACACTTTTTACCTTGTTGAATAGAAAAAGAGCTGTAATAGAGCAAAAGTTAACTGCCGATAAAAAATAATTGCCAACATGCCATTCTACACACGCAGTGGCAAAGAAAGAATGAGGCCTTCGCCTTTCTCTATTAGTGCGAGATCTAAAAATGTTTCTGAGGCTTCTTCTTGTAAGGTCACTCGTGACCAAGCAAGACCAAGTAATTCGGAGTCCAAAACTGGTGCACAACTACTGCTACGTGTGAAAGCCGAGCTGCAAGAAAACAGTAAGGCATTAGAGGAAAATGTATGCTCAGAATTAGAAATGACACCAATCCCTGTGGAGAGTCCATCCACCAGTGGTATGTGTTATCCTGACCAATCTGATAGTGTACCCATAAAGAAGGGCCCTTTCAGCATTTCTGCTGATGTGTGCCTGAACAGCCCAAGTGTAGCCGGTGATACACCAATTGAGGATGACACTTTGGAAGTCCAAATGAGGATGTTGATGAGGATTTGGTTGTTTGTGTAAGTCCTGCACCAGTGGAAGCAGTTCTGGCACGTGACAAGAATAAGGCCATTGTCATGCCTGGGCATAAGACCAAAAAAGCCACTTCTTATGTGTGGAATTATTTCTACCCAAATCCTGACAACAGTTGTATAGCCATTTGTAGTGTATGTAAAGCCACAGTCAGTCGAGGGAGGGACCTTAACCATCTTGGAACCTCATCCATGTTACGCCATTTGACAAGAGTTCATGGCAAGGTGTTGGGAAAAACTGAAAGTTATGGCAAAAAAATAACAACAAGCACTCCATCATCAGCTGGGACCCTTCTCTCACCTACATCCCGACGCCTGAAATCTACACCCACAACACCGTCCTCATCAATATCTTCAGTAGCGATCGGAGTTAGCCCTGCATCCAACTTGGTAAGGCTGGATGACTTCTGCACTATAATTGATTCCTCTGAAGAATGTTTGAGCGTTAGTCCCACTGCTGCTGCTGTTGCTGCTGCTGGGGGTGAATCTTCCTCCCATAAGAAGCCCAAGAAGAAGATCACTACTACTTTACAACAATTAACTGTGAAACAATCTTTTGCTAGAGGTAGCAAATATGACAGCAGTCACCCAGTTGCAAAGCAGATCGCAGACACCATGGCGAGTATGCTAGTCTTAGATCTGCGTCCAATATCCACTATAAACACAGCTAGTTTTTCACAGTTAATTGAGGCATTGTATCCCCGTTACAAAATTCCATCGCGACACCATTTTTCAAGAAAAGCTTTTCCTCAACTGTACTAGAACATTCGTAAAAATGTAATAATTGGGCTCAAATATGCCATTCTACCCACTGTACACTTAGCCACAGATATGTGGACAAGTGGAAGTGGGCAAACAAAAGATTATATGACAGTGAAAGCCCACTGGGTTGGTCATTCGCCTTCACAAGCAGGAACAGCAGCAGCATGTAGACCACTACGTAACATTTGTCACAGGCAGGCCACTCTTTGTATCACCGGCTTCACTAACAGGCATACAGCTGACAATTTGTTACGCAAACTGAGAGATGTGATTGATGCATGGCTTATACCACTTGGACTCTCCCCAGGGTATGTCATTTCTGATAACGCCAACAATATAGTGCAAGCATTACAGCTGGGTGATTTCCAACACATTCCCTGTTTTGCTCACACCATCAACTTGGTGGTGTAGAGCTTCCTACGAAATAACCGTGAGGTGCAGGAGATGCTTTCGGTGGCCCGTAAAATTTCAGGCCATTTCAGGCATTCAGCCACAGCATGTAGGAGAATACAGCAGCTCCAAGAGCAGTTTAACTTTCCCTGCCACCAACTTAAGCAAAAGGTGGTAACTAGGTGGAATTCCACCCTGTACATGCTTCAGAGGATGGAGGAACAGGGAAAAGCCATCCAAGCATATTGCACAAGCCATGACATTGGGAAAAGAGGGGGGATGTATTTCACTCTTGCACAGTGGAGAATCCTTTCTGTGCTGTGCAAGGTGCTGAAACCATTTGAAGTTGTGACATGTGAAGTAAGTTCAGACTCTGCTAGCTTGAGCTAAGTCATTGCCTTAATTCGACTCTTGGAAAAACAGCTTGACAAACTGAAGGAGGAGATGAAAGAAAAAACAATTCCGCAAAGTATGTTGGCCTTGTAGATGAAGTATTTAATTCACTTCACAATGATCCAAGAGTTATTAAAATCTTGAAGTTGGATCACTATGTTTTGGCAACTGTGCTTGATCCGAGGTTTAAGACCTACATCGATTCTATGCTTCCAAATGACCAAGATCTGAACAGTTGCAAGGAGCTATTGGTCAGCAAATTGTCCGCTGAACTGGGCCTTGGCTTGACGACGTCTCCTCCTTCAGTTTCTCAGGTAGCTGCTGCTCGGAAAAAAATTGCACTTTCCAAAGAGAAGCAGGGATGACGCAGGTGGAAGACCACAACAGTTTGACCTCTGGATTATTTTCAAGAGTTAATTGATATGGAAATGTCAGACAGTCCCTTTCCATACTGGGAGGAAAAACAAGCCACTTGGAAACCCATGTTCAAACTTGCTTTGCAATACCTAAGCTGCCCACCCTCCAATGTGTACTAAGAAAGAGTATTCAGCACAGCTAGGAACCTTGTCAGTGATCGACGTAGGAGGTTACTTTTTAAAAATGTGGAAAAGATGATGTTCATCAAAATGAACAACATCTTCCACGAGGAAGGCCTTTACCGGCAAATAAATCCAAGTACTGACACTTCTCTAATGGCAGATTTCAGCGGAGATAAATTAATAGTCTGTGATGATGATGTACACACTGATGAGGGTGATGATGATGCTGAAGATGATGAAGACATCATCTTGACAGTGTAGAATTCACTTCACATCACTGTTGGTCTAAGATGCCTTTAGGCCATTGATAGCTTGTTTTTTTTTCTGAATTTGCACTAATAAATGTAGGGTGTATTATACACCAAAGAGTAATGGTGCTTTGGTAATTTTGATTTATCATACAGTCTTTGCAGGCTGCTTTTTTGTAACTTTCACTACAAGTGTAGGGGGTAATATACACCCAAAGAGAAAAGGAGTTTTGGACAGTTTGATTTATCGTACAGTCTTTCCAGGCTGCTTTTTTGTAACTTTCACTTTAAGTGTAGGATGTAATGTAAACCCAACTGGCTTTTTACTTTGGATTTAAATAACTCTTTTAAGTGCGTTCTCTGGAACCGCGGATTGGTGTGTGTCTGATTAAAGCACACATCCCGGGGGGGTCAGCGCTCTTTGACATTTATTAGCTGTAAAAATACCTCACTTATCCAAGAAACAGGTGGAACACTCGTTGCCATATATTACCTGTAGAAATACCTCACTTATGCAAGAAACACATGAAGCGCTCGTTAAAATGTTTCCTAGATGTGGTAGGAACTGCCGTGTGTTTGAGTCATTGCTCTGTCGCTTACCATCCAGCCAGATAGCTGCAGTATTTGGCTGAAAGTGTATGAAAAGCATATTGTGACCTGTGAGATGGTCAAAATTGAATGGAAATGACTGGAAATTAGTGATAGTGAGGTTAATAATAATGTAGGTACAAAATAATACCTAAATTCGGTTATTTTAGCACAAAAAATGGAATTGTGTTAAAAATAACTAAACAAAACCAAACAAAACCAAAACACGAAGGTAATCCAGATCCAAAACCAAAACTCGGGGGTTAGTGAGCATCTCTAGTTTATCATCACTACCTCACTGTGTTGTTATCAGCTCTTTAAGATCTCAGCTACTCTTCATGTAAATCCTGCATTATGGGGCATATTCAATTGTCAGCGGAAACAATGAAAATCTCGCCCTCGGCGCACTATTACCTTTATTACGGTAGTTTTCTCGCTGGATTTTTGCTCGCGGCTCAGGGAGCTGGGAGCTGAAATCCAGCTTACTATTACTCTAATAACGGTAGTAGTTTTAACGCCGCGGAAAATGGCGACAATTGTATAAGCCCCTATAAGTATTATCTGCTGACTTCTTGTGCCCTGCAGAGCTGACACTCTAATCTATCAGATAGATGTACCAGTGTCTGATCATGATTGGAGGTGAGCTTCTATATGGTGATAGTGTTTAGTATCTGAGGGAGCAGGAGATGTACAGGTCTCTGCTGCTGATCTGTGATGATTCTATATGCCATAAGGACCACAGTACTCAAGGTGTAAGGTAAAGATTGCAGTTATTTAACACTAATTGTGTCATTAATATAAATTCATTAAAAATAATAATAATAATAATAATAATAATAATAATAATGATAATAATAATAATAATGTTACATCCTTAGCACTCGGTGCATTGTGGGATGACGCAGTTATATATTATATTACAGTCTTACCTGTAGCTCCACATGTTGGGGGTGATTGGCCTGGTGAGTTTCTTGTACCAGCAATCTCTTTACCATTTGTGTTCACGCACCAACACATACCAGTGCTCTCATGACACTGCATTGGACTGTAGTTGCCATTTCCATCACACTGAGGTACATAAGCTCCAATTAGGGGTTTTTTACCTGCCAGTTGACGTTCCTTTAAGCAGGAAGTAAGACTCTCTGAAACACATGTATGACAACACATTGTAACATTTTTGGAGCAGAGCGACACCCCGTTTAATCTTTAGTTATTACATACAACACAGCTGTGCTCAAAATGGAGTAGAGCTGACTTCTATCACATCTATTGTGGCAGAAGATTTTAACACACAAAGGATCGGACAGACTGGTGCACATGCAGTATGATGATGGCTAATCTCATTACCATGCGGTCACACTCTAGCTCCTACTAAACTCCTGCTCCTTGGTGGACTGCTAATTACAGCAGCTGAAAAGAGGCAAAACAGGAGGAAGCAGTGGAAATGTGCAGCTGTTTGCCATAAAATAGAGACAAAATTGTATTTCTGTTTGGTGGAATTTTGGGATAATTAATAATTTCTTCTGATTGGATGTAAGTTTCTAAATTGCTTCAGTAATCATTCTCTGAAGATAACAGGGGAATATTTATTGTCTGTTCCTGATAGGAGATAGGTTTCTATATAACATCTGTAATTAATATCTGAGGATCACTGGAGCTCATTGGTGACCGTCCCTGACCGATGGAAGGAGACTGCCACATCCTGTTACTGAGTGAAGGTAATGAGGGTATCTTAGGTACCTGGCACAGCAAGATCTAGGCAGGAGTGACATTTATGAAGGACCCAGCATTATTTGGGCTACTACAGCTCCATCTGGAAGTGCCAGAAGGGTTCTAAGGACAGAATTCTATGGAGCAAAGTTCCAGAGCTCTGGCTGCAGCAGTGCAGGACTGCAGCCCCAGAGTCTAGTTTCCATCCCCTGCATGGTGGAGGAGAAAAGACCCCTTCACCCTGCAGATGAGTGCAATATAAAAAGTAGCACAGTAAGCTGAACTGATCCTCGTGATAGATTAAATAATCATTTAAGACTGGTGGCTAAATTATCCCCTAGTAGCATGTGGAAGTACAAACTAGTATATGATGGGTCAAAAGCACCATGTAAAGTATATTACTTATCCAATTCCATTAAGTGTTATTGTGTGTAATCGCTCTTTTTTTAGTGTTATTTTTGATCAATAATCTTCCCTACTATTAAAAACCCTGCTGTGCTCCTGTGAGACCCCTACACCTGCTGTATTCCTGTGTCCTACAGATAAGGACTAATACACTCATCCATCCCCAGGCTCTCCTGTGAGACCCCTATACCTGCTGTATTCCTGTGTCCTACAGATAAGGACTAACACTGTCACCCATCCCCCGGCTGTCCTGTGAGAGACCCCTATACCTGCTGTATTCCTGTGTCCTACAGATAAGGACGAATACTCTCATCTATCCCCCGGCCGTCCTGTTAGACCCCTATACCTGCTGTGCTCCTGTGAGACCCCTACACATGCTGTATTCCTGTGTCCTACAGATAAGGACGAATACTCTCATCTATCCCCCGGCCGTCCTGTTAGACCCCTATACCTGCTGTGCTCCTGTGTCCTACAGATAAGAACTAATACACTCATCCATACCCCGGCTGTCCTGTGAGACCCCTACACCTGCTGTATGCCTGTGTCCTACAGATAAGGACTAGCACTGTCACCCATCCCCCGGCTGTCCTGTGAGACCCCTATACCTGCTGTATTCCTGTGTCCTACAGATAAGGACTAATACACTCATCCATCCCCCGACTGTCCTGTAAGACTCCTATACCTGCTATATTCCTGTGTCCTACAGATAAGGACTTACACTGTCATCCATCCCCCAGCTATCCTGTGAGACCCCTATATCTGCTGTATTCCTGTGTCCTACAGATAAGGACTAACACACTCATTCATCCCCCAGCTGTCCTCTGAGACCCCTACACCTGATGTATTCCTGTGACCTACAGATAAGGACTAACACTGTCATCCATCCCCCGGCTGTCCTGTGAGACCCCTATACCTGCTGTATTTCTGTGTCCTACAGATAAGGACTAACACTCTCATCCATCCCCCGGCTGTCCTGTGAGACCCTTATACCTGCTGTACTCCTGTGTCCTACAAACAAGGAATAACACTCTCTTCCATCCCCTCGGCTATTCTGTGAAACCCCTATACCTGCTGTATTCCTGTGTCCTACAGATAAGGACTAATACTCTCATCCATCCCCCGGCTATCCTGTGAGACCCCTATACCTGCTGTATTTTTGTGTCCTACAGCTAAGGACTCACACTCTTATCCATCCCCCAGCTGTCCTGTGAGACCCCTACACCTGCTGTATTCCTGTGTCCTACAGATAAGGACTAACACTCTCATCCATCCCCCGGCTGTTTTGTGAGACCCCTATACCTGCTGTAGTCCTGTGTCCTACAGATAAGGACTAACACTCTCATCCATCCCCCGGCTGTCTTGTGAGACCACTATACCTGCTGTATTCCTGTGTCCTACAGATAAGGACTAACACTGTCATCCATCCCCCAGCTGTCCTGTGAGACCCCTATATCTGCTGTATTCCTGTGTCCTACAGAAAAGGACTAACACACTCATCCATCCCCCAGCTGTCCTGTGAGACCCCTACACCTGCTGTATTCCTTTGTCCTACAGATAAGGACTAACACTCTCATCCATTCCCCGGCTGTCCTGTGAGACCCCTATACCTGTTGTATTCCGGTGACAACTTATGAATAAAAATTGTCTAAAAGAAGGCAGCTGAGCACCAAATAAAGAGTGTACATTCTTGTGTTCCACCTGGGTGTGTCATCGCTACCTCACAGTGAAGTTACCAGCTCTTTAAGATCCACATTTCAGCAATAAACACCACTCTTCATATAAATTATGCATGATGCCTATTATCTGCTGACTTCTTGTGCACTACAGGGCTGACCCTCTAATCTATCAAACTAATGTGTGGCAGCACAGTGGCTCAGTGGTTAGCCCTTGTGCCTCACAGTGCTGGGGTCATGAGTTCAATTCCTGGCCATGGCCTTATCTGTGTGGAGATTGTATGTTCTCTCTGTGTTTGTGTGGGTTGTCTCCATGCACTCCAGTTTTCTCTCACACTCCAAAAAAAAACTTACTAGCAGGTTAATTGGCTGCTGTCAAAAGTTGACCCTAGTCTCTATTATTATTATTATCATCATTTATTTGTTAGGCGCCACAAGGTATCCGCAGCGCCGCACACAGTACTAATAGTAGACTATACAGGGTGAAACCATACAGAACAATGAACAAAAAGTACCAATACTTCAGAAACTCTGACTAGTCATATGCAGTAAAGACGGAGCGGAAGAACAGGTATGGAGACAGGAGAGGAGGGGGCCCTGCTCATACGAGCTTACATCCTAACGGAGGGTAAACAGACCAGGCACAAGAGGAGCCAGTTGAGGCAAGAGGAGAGAAGGGAGGAGATGGGGGTTAAGTAGATGGTTCGTAGGCTTTGAGGAAGAGGTGAGTTTTGAGTGCACGTTCGAAGGAGCACAGAGTAGGAGAGAGACGGATGGAACGAGGGAGGTCATTCCAGAGAAGGTGAGCTGCACGGGAAAAGTCTTGGATTCTGGAGTGGGAAGACGTAATATGAGTGGAGGAGAGGCAGCCGTTGTTGGCCGAGCGCAGGGAGCGGGCAGGAGTGTGAATGGAGAGGAGGTTAGAGATATAAGGGGCAGAAGAGTTGGAAAGAGCCTTGTAAGTGGTGGTGAGGAGTTTGAAAAGGATTCTGTAGGGGAAGGGGAGCCAGTGTAAAGCAAGGCAGAGAGGGGAGGCAGAGGAGGAGCGGCGTGAGAGGAAAATGAGTCTTGCGGCCGCATTGAGTATAGAGCGGAGGGGGGAGAGACGGGAGTGGGGGAGGCCAGTGTCTGCGTGTGTATGTGAGGTACTGACATAGCCGTAACTTAGAATTCTAGCGCCGGGGCGAGAAAGACAAATGCCGCCCCCTAGACCTCAATTTTAACCAAATGAACCTAAAATATTCCTAAACTGCGCCCCCCTTCAGCATTGCGCCCTGGGCGGTCGCCCCTATCGCACAGCCCTAGTTACGGCCCTGGGTACTGATGTGAATTCTCTGTACACAGCTGCAAAATTAGTGGCGCTATATAAATATCTGTTGATAATGAATTTACCTGTGTCTGTTCATGACTAGATGTCAGCTTCTACATGGTGATAGTGTTTAGTTTCTGTTAGAACAAGAGATGTAACGGTCTATGATGGTCTTTTTAATTCCATCAGGGCCAGAGTAATCAAAGTGCATTTTAAATGATTGCCATGACTTAATACTAATTATCTTATTATTAATAATGCATATAATAATAATAATAATAATAATAATAATAATACATCTCAGCACACAGTGCATTGTGGGATGACACAGTTATATATTATATTATATTACAGTCTTACCTGTAGCTCCACATGTTGGGGGTGATTGGCCTGGTGAGTTTCTTGTACCAGCAATCTCTTTACCGTTTGTGCTCACGCACCAACACACACCAGTGCTCTCATGACACTGCTTTGGCCTGTAGTTGCCATTTCCATCACACTGAGGTACATAAGCTCCTATTAGAGGTTTTTTACCTGCCAGTTGACGTTCCTTTAAGCAGGAAGTAAGACTCTCTGAAACACATGTATGACAACACATTGTAATCTTTTTGGAGCAGAGCGACACCATGTTTAATCTTTAGTTATTACATACAACACAGCTGTGCTCAAAAGTGTAGAAGAGCTGACTTCTATCACATCTATTTTGGCAGAAGATTTTAACACACAAAGGATCGGACAGACTGGTGCACATGCAGTATAATGATGGCTAATCTCATTACCATGCGGTCACACTCTTGCTCCTACTCAACTCCTGCTCCTTGGTGGACTGCTACTTAAAGCAGCTGAAAAGAGGCAAAACAGGAGGAAGCAGTGGAAATGTGCAGCTGTTTGCCATAAAATAGAGAAAAAATTGTATTTCCGTTTGGTGGAATTTTAAGAAATTTAATAAATTTCTTCTGATTGGATGTGAGTTTCTAAATTGCTTTAGTAATCATTCTCTGAAGATAACAGGGGAAGATTTATTGTCTGTTCCTGATAGGAGATAGGTTTCTATATAACATCTGTAATTAATATCTGAGGATCACTGGAGCTCATTGGTGACCGTCCCTGACCGATGGAAGGAGACTGCCACATCCTGTTACTGAGTGAAGGTAATGAGGGTATCTCAGGTACCTGGCACAGCAAGATCTAGGCAGGAGTGACATTTATGATGGACCCAGCATTATTTGGGCTACTACAGCTCCATCTGGAAGTGCCAGAAGGTTCTAAGGACAGAATTCTATGGAGCAAAGATCCAGAGCTCTGGCTGCAGCAGTGCAGGACTGCAGCCCAAGTGTCTAGTTTTCATCCCCTGCATGGTGGAGGAGAAAAGACCCCTTCACCCTGCAGATGAGTGCAATATAAAAAGTAGCACAGTAAGCTGAACTGATCCTCGTGATAGATTAAATAATCATTTAAGACTGGTGGCTAAATTATCCCCTACCAGCATGTGGAAGTACAAACTAGTATATGATGGGTCAAAAGCACCATGTAAAGTATATTACTTATCCAATTCCATTAAGTGTTATTGTGTGTAATCGCTCTTTTTTTAGTGTTATCTTTGATCAATAATCTTTCCTACTATTAAAAACCCTGCTGTGCTCCTGTGAGACCCCTACACCTGCTGTATTCCTGTGTCCTACAGATAAGGACTAATACACTCATCCATCCCCAGGCTGTCCTGTGAGACCCCTATACCTGCTGTATTCCTGTGTCCTACAGATAAGGACTAACACTGTCACCCATCCCCCGGCTGTCCTGTGAGAGACCCCTATACCTGCTGTATTCCTGTGTCCTACAGATAAGGACTAACACTCTCTTTCATGCCCTCGGCTATTCTGTGAAACCCCTATACCTGCTGTATTCCTGTGTCCTACAGATAAGGACTAATACTCCCATCCATCCCCCGGCTATCCTGTGAGACCCCTATACCTGTTGTATTCCTGTGTCCTACAGATAAGGACTAACACTCTCATCCATCCCCCGGCTGTCCTGTGAGACCCCTACACCTGCTGTATTCCTGTGTCCTACAGATAAGGACTAACACTCTCATCAATCCCCCGGCTGTCCTGTGAGACCCCTATACCTGCTGTATTCCTGTGTCCTACAGATAAGGACTAACACTCTCATCCATCCCCTGGCTGTCTTGTGAGACCCCTATACCTGCTGTATTCCTGTGTCCTACAGATAAGGACTAACACTCTCATCCATCCTCCGGCTGTCTTGTGAGACCCCTATACCTGTTGTATTCCGGTGACAACTTATGAATAAAAATTGTCTAAAAGAAGGCAGCTGAGCACCAAATAAAGAGTGTACATTCTTGTGTTCCACCTGGGTGTGTCATCGCTACCTCACAGTGAAGTTAACAACTCTTTAAGATCTACATTTCAGCAATAAACACCACTCTTCATATAAATTATGCATGATGCCTATTATCTGCTGACTTCTTGTGCACTACAGAGCTGACCCTCTAATCTATCAAACTAATGTGTGGCAGCACAGTGGCTCAGTGGCTAGCCCTTGTGCCCCACAATGCTGGGGTCATGAGTTCGATTCCTGGCCATGGTCTTATCTGTGTGGAGATTGTATGTTCTCTCTGTGTTTGTGTGGGTTTTCTCCATGCACTCCAGTTTTCTCTCACACTCCAAAAAAAAAACTTACTAGCAGGTTAATTGGCTGCTGTCAAAAGTTGACCCTAGTCTCTATTATTATTATTATCATTTATTTGTTAGGCACCACAAGGTATCCGCAGCGCCGCACACAGTACTAACAGTAGACTATACAGGGTGAAACCATACAGAACAATGAACAAAAAGTACCAATACTTCAGAAACTCTGACTAGTCATATGCAGTAAAGACGGAACGGAAGAACAGGTATGGAGACAGGAGAGGAGGGGGCCCTGCTCATACGAGCTTACATCCTAACGGAGGGTAAACAGACCAGGCACAAGAGGAGCCAGGTGAGGCAAGAGGAGAGAAGGGAGGAGATGGGGGTTAAGTAGATGGTTCGTAGGCTTTGAGGAAGAGGTGAGTTTTGAGTGCACGTTTGAAGGAGCACAGAGTAGGAGAGAGACGGATGGAACGAGGGAGGTCATTCCAGAAAAGGTGAGCTGCACGGGAAAAGTCTTGGATTCTGGAGTGGGAAGACGTAATATGAGTGGAGGAGAGGCAGCCGTTGTTGGCCGAGCGCAGGGAGCGGGCAGGAGTGTGAATGGAGAGGAGGTTAGAGATATAAGGGGCAGTAGAGTTGGAGAGAGCCTTGTAAGTGGTGGTGAGGAGTTTGAAAAGGATTCTGTAGGGGAAGGGGAGCCAGTGTAAAGCAAGGCAGAGAGGGGAGGCAGAGGAGGAGCGGCGTGAGAGGAAAATGAGTCTTGCGGCCGCATTGAGTATAGAGCGGAGGGGGGAGAGACGGGAGTGGGGGAGGCCAGTGTCTGCGTGTGTATGTGAGGCACTGACATAGCCGTAACTTAGAATTCTAGCGCCGGAGCGAGAAAGACAAATGCCGCCCCCTAGACCTCAATTTTAACCAAATAAACCTAAAATATTCCTAAACTGCGCCCCCCTTCAGCATTGCGCCCTGGGCGGTCGCCCCTATCGCACAGCCCTAGTTACGGCCCTGGGTACTGATGTGAATTCTCTGTACACAGCTGCGAAATTAGTGGCGCTATATAAATATCTGTTGATAATGAATTTACCTGTGTCTGTTCATGACTAGATGTCAGCTTCTACATGGTGATAGTGTTTAGTTTCTGTTAGAACAAGAGATGTAACGGTCTATGATGGTCTTTTTAATTCCATCAGGGCCAGAGTAATCAAAGTGCATTTTAAATGATTGCCATGACTTAATACTAATTATCTTATTATTAAAAATGCATATAATAATAATAATAATAATAATAATAATAATAATACATCTCAGCACACAGTGCATTGTGGGATGACGCAGTTATATATTATATTACAGTCTTACCTGTAGCTCCACATGTTGGGGGTGATTGGCCTGGTGAGTTTCTTGTACCAGCAATCTCTTTACCGTTTGTGTTCACGCACCAACACATACCAGTGCTCTCATGACACTGCATTGGCCTGTAGTTGCCATTTCCATCACACTGAGGTACATAAGCTCCTATTAGAGGTTTTTTACCTGCCAGTTGACGTTCCTTTAAGCAGGAAGTAAGACTCTCTGAAACACATGTATGACAACACATTGTAATCTTTTTGGAGCAGAGCGACACCATGTTTAATCTTTAGTTATTACATACAACACAGCTGTGCTCAAAAGTGGAGTAGAGCTGACTTCTATCACATCTATTTTGGCAGAAGATTTTAACACACAAAGGATCGGACAGACAGGTGCACATGCAGTATGATGATGGCTAATCTCATTACCATGCGGTCACACTCTAGCTCCTACTCAACTCCTGCTCATTGGTGGACTGCTACTTAAAGCAGCTGAAAAGAGGCAAAACAGGAGGAAGCAGTGGAAATGTGCAGCTGTTTGCCATAAAATAGAGAAAAAATTGTATTTCCGTTTGGTGTAATTTTAAGAAATTTAATAAATTTCTTCTGATTGGATGTGAGTTTCTAAATTGCTTTAGTAATCATTCTCTGAAGATAACAGGGGAAGATTTATTGTCTGTTCCTGATAGGAGATAAGTTTCTATATAACATCTGTAATTAATATCTGAGGATCACTGGAGCTCATTGGTGACCGTCCCTGACCGATGGAAGGAGACTGCCACATCCTGTTACTGAGTGAAGGTAATGAGGGTATCTCAGGTACCTGGCACAGCAAGATCTAGGCAGGAGTGACATTTATGAAGGACCCAGCATTATTTGGGCTACTACAGCTCCATCTGGAAGTGCCCGAAGGTTCTAAGGACAGAATTCTATGGAGCAAAGATCCAGAGCTCTGGCTGCAGCAGTGCAGGACTGCAGCCCCAGAGTCTAGTTTCCATCCCCTGCATGGTGGAGGAGAAAAGACCCCTTCACCCTGCAGATGAGTGCAATATAAAAAGTAGCACAGTAAGCTGAACTGATCCTCGTGATAGATTAAATAATCATTTAAGACTGGTGGCTAAATTATCCCCTACCAGCATGTGGAAGTACAAACTAGTATATGATGGGTCAAAAGCACCATGTAAAGTATATTACTTATCCAATTCCATTAAGTGTTATTGTGTGTAATCGCTCTTTTTTTAGTGTTATCTTTGATCAATAATCTTTCCTACTATTAAAAACCCTGCTGTGCTCCTGTGAGACCCCTATACCTGCTGTATTCCTGTGTCCTACAGATAAGGACTAACACTGTCACCCATCCCCCGGCTGTCCTGTGAGAGACCCCTATACCTGCTGTATTCCTGTGTCCTACAGATAAGGACTAACACTGTCACCCATCCCCCGGCTGTCCTGTGAGAGACCCCTATACCTGCTGTACTCCTGTGTCCTACAGATAAGGACTAACACTGTCATCCATCCGCCGGCTGTCCTGTGAGACCCCTATACCTGCTGTATTCCTGTGTCCTACAGATAAGGACTAATACACTCATCCATACCCCGGCTGTCCTGTGAGACCCCTATACCTGCTGTATGCCTGTGTCCTACAGATAAGGACTAGCACTCTCATCCATCCCACGGCCGTCCTGTGAGACCCCTATACCTGCTGTATTCCTGTGTCCTACAGATAAGGACTAACACCGTCATCCATCCCCCGGCTGTCCTGTGAGACCCCTATACCTGCTGTATTCCTGTGTCCTACAGATAAGGACTAATACACTCATCCATCCCCCGACTGTCCTGTGAGACTAATATACCTGCTGTATTCCTGTGTCCTACAGATAAGGACTAACACTGTCATCCATCCCCCAGCTGTCCTGTGAGACCCCTATATCTGCTGTATTCCTGTGTCCTACAGATAAGGACTAACACTCTCATCCATCCCCCGGCTGTCCTGTGAGACCCCTATACCTGCTGTATTCCTGTGTCCTACAGATAAGGACTAACACTCTCTTCCATCCCCCGACTTTCCTGTGAGACTCCTATACCTGCTGTATTCCTGTGTCCTACAGATAAGGACTAATACACTCATCCATCCCCCGGCTGTCCTGTGAGATCCCTATACCTGCTGTATTCCTGCGTCCTACAGATAAGGACTAACACTCTCATCCATCCCCTGGCTTTCCTGTGAGACCCCTATACCTGCTGTATTCCTGTGTCCTACAGATAAGGACTAGCACTCTCATCCATCCCACGGCCGTCCTGTGAGACCCCTATACCTGCTGTATTCCTGTGTCCTACAGATAAGGACTAACACTGTCATCCATCCCCCGGCTGTCCTGTGAGACCCCTATACCTGCTGTATTCCTGTGTCCAACAGATAAGGACTAATACACTCATCCATCCCCCGACTGTCCTGTGAGACTAATATACCTGCTGTATTCCTGTGTCCTACAGATAAGGACTAACACTGTCATCCATCCCCCAGCTGTCCTGTGAGACCCCTATATCTGCTGTATTAATGTGTCCTACAGATAAGCACTAACACACTCATCCATCCCCCAGCTGTCCTGTGAGACCCCTACACCTGCTGTATTCCTATGTCCTACAGATAAGGACTAACACTCTCATCCATCCCCTGGCTGTCCTGTGAGACCCCTATACCTGCTGTATTTCTGTGTCCTACAGATAAGGACTAACACTCTCATCCATCCCCTGGCTGTCCTGTGAGACCCTTATACCTGCTGTACTCCTGTGTCCTACAGATAAGGACTAACACTCTCTTCCATCCCCTCGGCTATTCTGTGAAACCCCTATACCTGCTGTATTCCTGTGTCCTACAGATAAGGACTAATACTCTCATCCATCCCCCGGCTATCCTGTGAGACCCCTATACCTGCTGTATTCCTGTGTCCTACAGATAAGGACTAACACTCTCATCCATCCCCGGCTGTCCTGTGAGACCCCTACACCTGCTGTATTCCTGTGTCCTACAGATAAGGATTAACACTCTCATCAATCCCCCGGCTGTCCTGTGAGACCCCTATACCTGCTGTATTCCTGTGTCCTACAGATAAGGACTAACACTCTCATCCATCCCCCGGCTGTCGTGTGAGACCCCTATACCTGCTGTATTCCTGTGTCCTACAGAAAAGGACTAACACTCTCATCCATCCCCCGGCTGTCTTGTGAGACCCCTATACCTGTTGTATTCCGGTGACAACTTATGAATAAAAATTGTCTAAAAGAAGGCAGCTGAGCACCAAATAAAGAGTGTACAATCTTGTGTTCCACTTGGGTGTGTCATCGCTACCTCACAGTGAAGTTACCAGCTCTTTAAGATCTACATTTCAGCAATAAACACCACTCTTCATATAAATTATGCATGATGCCTATTATCTGCTGACTTCTTGTGCACTACAGAGCTGACCCTCTAATCTATCAAACTAATGTGTGGCAGCACAGTGGCTCAGTGGTTAGCCCTTGTGCCTCACAGTGCTGGGGTCATGAGTTCGATTCCTGACCATGGTCTTATCTGTGTGGAGATTGTATGTTCTCTCTGTGTTTGTGTGGGTTTTCTCCATGCACTCCAGTTTTCTCTCACACTCCAAAAAAAAACTTACTAGCAGGTTAATTGGCTGCTGTCAAAAGTTGACCCTAGTCTCTATTATTATTATTATCATTTATTTGTTAGGCACCACAAGGTTTCCGCAGCGCCGCACACAGTATTAACAGTAGACTATACAGGGTGAAACCATACAGAACAATGAACAAAAAGTACCAATACTTCAGAAACTCTGACTAGTCAAATGCAGTAAAGACGGAGCGGAAGAACAGGTATGGAGACAGGAGAGGAGGGGGCCCTGCTCATACGAGCTTACATCCTAACGGAGGGTAAACAGACCAGGCACAAGAGCAGCCAGTTGAGGCAAGAGGAGAGAAGGGAGGAGATGGGGGTTAAGTAGATGGTTCGTAGGCTTTGAGGAAGAGGTGAGCTTTGAGTGCACATTTGAAGGAGCACAGAGTAGGAGACAGACGGATGGAACGAGGGAGGTCATTCCAGAGAAGGGGAGCTGCACGGGAAAAGTCTTGGATTCTGGAGTGGGAAGACGTAATATGAGTGGAGGAAGGGCAGCCGTTGTTGGCCGAGCGCAGGGAGCGGGCAGGAGTGTGAATGGAGAGGAGGTTAGAGATATAAGGGGCAGTAGAGTTGGAGAGAGCCTTGTAAGTGGTGGTGAGGAGTTTGAAAAGGATTCTGTAGGGGAAGAGGAGCCAGTGTAAAGCAAGGCAGAGAGGGGAGGCAGAGGAGGAGCGGCGTGAGAGGAAAATGAGTCTTGCGGCAGCATTGAGTATAGAGCAGAGGGGGGAGAGACGGGAGTGGGGGAGGCCAGTGTCTGCGTGTGTATGTGAGGTACTGACATAGCCGTAACTTAGAATCCTAGCGCAGGGGGCGAGAAAGACAAATGCCGCCCCCTAGACCTCAATTTTAACCAAATGAACCTAAAATATTCCTAAACTGCGCCCCCCTTCAGCATTGCGCCCTGGGCGGTCGCCCCTATCGCACAGCCCTAGTTACGGCCCTGGGTACTGATGTGAATTCCCTGTACACAGCTGCGAAATTAGTGGCGCTATATAAATATCTGTTGATAATGAATTTACCTGTGTCTGTTCATGACTAGATGTCAGCTTCTACATGGTGATAGTGTTTAGTTTCTGTTAGAACAAGAGATGTAACGATCTATGATGGTCTTTTTAATTCCATCAGGGCCAGAGTAATCAAAGTGCATTTTAAATGATTGCCATGACTTAATACTAATTATCTTATTATTAATAATGCATATAATAATAATAATAATAATAATACATCTCAGCACACAGTGCATTGTGGGATGACGCAGTTATATATTATATTACAGTCTTACCTGTAGCTCCACATGTTGGGGGTGATTGGCCTGGTGAGTTTCTTGTACCAGCAATCTCTTTACCGTTTGTGCTCACGCACCAACACATACCAGTGCTCTCATGACACTGCATTGGCCTGTAGTTGCCATTTCCATCACACTGAGGTACATAAGCTCCTATTAGAGGTTTTTTACCTGCCAGTTGACGTTCCTTTAAGCAGGAAGTTAGACTCTCTGAAACACATGTATGACAACACATTGTAATCTTTTTGGAGCAGAGCGACACCATGTTTAATCTTTAGTTATTACATACAACACAGCTGTGCTCAAAAGTGGAGTAGAGCTGACTTCTATCACATCTATTTTGGCAGAAGATTTTAACACACAAGGATCGGACAGACTGGTGCACATGCAGTATGATGATGGCTAATCTCATTACCATGCGGACACACTCTAGCTCCTACTCAACTCCTGCTCCTTGGTGGACTGCTACTTAAAGCAGCTGAAAAGAGGCAAAAAAGGAGGAAGCAGTGGAAATGTGCAGCTGTTTGCCATAAAATAGAGAAAAAATTGTATTTCCGTTTGGTGGAATTTTAAGAAATTTAATAAATTTCTTCTGATTGGATGTGAGTTTCTAAATTGCTTTAGTAATCATTCTCTGAAGATAACAGGGGAAGATTTATTGTCTGTTCCTGATAGGAGATAAGTTTCTATATAACATCTGTAATTAATATCTGAGGATCACTGGAGCTCATTGGTGACCGTCCCTGACCGATGGAAGGAGACTGCCACATCCTGTTACTGAGTGAAGGTAATGAGGGTATCTCAGGTACCTGGCACAGCAAGATCTAGGCAGGAGTGACATTTATGAAGGACCCAGCATTATTTGGGCTACTACAGCTCCATCTGGAAGTGCCAGAAGGGTTCTAAGGACAGAATTCTATGGAGCAAAGTTCCAGAGCTCTGGCTGCAGCAGTGCAGGACTGCAGCCCCAGAGTCTAGTTTCCATCCCCTGCATGGTGGAGGAGAAAAGACCCCTTCACCCTGCAGATGAGTGCAATATAAAAAGTAGCACAGTAAGCTGAACTGATCCTCGTGATAGATTAAATAATCATTTAAGACTGGTGGCTAAATTATCCCCTAGTAGCATGTGGAAGTACAAACTAGTATATGATGGGTCAAAAGCACCATGTAAAGTATATTACTTATCCAATTCCATTAAGTGTTATTGTGTGTAATCGCTCTTTTTTTAGTGTTATCTTTGATCAATAATCTTCCCTACTATTAAAAACCCTGCTGTGCTCCTGTGAGACCCCTACACCTGCTGTATTCCTGTGTCCTACAGATAAGGACTAATACACTCATCCATCCCCAGGCTCTCCTGTGAGACCCCTACACCTGCTGTATTCCTGTGTCCTACAGATAAGGACTAACACTGTCACCCATCCCCCGGCTGTCCTGTGAGAGACCCCTATACCTGCTGTATTCCTGTGTCCTACAGATAAGGACGAATACTCTCATCTATCCCCCGGCCGTCCTGTTAGACCCCTATACCTGCTGTGCTCCTGTGAGACCCCTACACATGCTGTATTCCTGTGTCCTACAGATAAGGACGAATACTCTCATCTATCCCCCGGCCGTCCTGTTAGACCCCTATACCTGCTGTGCTCCTGTGTCCTACAGATAAGAACTAATACACTCATCCATACGCCGGCTGTCCTGTGAGACCCCTACACCTGCTGTATGCCTGTGTCCTACAGATAAGGACTAGCACTGTCACCCATCCCCCGGCTGTCCTGTGAGACCCCTATACCTGCTGTATTCCTGTGTCCTACAGATAAGGACTAACACTCTCATCCATCCCCCGGCTGTCCTGTGAGACCCTTATACCTGCTGTATTCCTGTGTCCTATAGATAAGGACTAACACTCTCTTCCATCCCCCGACTGTCCTGTGAGACTCCTATACCTGCTGTATTCCTGTGTCCTACAGATAAGGACTAACACTCTCATCAATCCCCCGGCTGTCCTGTGAGACCCCTATTCCTGCTGTATTCCTGTGTCCTACAGATAAGGACTAACACTCTCATCCATCCCCCGGCTGTCCTGTGAGATCCCTATACCTGCTGTATTCCTGTGTCCTACAGATAAGGACTAATACACTCATCCATCCCCAGGCTGTCCTGTGAGACCCCTACACCTGCTGTATTCCTGTGTCCTACAGATAAGGACTAGCACTGTCACCCATCCCCCGGCTGTCCTGTGAGACCCCTATACCTGCTGTATTCCTGTGTCCTACAGATAAGGACTAACACTCTCATCCATCCCCCGGCTGTCCTGTGAGACCCTTATACCTGCTGTATTCCTGTGTCCTATAGATAAGGACTAACACTCTCTTCCATCCCCCGACTGTCCTGTGAGACTCCTATACCTGCTGTATTCCTGTGTCCTACAGATAAGGACTAACACTCTCATCAATCCCCCGGCTGTCCTGTGAGACCCCTATTCCTGCTGTATTCCTGTGTCCTACAGATAAGGACTAACACTCTCATCCATCCCCCGGCTGTCCTGTGAGATCCCTATACCTGCTGTATTCCTGTGTCCTACAGATAAGGACTAATACACTCATCCATCCCCAGGCTGTCCTGTGAGACCCCTACACCTGCTGTATTCCTGTGTCCTACAGATAAGGACTAATACACTCATCCATCCCCCGGCTGTCCTGTGAGACCCCTATACCTGCTGTATTCTTGTGTCCTACAGATAAGGACTAACACTCTCTTCCATCCCCCGGCTGTCCTGTGAGACTCCTATACCTGCTGTATTCCTGTGTCCTACAGATAAGGACTAACACTCTCATCCATCCCCCGGCTGTCCTGTGAGACTCCTATACCTGCTGTATTCCTGTGTCCTACAGATAAGGACTAACACTCTCATCCATCCCCCGGCTGTCCTGTGAGACTCCTATACCTGCTGTATTCCTGTGTCCTACAGATAAGGACTAACACTCTCATCCATCCCCCGGCTGTCCTGTGAGACTCCTATACCTGCTGTATTCCTGTGTCCTACAGATAAGGACTAACACTGTCATCCATCCCCATCTGTCCTGTGAAACTCCTATACCTGCTGTATTCCTGTGTCCTACAGATAAGGACTAACACTCTCATCCATCCCCCGGCTGTCCTGTGAGACCCTTATACCTGCTGTATTCCTGTGTCCTACAGATAAGGACTAACACTCTCTTCCATCCCCCGACTGTCCTGTGAGACTCCTATACCTGCTGTGTTCCTGTGTCCTACAGATAAGGACTAAAACTCTCATCCATCCCCCGGCTGTCCTGTAAGACTCCTATACCTGCTGTATTCCTGTGTCCTACAGATAAGGACTAACACTCTCATCAATCCCCCGGCTGTCCTGTGAGACCCCTATTCCTGCTGTATTCCTGTGTCCTACAGATAAGGACTAACACTCTCATCCATCCCCCGGCTGTCCTGTGAGACCCCTTTACCTGCTGTATTCCTGTGTCCTACAGATAAGGACTAATACACTCATCCATCCCCCGGCTGTCCTGTGAGACCCCTATACCTGCTGTATTCCTGTGTCCTACAGATAAGGACTAACACTCTCTTCCATCCCCCGGCTGTCCTGTGAGACCCCTACACCTGCTGTATTCCTGTGTCCTACAGATAAGGACTAATACACTCATCCATCCCCCGGCTGTCCTGTGAGACCCCTATACCTGCTGTATTCCTGTGTCCTACAGATAAGGACTAACACTCTCATCCATCCCCCGGCTGTCGTGTGAGACCCCTATACCTGCTGTATTCCTGTGTCCTACAGATAAGGACTAACACTCTCATCCATCCCCCGGCTGTCTTGTGAGACCCCTATACCTGTTGTATTCCGGTGACAACTTATGAATAAAAATTGTCTAAAAGAAGGCAGCTGAGCACCAAATAAAGAGTGTACAATCTTGTGTTCCACTTGGGTGTGTCATCGCTACCTCACAGTGAAGTTACCAGCTCTTTAAGATCTACATTTCAGCAATAAACACCACTCTTCATATAAATTATGCATGATGCCTATTATCTGCTGACTTCTTGTGCACTACAGAGCTGACCCTCTAATCTATCAGACTAATGTGTGGCAGCACAGTGGCTCAGTGGTTAGCCCTTGTGCCTCACAGTGCTGGGGTCATGAGTTCAATTCCTGACCATGGTCTTATCTGTGTGGAGATTGTATGTTCTCTCTGTGTTTGTGTGGGTTTTCTCCATGCACTCCAGTTTTCTCTCACACTCCAAAAAAAAACTTACTAGCAGGTTAATTGGCTGCTGTCAAAAGTTGACCCTAGTCTCTATTATTATTATTATCATTTATTTGTTAGGCACCACAAGGTTTCCGCAGCGCCGCACACAGTATTAACAGTAGACTATACAGGGTGAAACCATACAGAACAATGAACAAAAAGTACCAATACTTCAGAAACTCTGACTAGTCAAATGCAGTAAAGACGGAGCGGAAGAACAGGTATGGAGACAGGAGAGGAGGGGGCCCTGCTCATACGAGCTTACATCCTAACGGAGGGTAAACAGACCAGGCACAAGAGCAGCCAGTTGAGGCAAGAGGAGAGAAGGGAGGAGATGGGGGTTAAGTAGATGGTTCGTAGGCTTTGAGGAAGAGGTGAGCTTTGAGTGCACATTTGAAGGAGCACAGAGTAGGAGACAGACGGATGGAACGAGGGAGGTCATTCCAGAGAAGGGGAGCTGCACGGGAAAAGTCTTGGATTCTGGAGTGGGAAGACGTAATATGAGTGGAGGAAGGGCAGCCGTTGTTGGCCGAGCGCAGGGAGTGGGCAGGAGTGTGAATGGAGAGGAGGTTAGAGATATAAGGGGCAGTAGAGTTGGAGAGAGCCTTGTAAGTGGTGGTGAGGAGTTTGAAAAGGATTCTGTAGGGGAAGGGGAGCCAGTGTAAAGCAAGGCAGAGAGGGGAGGCAGAGGAGGAGCGGCGTGAGAGGAAAATGAGTCTTGCGGCAGCATTGAGTATAGAGCAGAGGGGGGAGAGACGGGAGTGGGGGAGGCCAGTGTCTGCGTGTGTATGTGAGGTACTGACATAGCCGTAACTTAGAATTCTAGCGCCGGGGCGAGAAAGACAAATGCCGCCCCCTAGACCTCAATTTTAACCAAATGAACCTAAAATATTCCTAAACTGCGCCCCCCTTCAGCATTGCGCCCTGGGCGGTCGCCCCTATCGCACAGCCCTAGCTACGGCCCTGGGTACTGATGTGAATTCTCTGTACACAGCTGCGAAATTAGTGGCGCTATATAAATATCTGTTGATAATGAATTTACCTGTGTCTGTTCATGACTAGATGTCAGCTTCTACATGGTGATAGTGTTTAGTTTCTGTTAGAACAAGAGATGTAACGATCTATGATGGTCTTTTTAATTCCATCAGGGCCAGAGTAATCAAAGTGCATTTTAAATGATTGCCATGACTTAATACTAATTATCTTATTATTAATAATGCATATAATAATAATAATAATAATAATACATCTCAGCACACAGTGCATTGTGGGATGACGCAGTTATATATTATATTACAGTCTTACCTGTAGCTCCACATGTTGGGGGTGATTGGCCTGGTGAGTTTCTTGTACCAGCAATCTCTTTACCGTTTGTGCTCACGCACCAACACATACCAGTGCTCTCATGACACTGCATTGGCCTGTAGTTGCCATTTCCATCACACTGAGGTACATAAGCTCCTATTAGAGGTTTTTTACCTGCCAGTTGACGTTCCTTTAAGCAGGAAGTAAGACTCTCTGAAACACATGTATGACAACACATTGTAATCTTTTTGGAGCAGAGCGACACCATGTTTAATCTTTAGTTATTACATACAACACAGCTGTGCTCAAAAGTGGAGTAGAGCTGACTTCTATCACATCTATTTTGGCAGAAGATTTTAACACACAAAGGATCGGACAGACTGGTGCACATGCAATATGATGATGGCTAATCTCATTACCATGCGGTCACACTCTAGCTCCTACTCAACTCCTGCTCCTTGGTGGACTGCTACTTAAAGCAGCTGAAAAGAGGCAAAAAAGGAGGAAGCAGTGGAAATGTGCAGCTGTTTGCCATAAAATAGAGAAAAAATTGTATTTCCGTTTGGTGGAATTTTAAGAAATTTAATAAATTTCTTCTGATTGGATGTGAGTTTCTAAATTGCTTTAGTAATCATTCTCTGAAGATAACAGGGGAAGATTTATTGTCTGTTCCTGATAGGAGATAAGTTTCTATATAACATCTGTAATTAATATCTGAGGATCACTGGAGCTCATTGGTGACCGTCCCTGACCGATGGAAGGAGACTGCCACATCCTGTTACTGAGTGAAGGTAATGAGGGTATCTCAGGTACCTGGCACAGCAAGATCTAGGCAGGAGTGACATTTATGAAGGACCCAGCATTATTTGGGCTACTACAGCTCCATCTGGAAGTGCCAGAAGGGTTCTAAGGACAGAATTCTATGGAGCAAAGTTCCAGAGCTCTGGCTGCAGCAGTGCAGGACTGCAGCCCCAGAGTCTAGTTTCCATCCCCTGCATGGTGGAGGAGAAAAGACCCCTTCACCCTGCAGATGAGTGCAATATAAAAAGTAGCACAGTAAGCTGAACTGATCCTCGTGATAGATTAAATAATCATTTAAGACTGGTGGCTAAATTATCCCCTAGTAGCATGTGGAAGTACAAACTAGTATATGATGGGTCAAAAGCACCATGTAAAGTATATTACTTATCCAATTCCATTAAGTGTTATTGTGTGTAATCGCTCTTTTTTTAGTGTTATTTTTGATCAATAATCTTCCCTACTATTAAAAACCCTGCTGTGCTCCTGTGAGACCCCTACACCTGCTGTATTCCTGTGTCCTACAGATAAGGACTAATACACTCATCCATCCCCAGGCTCTCCTGTGAGACCCCTACACCTGCTGCATTCCTGTGTCCTACAGATAAGGACTAACACTGTCACCCATCCCCCGGCTGTCCTGTGAGAGACCCCTATACCTGCTGTATTCCTGTGTCCTACAGATAAGGACGAATACTCTCATCTATCCCCCGGCCGTCCTGTTAGACCCCTATACCTGCTGTGCTCCTGTGAGACCCCTACACATGCTGTATTCCTGTGTCCTACAGATAAGGACGAATACTCTCATCTATCCCCCGGCCGTCCTGTTAGACCCCTATACCTGCTGTGCTCCTGTGTCCTACAGATAAGAACTAATACACTCATCCATACCCCGGCTGTCCTGTGAGACCCCTACACCTGCTGTATGCCTGTGTCCTACAGATAAGGACTAGCACTGTCACCCATCCCCCGGCTGTCCTGTGAGACCCCTATACCTGCTGTATTCCTGTGTCCTACAGATAAGGACTAATACACTCATCCATCCCCCGACTGTCCTGTAAGACTCCTATACCTGCTATATTCCTGTGTCCTACAGATAAGGACTTACACTGTCATCCATCCCCCAGCTATCCTGTGAGACCCCTATATCTGCTGTATTCCTGTGTCCTACAGATAAGGACTAACACACTCATTCATCCCCCAGCTGTCCTCTGAGACCCCTACACCTGCTGTATTCCTGTGTCCTACAGATAAGGACTAACACTCTCATCCATCCCCCGGCTGTCCTGTGAGACCCTTATACCTGCTGTATTCCTGTGTCCTACAGATAAGGACTAACACTCTCTTCCATCCCCCGACTGTCCTGTGAGACTCCTATACCTGCTGTATTCCTGTGTCCTACAGATAAGGACTAACACTCTCATCAATCCCCCGGCTGTCCTGTGAGACCCCTATTCCTGCTGTATTCCTGTGTCCTACAGATAAGGACTAACACTCTCATCCATCCCCCGGCTGTCCTGTGAGATCCCTATACCTGCTGTATTCCTGTGTCCTACAGATAAGGACTAATACACTCATCCATCCCCAGGCTGTCCTGTGAGACCCCTACACCTGCTGTATTCCTGTGTCCTACAGATAAGGACTAATACACTCATCCATCCCCCCGCTGTCCTGTGAGACCCCTATACCTGCTGTATTCCTGTGTCCTACAGATAAGGACTAACACTCTCTTCCATCCCCCGGCTGTCCTGTGAGACTCCTATACCTGCTGTATTCCTGTGTCCTACAGATAAGGACTAACACTCTCATCCATCCCCCGGCTGTCCTGTGAGACTCCTATACCTGCTGTATTCCTGTGTCCTACAGATAAGGACTAACACTCTCATCCATCCCCCAGCTGTCCTGTGAGACTCCTATACCTGCTGTATTCCTGTGTCCTACAGATAAGGACTAACACTCTCATCCATCCCCCGGCTGTCCTGTGAGACTCCTATACCTGCTGTATTCCTGTGTCCTACAGATAAGGACTAACACTGTCATCCATCCCCCATCTGTCCTGTGAAACTCCTATACCTGCTGTATTCCTGTGTCCTACAGATAAGGACTAACACTCTCATCCATCCCCCGGCTGTCCTGTGAGACCCTTATACCTGCTGTATTCCTGTGTCCTACAGATAAGGACTAACACTCTCTTCCATCCCCCGACTGTCCTGTGAGACTCCTATACCTGCTGTGTTCCTGTGTCCTACAGATAAGGACTAAAACTCTCATCCATCCCCCAGCTGTCCTGTAAGACTCCTATACCTGCTGTATTCCTGTGTCCTACAGATAAGGACTAACACTCTCATCAATCCCCCGGCTGTCCTGTGAGACCCCTATTCCTGCTGTATTCCTGTGTCCTACAGATAAGGACTAACACTCTCATCCATCCCCCGGCTGTCCTGTGAGACCCCTTTACCTGCTGTATTCCTGTGTCCTACAGATAAGGACTAATACACTCATCCATCCCCCGGCTGTCCTGTGAGACCCCTATACCTGCTGTATTCCTGTGTCCTACAGATAAGGACTAACACTCTCTTCCATCCCCCGGCTGTCCTGTGAGACCCCTACACCTGCTGTATTCCTGTGTCCTACAGATAAGGACTAATACACTCATCCATCCCCCGGCTGTCCTGTGAGACCCCTATACCTGCTGTATTCCTGTGTCCTACAGATAAGGACTAACACTCTCTTCCATCCCCCGGCTGTCCTGTGAGACTCCTATACCTGCTGTATTCCTGTGTCCTACAGATAAGGACTAACACTCTCATCCATCCCCCGGCTGTCCTGTGAGACTCCTATACCTGCTGTATTCCTGTGTCCTACAGATAAGGACTAACACTCTCATCCATCCCCCGGCTGTCCTGTGAGACTCCGATACCTGCTGTATTCCTGTGTCCTACAGATAAGGACTAACACTGTCATCCATCCCCCATCTGTCCTGTGAAACTCCTATACCTGCTGTATTCCTGTGTCCTACAGATAAGGACTAACACTCTCATTCATCCCCTGGCTGTCCTGTGAGACTCCTATACCTGCTGTATTCCTGTGTCCTACAGATAAGAACTAACACTCTCAAATATCCCCCGGCTGTCCTGTGAGACCCCTATACCTGCTGTATTCGTGTGTCCTACAGATATGACTAACAGTCCATTTCATCCCTTGCTGCGCTTTGTTGATCCCAGTGTACTGAGTCAATGCTCTACCTACTACCTTGCAGTCCTGATCCTAAGTAAGTGGTCAGGTGTATTCAGCACAGTCAGTTTGATCAAGCCAGAGGTACAACATGCCTGTGAAGATGCCTCTGGTGGAGGAAGCAAATATTATCCTGTAACTAGATGTACAATTTTGGTACATAATTCACACAGCCGGTGATTGTCTGGTTTGGCCATTCGGCACCTGTTGGAGTGCTCAGTAACAGCAGGTTAAGTGAAATCCCAAACAATCTATAAGTCTCCCTAATAGAGAGGTAAAGCCCACATTGTCACATTTGTTTCTGGTCTCGATCGGATGATCTTCTGTATTGTGTTAGTAATAGGTCTATGAGGGAGGACGCGGATGTACCAGTGTCTGTTACTGATCCTGTGTTTTATTAAATTTTTCTCTAATGCAATATATTTTTACCTTATTACCTTAATTTTGTATACTACAACAATACAAGTATTTTATTGTATCATCATAAAATCACCATGATCATCTAAATAAAAATCTGCAATAACATCTGGGAATAAAATGTACTACATATATCAAAACAATAAAATCAATGTGAACTCATATTATTACCACAAATGAGAAAGATTTCCTCTAATTTAAAATAAATTATCCGTTCCAATAAAGGATAGTAGTGTCTTAATAGTGACATGTGCTAGAAAATATATCTGCATTCTAATAAAAAAAACACTTAACAAAATATTGTCATCAAAGCCCTCAACCAAGCCATGGATTTTTTTTATTCCCTACGTGGAACATTTGTCCCTAGTACAGAGCTGGATGCATCTTGCAATGTCTGCACCTCAGTATATGGTCGTAAATACACTTTATTTATGCTTGTCCCTTTTTTATCTTAAATTATGTCCAATGTGCGTCCAACTCGGTATTAGCCTTCTATATATTTACCAATATAGTGACACAACATTTATAGACACTGGTCATAAAACATGGTTGGAATATGGAAATTAATTATTATGGACTATAAGTCAATACAATCAATCAGTCAAATACTATAATCTTAATAAAATATAATATATTACTGTAATAAAGAAGAACATATTAAATATAATCTAAGACATAAGCATGGAAGTCTTTATAAAGATGCATTTTATTAATAATAATAATCAATCAGAAACAATGTAAATGACTGAAAAGAAGAAATAAGTTTTCTCATATGACAAAGTTTTACTGGTCCATCCATGTTACTTGGAGGAACATTGTCTTCTCTCGTAATAATACTCTAAATTTTGGAAACTCAATTTGCTGATCTCTTAATGAGAATTATTATTTCATTGACAGACACAAAACTAACAACTGGTGAATCCAAAGAGCTCATCTAAAATAATAACCTGGGGTAATAATGATAAAACCGCAGCAATACTAATAACAGCTCAGCTGGGTCACCTACCTGCAGTCACTGCTGATAGCAGGACCAGCCCCAGGAGAAGCATTAAAGCAGCTGGTCTCATGTCTGATGTCTGGTGTGAATCTCAATTCCAGATGTGACAACGTCATTTATACCAAGGTCTATAAGGAAAAGGGCTGAGCTGAAACTTGTTATTATTGTGCAACATATTTCTTAATTGCTCACAAAATTGTAACTCAGCAGTAACACCCAAGTAATAAAATATATTAACTTTAATTTATTCTTAGTCCGATACAGCCTGTAGTAGAGACCTTTAGGGAGGATATATGCACTGATCAGACCAGGGGTTACAGCAGCCTTTACTCCACACAATTCATGTAGAGTTTACAGATAATCCAGTGATCCCGGTACTGACAGCTCAGAAATAATTCCTGGTAACACCGATACCAGTTCTACAGGTTCAGTAATAGAAAAAAAAGATTACAGGTGCCCAAAACCACCGCAGTGTATCCTTAGATTATGTTTTACTTCATTTTATTTAGTTTTATCTACACACTCGCTGATTGCCAAAAAGTGGAGCTGCCCATCCACAATCAAAGCACATAGAGCAAAGAAAAGCTCAGATTGTGTATTAGGAGATTAATAATACAAATTGAATGTAAAGTATAGACTTTAGCACAGCACACTTACATGGAAAAAACTATTTCATACGTTCAAATAGTTGTTTATAGGCACTTTTAGTAAAACATTTAGAAATAAAATAAAATAAAATAAAATAAAATGATAGCCCTATAAATTACATAAAATTATATAAATGTTTATATAAATTTTTCAACCACTAAAGGAACATCAATACTATGTTAGTATCTCATCATTTGAAAGATGGTATCTGTCATGATGATTGGAATCTGAGATGACTCAGGGATGACAGTGTAAGTCGTTTTAGATACAGGACTTGTATAGATCAGAGCTGGTAAAATGTCATAAAGCGTTCAGTTAGACAGAGGCAATTTCCATATTGGTAAATATGTAATAATAGTCTCAAACAATCCTCAGATGTATAAGTATAGACTGTATGAATACGGGACTCATAAAGATCAAAGCTCAATAAATGCTCAATTAGCAGAGATAATCTCTGTATTTATTAACATATAGCCACAGTCTCAAGCAGTTCTCAGGTGGGTTATAATTACCAATCTACAACCTGGATGGCGATGGTAAGATTCCCCCGATACAGAGAAGATCTGAGGTGTAGCAGCTGTTACTCTCTTTACCAAAGAAGAAGATGGCTGCTTGTAAGATCACATCCCAAAGATGTAAATAATACAGCAATGATTTGTCCTGAGCTTTTCATAAAAGTACTGACCCGTATTTCTCGGCGTGCTGCCAGTTTCATCAGAGGATATCTAAGGTGATCCACTCCATTAGGAACTTGTATTTCAGCCAGCCAATCAAAAACTGAGAAATCATCATCATATTAATATTTATTTATAAAGTGCTAACATATTATAAAGCGCTGTACATCGATGGGATCAGGACACAAACAAATTAAATAGATTGATATGAAACAGACGGTACAGATGACATTGTCCAGATGAGCTTACAATCTAAGAGGTGTGGAGAGCAAGTGGTATATAAAGTAATAGAATAACAATTGTGTTGCTGGTGGGGAAAGTGGGTGTGGCTATTCCTTGGCAGCAGCCACCGCCATTAAAGCAGCCATTGTTGACTGGTATTTCTGTGTGTAGTACGGCTGGAATGAGGAGAGAGCAGAAGGTGGAGACACAAAACATTAACCAGTCACTGTAGAAATCTTAAAGCAGTCATCTGCTGGCCACATAACTGTCCTTCACCGTATCTTAATGCTGCATCCTTCTTCCGTTGGTTCTAGAGGAGGCCTTTGTTTTGTGCTACATGGGCGCTCTTGTGGTTATCTGTCAGCTTGTAGTAACTGTGTAGTCTGGTGTTTGTCTTCTTTTTTGTGTTATGTCCACTGCTGTAAAAAGATCCAGGACTGTTGTCCATCATGTTCGGTTGCTACCGCTGTTGCCAAGGAGGCAGCAGAGATCCCTAAATGAGGACGTGTGATGGTAACAATGGACAGTTTTTAACAATGGCAGAAAACTCAATGGGTCCAGAAGCTGAACTGAAATTCTATTCTGTAGCTCTTCCTCTACCTTGTCCTTGGTGTTATTACTCTACACCACCACGTACTGCACCCGATGCCTCAGAAATGTTGAAAGGATAAACTCAGACCTGATCAAAAAAAGTGCAGCCAAAACCAACCGCGTCCACATGCTCACAATCTATTTAATTCACTTTTTCATATTTTTTTCTTCACTTTCTCAACCTATTATCTAATTTTAAATTAATATTTCACGAAAGAGATTTAGTTTGGATAATTTTACATTTGTAAAAATAAAGTATTAGAAATGTTACCTGATTAATGTGGACCTACTGAGCGTGCCCCCATAGTGGAGAATATTGTTTTACTGTTTGTGTATTGATGACATGAAATATTACCAAGCTGTGGGACAGCATCTCCTTATCCAGAGAAAATATTCATATCATTACTAATAAAGGATTATGTACAGATAATTCAGGGAGGACCACGTAAGTTTAAAATTTCCAATGTGGAAATTCACATATTCCTTGTAAATGATAAAATATTGTCTTATTCTATCAATGTAATGTAAATGTCAGAAATATTTTAAACAGAGCCGTAATTAGGAACCTTAGTGCCCTGGATGGGGGAGAATACTGGTTGGATGGGGTGGGGGTAACCCACTAAGTGAGAGTACACTCAGCACTGCTATCAGAATGGGCCGACATGAGCTCATTGCAGGCGGGAAGTATTGTGACTGCTTTCGGAGATATAGGACAGGAGGAGCCTCTTCTGTAGATATAACAAATACCCAGATTAATTGCTGTACGAGGACATTTACTGCAGCAGTAGAATGTTTAGGTCCATTGGCTGATAATGACTTCCTACCTTTCTGAAGATGTAGTTGGACTTCTGCTTCTCAGAAGGAACCTAAGGATTCTCTGACTATAAATGGGACAGTATCCTGGGACTATTACTTACCTTCCAGATATGCTGTTTATGACTGACATTACATGTACTTGCATCTGTCATTGTTTATTAACGGTCACTTACAGTTCTACGTGCTATATGCTCCTTGCTTTCTTGTCCACGTTTATTGGTTATTGTGTTCCAAAGGAGCTGTCCCCGAGAGATAAACCACTAAAGCATCTACTGAGTTATGGAGATACCACAGCAGTTACCAGTATGAGTAAGAGATTTAATTGTGAGTTGTCATTTCTTCAATCGCTTGTTTGTTATTATCACAGTTACTTTATCACTTGTTAATGTTTCATATGTTATTACTACATAAGTATATATTTTTCCCAGAATTAATTAGTGTTATGGCATATATTTATTTCTCATTATGATTATATTAAACAAATATTTATTACATTCAGATAAATGTGCTGATTCAGGATACTATACAGAATTAGAGGATGTAATTGGTCTCATGTCTGCCTAGATCATCCCACAATAACTGTACATATAACCTGCTGATGTCTGGACAAGGGGCAGAACTGGTTCAGTTACCCTCTGTATGGGAGATAGGACGGGAGCTACTATGTGAGTGTCAGCAGCAAAACCCTCCAAAAAACTGCTATATTCTAAACTTTTTAGAATTTTACAATACTTGTGAAGTTGTAAAGGGTCATTCAGTGACATCTATATTAAGTGGGAAAAAAAGGAGTATGTGTCTGAGGGTTTTTTCTGGGAATTGTCGACATTCAGCGAACGCATGCAGAACATTGAGCGGCTGCAAAATAAATGTCATCTGCTAGCCCATTAGATAAATTAAACAAAAAAAACTGTAGTGTAGAAAGTGTATGGTGTAAGAGATAAAAATGTGGAAACACTGCGCACACAGTACATTTGGAATGACAGCATGCATCATGGAGAGTGAAGAGGCAGTAAGAAGCAGAGCTCATTAGAAAGACAGGGGCATTAGTAGATATTTAGATAAGTAGATAGATACCAAGTGTTACGTAATTTTATGGAACTATATAAATAAATGTTGATGATGCTAGACGAAGATGACCTGCACCAATACTAAAAAAATTCAAAGACTACGCACACAATAAATTTGGAACATAATAGGGTATCCATCATAGACACCGATGCTACAGAAACAGGCAGAGGTCATTAGATGGACAGCAGTATGAATGGAGTTAGACATTTATAAAGCAAATAGATGAAAGTGGCCTGCACCAATAATAAAACATTCAAAGACTTGTATTATGCACTTCTTGATGGGCAGAGCATTTATCGGAGACCAGGAGGGGAGCTTTTAAATAACTTGTTTTACTTATAAGTGTTTTTTTATGCTACGAGTAAGGTAGATCTAGCTGAAAACTAATATTTGCTGAATTGCTGCCCTTGTCAATCAAACGAGGGGACTTGTATATATTTGACAGTTACCATGTATAATTATCTACATCCTATATTTTCTATTGAAGGGTTGTTATTTGTTAATGTTGTTTTTTTTTATAGTTTTGTGAGAATCTTGTTTATGTTTTGCAACTAACTAATGTCCAGTTGGAGATTAAAATGTCAATCTCAATTTGTCTTTTTGGCTAAGCTCAAGTGAGGTATCTGACCTAGTACTGTTAGTTCGGAATTTCCTTGGTCTGCTGCCATAAGGCTGGTGGTGTTTGGAGCCCGAGGTGCTTGTGAAATAATTCCAGTTCATTTGATATTTGTTTTCTTGACGGGGTTTTGGGTAGATACTCATTTATGGACTATCCTCTCCCTTTGTTATTACAGGCTTCCTCCATATGGGGAGGACTGAAGAACCAGTCCCCCGGGTGAAGCTTCGGCCAACCCCGAGGTAAAGGGGACTTCCCAAGACTTGTGGAGTAGGCTGTCCCAAACACCCATGTATATAAACGTGTAATTTATATAAATACAGTTTGTATAAATAATATACATTATATATACATGTTATAATAGTGACATGATTCCAACTATTATTTAGGGATTCTTAGTGCACCTAGCTTTAAAAACTCCTGTTCTTTCTCCTCTCAAACATAATAGTGATGTGTAAGAAATATGTAAAACAGACAGTTTAGATAGGCCAATAGTTGGCCTTCCCACACAAATGTGTGTCTAACTGATGCAGATTGTGTTGCCAAAAACATCTGTCTTGACAGGACAATGCAATTGAAAGTCCACATTCTGAGAAATTAAGAGGACAGAATTTGGCATTGGCATATAATACATGTATAGATGGATATATGATTGCTGACGGTTTACGCTATGTGATGGAGTTAATGAACCATATAGACTGGTTAATTATTTTTTTTATTGAATCGGAGAAAACAAATGCAACAATGGCAAAGTTACAAAATTCTTCATTAAGACAGCTCATTGCAGACTTTGGCCAAAATTGGTGAACATTTGGACAGTTGTGTAGAGATCTTTAGAAAATAGACTTGTCCATTCAACCTAAGAATAATAAACAGAGAGTTATAGTAAATGGAGAACACTCACAGGAGGGATAGGTTACCAGTGGAGTACCCCAAGGATCTGTACTTGGACCAGTGCTTTTTAATATCTTTATTGGAGACATTGCACAGGGTATTGAAGGGATAGTATGTCTTACTGCAGATGACACAAAGATATGCAACAGGGTAGACACACAGGAGGGGTAAAACAAATGATCGATGATCTAGGTAGACTAGAGGAATGGTTAAGCGAGTGGTAACTACACTTTAATAACGCAAAATGCAAAATCATGCACTTGGGTCTCAAAAACCCAAAGGCTAAATATAGTATTAATGGCACTATAATGAAAAATACTGAGGAGGAAATGGATCTAGGAGTCACTATTTCAGATGACCTAAAGGGAGGTTACCAAAGAAATGAAAAAGAAAAGTCAGATGCTTCGTTGCATATTGAGCGGAATTAATAGCAGAAAGAAAGAAGTAATAATGCCACTGTATAGTTTGGTACTATCATTGGTACGACCTCATCTAGAATACTGTGTTCAGTTCTGGAGGTCATATCTCCAGAAGGATATAAATACATTACAGACTGTACAAAGAAGGGCAACTAAAATGGTGCATGGCATAAAGCACAAAACTTACTCAGAAAGACTAAAAGATCTTAATGTGTATAGTTTGGAGTAGAGAATAGAAAGGGGGGACATGAAACGATCAAATATATCCAGGGTTTTAACAAGGTACAGGAGGGAAACATTCTTCAAAGGAAGAGAAGTATTAGAACACAAGGACATGTACTGACACTGGAGGAAAGTAGGTTTGCAGGAAATTTGAGAATTAACTACTTCATAGAAAGGGTAGTGTATAAGTGGAATAGCCTCCATCAGAGGTGGTGGAGACTAATACAGTAGAGCAGTTTAAACATGCTTGGAATAGACATAAGCACATCCTGACAAAGAATAAAGGGTAAAATAGGGTTTGAGGTTACCTTAGGTTAAAAAATGGGCAGAATAGATGGGCCAAGTATTGATTATACCTTTGGATGTTAGTAAAGGTGTCAGTGGTGTTAGGTGAATGTGAAGAGTTTCCGGTCACAATATAGAACACTTTGGGTGCTTTATACACATGTGGCATGCAGCTACTAATGCTGTGACTTGTCCGTACAGGGTCTCTAATATAAGTGCCGGAGTGAAAGCCAAAATTTCCGGTTTGCGCTGTTCACACATGCGAAGTAGCACATTTAGGACAATGGTGTCCTTCCCCACTTCCCATTGCCACTAGACCACCAGGGATCGCGCTGATAATAAGGAGACTGCAGTGGACACTGCTTCCGCCCAAAACCTTTTCTCCAGACCTGCATCATTTAAGATAACCCATGCTCTCTCAACAATTGTACAGTTAGCTCGTTCACGCACACCATTCTGCACTCTGGCATGTAGGCAATTGTTAGTTGGTGCTGTATGCCATATTTTCTCAAGAACTAAGCTAGTCCCATTGTCATACTCTCCACCATTGTCGGATCTCAAGGTTTTAGTTTCAGATCCGTTTGAGTCTCTACCAGGCTCTTGTATTCCGCAATTCTATCGATAATGTCACTCTTAGCTTTTATGAAATAGACATGTGTCATTTTAGTTGCGTCATCAATGAGTGTCAGGAAATTTCTGCAGCCACTGACTTCACCTCCATTGGACCACACACATCAGTATGCAGTAGAGCAAGGGGCAACGAGTTTTCTTATCCTTACGCAGCTCTCACATGCCAGTCTCTCTCAGAACTGCTCCAGTGATCCCTGTCACCATCCCATCAGCGAGTTTCTGGACGTTGTCGTATCTCAGATGATCCAGTCTCTTATGCCACAGCTCCAATAATGTATTGGTGTCTGAATTCACTATCGTATGACATTCTTCTGTGTTTAGAACATACAGTTGGTTACACCGGGTTGCTGTTGCAAAATCAATCCCTCTCTGGTTTTGAACCAACACATTTGCCCTCTGCGAATTGAACCTTGTAACCTTTTCTCTCAAGGATACGTATAGCGATAAGGTTCGTTCCCAAATCTGGTACATACAGGGCGTCTTGGTTGTCTGTAGTGACAATCTCACCTTTTATTCTTAGGTGCACTGTGATTGTCCCGACTTTTGTTGAAGTAATAACTTTAGGTCCAATTCCTTTAACTGAAATAGGATCACATGGTTTCAGAGTAGTGAACCATTCTTGATTGCATCTGAAGTGTCTAGTAGCCCCCGAATCCATGTTCAGGTTCCTTCTTGTGAATGTCTGCTACATTTAATGCCGACTAAATAGGTTTGTCACGCTTCTTCTGCGCACCACTTGAATCTTTCAGTCTACATTCAGATGCTTTGCAACCAATGCAGTGACATATGAAGAATTTATACTTGGGCATTTTTGGACTTCGGACCCTTTGTGAGTAGATCGGTACTCTCAGCATTTGCCTCAAAGGGAATTCTCTGTTGAAACTGCAGCAGCTGAGCTCTCACAATTTCTGTTGTCAGCTTGGTATCGTTGGACTCCAAAGCTACTACTAGGAAATCAAACTCTGGTGGGAGATTCTGCAGCATCGCCATCGCAACTTCCTCATTTTCCACCTGTGCTCCCACAGATGCCAATTGCTGGGATATTTACAGCATTTTGTATGTTATCACAGACACTTAATGGTGCACGCCTCAAGCTGATTCTTCTCATCAGACCTCTGTCCTCATACGCATTTTGTAATGCAGTCCACATCTCATTTGCTGACTCTCTTTCGTTAATAATGGAGTACACGTGCTGTTCTACAGGTAAGCTTATGGTGCCCATGGCTCTATCCACCTCATCAGCGACTGTCTCCCAGATCAACTGTGACTTTCCAGAATTTTTCCCACCTTATCTGCATTTGCATGGCCAATTTCCATGTTGCATAGTTTTCAGAGCCTTTTAACTTAGCAATGTTCATACTGGTGCCTGCGCTGTGCATTTCTCTTTGTGTACTGAATAAAGGACTATTCTGTAGTATATCAGCTTCCTTTAATTCTTGTGTACTTCTACTATCGTTCTTTACGTTTAAGCATTTACTTTAACACACGGTACCTGGGTCCATAACCTATTGATTATACCTTTGAATGTTATAAAAGGTGTCAGCAGTGTTAGGTAAATGTGAAGAGACAAATGCTTTTAAACTTAAACAGGTTGTTGTTTTATTGATAAGAAAAAAATAAATTACTCTTGGCACTGTCGGGGCAATGGACGCAAAACACTAATTGCAGTAGGTTTGCAATCCTCCAATAACAAGAAATATGAAAATAGAATATGTAATAGTGTATGTATTCAAACAACAACTGTGAACCATGGATAAATAAATAAAATAAAAAAATTCTAGCAACATGGAAAACCACAATGAATAGTGGCAAGATATCAATACATAAACAATGTCACAATAAAATAAAAAAAAAAGATCATAAAATATTTGATCACATGTGAGAAAATACCAAGTATGTTTGCTTTGCTTAAGAAATCGTACGGAATTTTTTAAGTATTAATTAAAACATGATTCAAGATGTGGATTATGGAGGCTTCATAATAAAATAACTAATGGGATATATATTAATAATTTAAAAGGAATACAACTACCCATAGAATACAGAGGGAGTCACCGTAAATACAGTTTGAAACAAATCAAGCTTTCCCTTTATTAGCTTTGACTATATGATATTATTTAAACAATTAATAGAGACTATCAGGTGCTTCCAGTCATTTTAGTGGATACTTGTTATCACTTATTCACTCACACACTTGTTTGTTATATTTCGCTAATTTTTAACTTATAATGTTTAGTAATGATTAATAATAAAAGTTATATTTTAATTACTCTGAGACATTCTATCATCTTTTTTTGATCAAATATTATTATTTAGGAGTAAGCAGTGCATCAATTTCAATAACCTCCTTGATTTTCTTTTTAACCATTATTGTTTATGGGCTTATGGAACACCCCTTGATTCAGGAAAAAGATGGAATAATCCATTGGATCTTTACACAATAAGGGTGATCTTACTCCTTACAATTAAAGCGACCTTTCCCTTTTCCTGCCCCTTTTTCCCTTAATTTTCAACAGTTGTGACACTACCTGGCTCAGACAGGGTCTCAAATTCATCCGGATTCCACTGATTCAAGGGTGAATAGTCTACACCAATTCCCAAATAAGATAACAAGAACCACTGCCATCACCAGATCATGACTGTTTAGATAGCTCCATATATCTGATAAATTGGATCTTAAAACCTAGTAGTTGTGGCCAAAGCATGGAGATGTAGGTTAAAGTCTCAAGAACAGGAGAAAAAAAATTAGAGCTTTAAGCTTTACCTGGTTGCAGAGATACCTGGACATTTGCGGGTAATACCACTTTCATACTGCCGCCCCGGCAATATCCGGGGTTGTTAACCTGGGATATTGCCGGGGCACAGGGCAGTATAGATAAGAAGATTCCCGGGTCGGGCGGGTTCATACTGCACCTGCCCGACCCGGGTTTTAGAAAAAAAAAAGTGTAAAAAAAGTTTTAATTAAAAAAAAATACATAAAAAATGTTTACTTAACTTATTTTCAGCCAGCGGTGTCTCCGGTGCGTTGCCGGCTGTCAGGGGGACCTCTGGGTACTAAAATGACGTCATTTCTAGTCCATTAGAAATTACGTCATTTTAGTACCCAGAGGTCCCCCTGACAGCCGGCAACGCACCGGAGACACCGCTGGCTGAAAATAAGTTAAGTAAACATTTGTTATGTATTTTTTATTAATTAAAATCATTTTTTTTTACTTTGACATTTTTTTTTTTACAGTATGAATGGTGAGACCCGGGAATTACACGGGTTGTACCATTCATACTGCAGGCGAGCGGGGTCCAACCCGGGAATTACCCCTCGCAAAAATCCAGGTCTAAGTCCCGGGATTTTAGACCCGGGATTTTTTGGTTGGTCTATTCATACTGCACCAAGACCCGGTTTTTCAGCGTGCCTCTGTAAAAACCCGGGTTTTAGGTGCAGTATGAATGGGGTATAACAGGTATTTCCACAAAATACAGGAGAACTTCAGTTACAAAAGCAACAATGAAGAAACCAACTCCAAAGGACAAAATGCATATTTAAGGATAGCAACGAAGGTGGATTCCATGTGAAATTCTCAGGTGCTAAGCTGTAAAAGTTTTCTGGGTTGCCAATCTTCATTAAATCATTTGTGTACCAAATAAGAAGAAAACATACCCTTAGTGTGATAATTAAGACAATATGAAATCCAATGCTATTGCACTCACCGGTACTAAAGAGAAAACCAACTCTGAACCTTAATTATATCGATGTCCGTCGGTGAATATGACTCTGATTGTATTTTGAAAAAATGTTTACGAAAAAACATATCAAATATTATTTGATATAAAGGTTAATTTTATTGTCTATAATTGCATATATTAATTAGTTAAAACAACATGTACAGACCAACAAGCACAGATTCCAAGACAGTCCTCCAAGACTTTAATTTAAGATGACAACCACAGCGCTTTCTTTTACCTTATTAAACACTCATCTCCTCTTATTTGTTAAATATTCAGAATCATTATATCTTCATTCCTTTATCAGGGACTTATTCAAACCATGTGTGATTGTACAAGACAGGACTTACATCATGTTAAGATGCACTTAGAGAGTAACTCAAAATTTACTTTTATTCTTCATGTATTAAAATGAAAAAAAATTAATTATTTCATTGTTAGTTCTTTTAAAATTGTCAGTGAATATAAAATTAAGTAAAGTAGTACGTGATTGATGAAAGATTAAATGGTGATTTAAAATATCTGCGGTGTGCGCTGTGTTTTTATTATCTTTATCTCCGATGATTATTTTCTGTAGTAATACAACAACATTTTTAAGACATTTTTACAGATTGTACAACAGTGTTGTTGCTCCCTTGTCTATATATTCTTGTCTATACCTTACAGTCCTATACAGATTGAGATGTCTCTAGATCCTCGTGCGGTTACCGCTTATTCATTTAAGGTTTTACCATTTGTAATTATTTCCCTTTATCAGGATTCTAATAATAACCTTTGAATCACTTGTGTTTAGCTCATCTTCTGTACTGATTTTACCCAATCACTCTGATGTAATTGTTGTTCTTATTAACATCCTATTTATTATCACACATGTACCAGGCTTATAGGATTATACATTAAATATGTTTTGTGAATTACCTTATAATGACAATAAAGGTATTATACACAGTCATTTATGCCCTCATTTGTATTTGGGCAACTTCCACAGAGAGACAAAAATATAATAGTAATGTAATCTTAGATTCAAATTTAGTAAAATTATTTAAAATAGGTTTCATAAAGTCAGGTATTCAGTTCTGACAGTATACCCTTAGAGGTTTGAATTATAGCCAAATAGTTAAGTTTACACCAGTAGTCCCTTTATTTCACCGTGTTCAGATCTCCAGTAATTAAATGAGGTTATTCTTTGATGCCTGTGCTGCAAAAACCAACAGGGCTTATGCCTGACAAGTCTGTGCTCATCCCCATAGTATAAATCTATGTATACTTACTCCAGATCACTAGTGTATTTGGAATATAAGGTTTCACAATTATAAACAGCATAATTATTATCCCACACACGTATTAGGCTAATACATATAGATTGTAAATATGTCAAACAATTTCCTTCTGGTGATGAAAAAGGCATAAAAAACATATTCTTTTATCATCACATCATCATCAACATTTATTTATATAGTGCCAGCTCATTCCATAGCGCTTTACAATTGGGAACAAACAGTAATAAAACCATACTGGATAATACAGACATACAGAGAGGTAAGAGGGTCCTGCTTGCAAGCTTACAATTTATGGGACAATTGTTTGATACACAAGGGCATGTGCTACATCATATTGTACATTGGACCAGCTAGAATGCAAAGGTTACAAAGTCACACAGCAATGTTGGCCAGAGGATGGTTGTTGTCTTGTGCTAGCTGTGTAGAGGATGGTAATAGGGTAACCTAGGGAGATTAAGAGGGTGGTAGAGGAATATTATAAGCGTGTCTGAAGGGGTGGGGTTTCAGAGAACGCTTGAAGGTTTGAAGATTGGAGGAAAGTCTTGTGGTGTGAGGGACGGAATTCCACAAAGTGAGTGCAGCCCGAAAAAAGTCCTGTAACTGAGAATGGGAGAAAGTGATGAGAGTGGAAGAGAGACTCATCTTTTGCACAATGGAGGTGTCGAGTTAGGAGATATTTTGAGACAAGCGAGGAGATGTATGTCAATGCAATTTTGTTGATGGCCTTGTATGTTAATAGAAGAATTTTATATTGGATTCTTTGAAAAACAGGCAACAAATGTAGAGACTGGCAGAGTGTCTCTGCAGACAAATTGCAAGGAAATTCAATCTAGCCGCTGCATGCAAAATACATTAAAGGCGCTCGAGCCTGATTTTGGGAGACCAGTAAAGAGGGAATTACAATAGTCGATGCGGGAGATGATGAGTGCATGAATTAAAGCTTTTGAAGTTTCTTGTGTGAGATATGTATGTATTCTGGAAATGCTTTTTAGATGTATGCCACATGATGTAAATATAGAGTTGATGTGGGGAACAAAGGATAGTTGCGAGTCAAGGATTACACCTAGGCAGCGAGCTTGCGGGGTGGCATTTATGGTCATGTTGTTTACAGAAATAATTGTTGGGTGGGAATATTATTAATTCTGTTTTTGAAAGATTGAGTTTGAGATGGCGAGAGCACATCCTAGATAAAAAGAAGATAGATAGATTTGTGTATCATCCGCATAGAGATGATACTGAAATCCAAAGGAGCTTATTAGTTTTCCAAGAGAAGTGGTGTAGATAGAGAATAGCAGAGGACCTAGGACTGAGCCTTGTGGTACTTCAACTGATAAAGGAAGCGGAGTGGAGGTTGTTCCAGAGAAATTAACACTGAAAGAGCGATTAGATAGGTAGGATGAAAACCAGGATAGGACAATGTCTTGAAGACCTAGGGATTGTAGCGTCTGTATGAGAAGAGAGTGGTCAACATTGTTGAATGCAGCAGAGAGTTCCAGAAGAATTAGAAGAGAGTAATGATTATTATTTTTTGCTGTCATCAAGTCATTGACAACCTTGGTCAGTGTAGTTTCTGTGGAGTGTTGAGATCAAAAGCCCGATTGAAGAGGATTTAATATGTTGATTGCAGAAAGGAAACGTGTGAGGCGAGTGTAGGCAATTCTCTCAAGAAGTTTGGAGGGGCACGGGAGCTGAGAGATGGGACAGTAATTTGAGAGAGTTTGGGTCAGAATTTTGTTTTTTTAGAATAGGATTATTCACTACGTGCTTGAATAGCGATGGAAAAGCTCATAAAAGAATAAGGGAGTTGACTTCTTCACCCGTAGTAGGGTGTTAAGACAAGAGGAACGGCGATGGGGACCAAGGCTGCACAAAGTTATGCAAATCTATTGATGACTCGATGGGAAGACGAAACCATCTAGACTAATCCCACCTTGGTTGCAAACTTGGTCCTAAGGAAAAGATTTATCGAAGATATTCTATTCATATGGAAAGGAAGTGAAAATTCTCTACTTGAATTTGTCTCCAATATGAACACTAAAGAAAATAATTTAGAATTCCCCACAACAATTAGCAAAGAGAAAGTTGTTTTTCTTGATTTGGAAATATATATTCAAAACAATAAACTTGAGACTCTAACACATTTCAAACCAGTTGATTGCAACAGCTTCATATCCATAACTAGCAACCACTATCTCAAATGGCTTGATAACATTCCCTTAGAGCAATTCACCCACCTTAGAAGAAATTGCTCAGCTATTTCCAACTACAGGAAACAAGCAGACACTCTTAAATCCTGATTCTGTGAAAAGGGAAATAAGGGAGAAAGGATGGATGTGGTTTTAGAAAAAGTAGAACACCCACAAGGAAGAACTCTTGAAATATAAAGAGAAAGAAACTATGAGCAATAATATGGGAGGCAAAGCACATGTCCCATTTATCACACAAAACTCGGAATCAGAAAATACAATCAAGAAAATCATCAAAAATCATTGGTATCCTCCGGAAGGATGAGATCCTTTCCACAATCCTTCCGGAGAATCCAAAAATATTCTTTAGGAAAGCACCTAATTTTAAACAAAGAATGGTCCCTAGTCATCTATCATGAGAAAGTCACTCCAGAGAGAATTGGCTAACCACCCAACAGAAGACTCAGGGCTTTTTCCACTGCACTAAATGTAGCGCATGTACAAATACTGGAATTAAGGGCACTAAACCTGTGCAAGAGTATGAATCCATGATAACAGAAGAAACCTTCACTCTTAAGGTATGATTAACATGTGATTCTATGGGTGTAATATACCTAGTCACATGTCCATGCGGCCTACAGTGTGTGGGCCAAACTTTTAGGAAACTTAAAACGAGAATTGATGAGCACATTTAAAATATTAAAATCGGACTAGAGAATCACAACCTGTCCAATCATTTCAGGATGCACCACGGGAAAGACCCGTCCGGACTGAAATTTATGGCAATAAAAGAAGTAAAAAAAACATTGGAGAGGTGGAGATTTTAATTAAAGATTAAATCAGGAAGAATCCAAATATATTTTTACACTGAAGACTTTAACAACACTGCAGATTTTGAACTGGCTGCGTTCCTGTAGAGGAACACATTACTATCTATACACATTATTAATATTTTCTCCATACGCACACTAGAAGGGCTATTTGAGTGCAAATATTACAAGTCATTCATTGATACAAAATAACAGATGTCTTATACCTATACTTCCCCTTGAAAGAGCACTATTTTGCTCTTTCCATTTGCATGTTTGTCATGGTTTTTTCTTTACCCTTTCCATCTTAACGAAGTATATTTACAGACACTTCCATTATTCTGTAGTCAACAGTTACTGCACACCTGCAGGCGTGCTTTGAATTAAATGTCTGTTTTTTTTCTTTGCCATAAAACCCCCGTTTCTTTCTTTTATTGAGATCATGTATATTAGGACTTTGTGGACTGCATGTTTATTGGTGGGCTTTGATTAGCACATCTGTTTTGTTTTGGCACACAACCAATCAGCCGCTGACTTTATTTACACTATGACTATATATAAGTCAGAATGGATTCGGATCTTCAATTATCCCTGAGGAAGCTTGGTTTCTGGGTGAAACGCGTAGGGTTTATCTACTTCATCACTTTGCTCTTTATTAGAACGTTATCAACACTTATTTGCCTCTCTTTGATTAGCTGCAAAGCCGACTGCATGAGAACTACAGAGAGACAGGAACGACCGCATGCACCGACTGCGGACAATTGAACTTTCACTTCGGCATCTGGATACTGAGTGGCTTGGACGCGGGGAGTGAGGAGAAAAGCCTTAGTCTACAGCAAGATCCCCGGGATCGGGGTAAGTGACTTTCTCTCCAACAGCCCCTCTGGAGCCAGCCATATCTTTGAGCAGTACATGTTTTGATACAGCATAAACGGAATTACTCCCGGGAGTTACTCAGCCATTTGTTTTTTCATTACCTTTTTATTTTTTATACGAACTTTACTCTACCATGCGTGATATTAGTTCACGGACAGCCGTGGTTTTGTGACTATATCATCCACGTTGTTAGGGATTTGGATGCCTGTTATAGACTCTGTTTCTATCTCCCTTACACAGATTTACAGCTACACACCTTTGTTTGTAAAGGGAGCTCACACGGACTTTTTCCATCATTGTTGTGAATCACATTGGACTTTATTCCCTCGAGCATTCGCATATTGGATGTTAAGGTGGATACTGATTCATTACATTTAATTGTCTATCCCTGTTAATGAATGTTTGTCTAGTTATCCTGCACATGTCTTCTGTCAAAGTACAGCAGCTATAACACTATATGTGTTTGAATACAACCTTTATTTGATTATTGCTTTGTCGATTTTTCACTATTCACTGAGCACAGCATCCATTTAGGTGCCTGGGGACTCCTTAGATTTATCTTTGGTGTGTAATTTCTTCGCTGGAGGGTGGGATCCCCTCCTTTTACATCCCCACATCTGTGGCAGCCATTCCAGATTTACAGGTGAGAAGCGCAGTAACTCATTTCTGAATGCTATTATGATCCCATAAGTGCTAATCACGCTTCACTGCACTTCAACTAATACTGGGACATAACTGACACATATACTGGCAAATAATTTTATATGTAATTCATTCATCTACCATCATCTATGCAGTCCTACATATGGTACTTCATTTAATAAATCAGGAAATAAGAAGTAACATGTTAAACTAGCAAATTATCATTGAGAACGCTAATAACATAAGAACATGGGCTTTATGGATGAATATAGAGAGGAAACTAACAGTTTAATTTAATTGCAATATATTGAAATTATCCAATAATACCATGCTCAGCGCCACATATGTCCCTTAATTAATAGACGAATAGTTAAAGTCTGTGATTGAAAAAAAGGAATTTTATAAGCAAACAGATGACCGTGGTAGGGAATCCTATGATGAAGTCAATGGTGATGAAACGCGTAGGTTACAAGCAGAAGCAAACATGGTTTCCAAGCAACTATCTACATGTTAGGAGTTCCGTAGCAGTGTGTCTCACAAGCAGCCGACGAACTGCAAAGGGAAAAGGCTATCTTTATTCACTCACACAGTGTACTGAGGACGATTCTGGCACGGACCTAAAAGAAACCTTTATGCGAAGCTCTTGACCCTACTTATTTTTCCTTCTCTCTTGAAACTCTCCTCTCCCCTCTTACCTGCCCAGTCTGCCCTGACCAAGTGACCTTTCTCTATAACCCTCACTACTGCGCTGGATTCTGTCGCTCCCACCGCTACTATCCGCCACCGCCGCCTAATTCCCCAACCCTGGCACTCCAAATTCACCTGCTTCCTTCAGAAGTGCACTTGCGCTGCTGAACACCTCTGGAGGAAATCTCGCTCCCTGGCTGACTTCACTCACTTTAAGTTTATCCTCTCTTCCTACTGCTCCGCCCTCTCCCTCGCTATGCAATCTTTCTTTAAGTCCCTCATTTCTTCTCAGTCCTCTAATCCCCACCACCTTTTTGCCACGGTCACCTCTCTTCTCACCCCTTCCCCCTCCTATCCCACTCTCCCTCTCTGCTACCGACTTTGCCTCCTTTTTCTCCTCCAAAATTGAGACTCAACATCTCCTCCTCCTTTACCTCTCCTGCCACCATCTTCGCTCCACATTCCTCCAACAACCAACCCTGATGCTCCTTCCCCCTTACTACTGGTGAAGATGTCCACTCCCTCATTCTTTTCTCTCCCCTGTCAACCTGCCACCTGGATCCTACCCCCTCTCAACTCATTCGCTCCCTCTCCCCCACTACCTGCTCTTACTTAGCACACCTCTTCAACCTATCTTTCTCCACTGGCATCGCCCCTGCTCCTTTAAACATGCCCTTATCTCTCCCATTCTCAAAAAACCCAATCTTGATCCCACCTCACTCGCTAACTTTCGCCCCATTTCACTTCTCCCCTATGCCTTTAAATTACTCGAGCAGATTGTCAGCAACCACCTCACTGGTCACCTCTCAGACAACTCCCTCCTTGACCCTCTCCAATCTGGCTTTCGCCCCCTCCACTCCACTGAAACCAACCGCCCTGGCCAAAGTAACTAATGATCTCCTCTCCGCTAAATCTGGTGCTCACTTTACCTTGCTCATCCTCCTGGACCTCTCCGCAGGCTTTGATACCATAAGCAACCCCCTTCTGTTGCAGACCCTTCTCTCTCTCTCTGCCTCTCTGGCTCTGTCCTTGCCTGGTTCACCTCCTACCTCACTAACCGCTCCTTCTCTGTATCCACATCTGGTTCCCCCCCTCTTCCCTCTTCCTGTAGGAGTCCCTCAGGGCTGTGTCCTTGGCCCTCTGTCTTTTCGCTGTATACTACTTCCCTAGGTGCTCTTATCACTTTTTTCGGTCTCCAGTATCACCTTTACACCAATGGTGTCCAACTCTTCATCTTTTCTCATGATCTTTCCACCCCCCTCCTCTCTCGTGTATCAGACTGCCTTTCCACCATCTCCTCCTGGATGTACTCATGCTTTCTTAAAATTAACATTGCTAAAGCCGAACTCATTGTCTTCCCTCTTTCCAGATACTCTTCCCACTTGGATCTCTCCATCACTGTTAACAACACCACCATCTCATCTTTCCACCAACTCCCCTGCCTGGACGTCACCCTCGACTTTATCCTCTCTCTTGCCCCATACATAGGGCAAAGAGGTAAAAGCGAATATGTAATTATTGTATTAGAAATCTTTGTAATATTTGTATTAGAAATCAATATAAATCTATATGTGTAAAAGTGTATTAGAATTAAGGATGACACTGCATATGCTTGAAACTAACATTCACAGCTTAACCAGCTGCTTGTTGTCAAGATTGTATGTTCTAACTATTGTGTTGAGTTGTAATCCTATAGCACCCAAAGGGACTGTCTTAAGTATTTGGTCTGTATGGACATTTCAATATGGATAAGGGCTTATACAATGAAAATAATTTTTATTATGCTAATACTCAAATGATGCAAGACGAGTTCTTTGAATTTGAAATTAAATCAACCAATGACGATGGAGCACCAGGGTGTAACTGATGCATCTGGACTAAGAGATTATATCTTGTGTTTTCTAAGAAATGGGAATGTACGTGTTAGAATATCATAAATAGGTTATTAGTTGTGTAACTTGTAACCCATAAATATCAAGTGTGAAGAATGGGGTGGAAAGCTTTTGGATTGAAGCCAATAAGAGATGTATACTCTCATTTTGTAAGATGGACGTTTTACTTGCTGTTATTATTTATCTTTTATTTTCAAGGTAGCCTTCATTACTTCAGACTTCTTTTCTGGACATTCAGTTATTTCAACATTATTAGCTGGGACTCCTACAACGTGCTGCCGTCATCTCTGTATCTGAATTCTCAGCATTTAGCCAGTTGTAATCCTTGATACCAGTTTCAGCATCACCCAAAAATCCTTGTTTATTGTCTGCAACACTCGGTTCATGTCATTTCCTGCATTCTCTGGTTCAAACCTGCTCAAATAAATATTATATGTTTTCATCATATCTCGGCCTACGTAGCTTATTATTTTTTTTATATAGGAAAGATTATTGTATTGGAGGCATAGGGAAAAACACTAATGGAGAGGTTAAATATGTCAGTCTGTCACGGTTGGCTTACAGGAAATTGATCCCTAGGCTCTGCTGAGCATTGCTAGGCCCACCCACGGGTGCAGAGTCTAACAGGCAGGTGGTTTTCACTAGGAACCCCCGCAAGGAGGTATGGCCTTAGCTGCACCATACCTGCAGGTTGCGGTCCCGTGAGTGAGTGTACAGCAGAACAATGTGGGGGAGCCAGGTGAAGTGGATGGAGACGATGGAGTCCACAGACAAGTGGTATAGATACAGGCACAACAATAATATAGGCTGATGGTCAGCAGCCGATGAGTCATTAGGAGAATAGGTGCTCTGCGGTATAACAACGAGAGGACAGAGGCTGTCACTATGAAGTACTCTGGAGATGGAAGTACTGGAGCAGCAATAGTTCAACACAGCCAGAGGCTGAAGGCTGATTGGAGTGGTGGAGGTAATTCGTAGTAACTGCTGATGAGTCACAGGTGTAACAGCGGCTCTGAGTGGTTGCGATGAGAGAACCGGAGCTGTCACGATGAAGTACACTGGAGATAGTAAGAGAGGTACTGGAGCAGCGATGGTTCAGCACAGGCCACGAACTGTGAGCAGACTGGAACACAGGCAAACCACAAGGAGAACAGGAACCAGAACCACAGGCTGCAGTAAGTGAGCTTGAAGAACAGGCATCAGACAGGTGAATCTAGGAGGTTTAAATAGTGCTCCAGAAGTGCTTAGCCAATGAAAAAGAGGGAGGAGGTCCTGAAGTGCAATAGGCTTGCACCTGCACAGATCTGAATATAGCTGAATGAATGAACTGAAGAGTGTCTGATGCTGGGACATGGCAGTTTCCAGATGAATGGAATGCAGGTAACGGGACAGGTACTATCTGCGGGACCGGAGCATTACACAGTCAAGACTGAGATCAGCATGGCTGAATTAGTGGGCTTTAGATTGGAGGATATAGGGCCAAGTGGACAAAATGGTTGAAATCTAAAAAAGTGGGTAAAATCGAATGTGAAGGTGAATTGTCTTTTTTAAATGGTAAAATAAATCCTTGTCCTATAAAAAATATCACTAAATGTTGTTAATTACCCACCACATTATGTAAGAGAATGAAAGGAGTATGGCTATGGATGCAGGGAAATGATGGATGCAGGACACCTGTGCAATATAATGTCATGTATAATGGCTTTTTATTTTCTTTAACCATTTTATATATGTTCACTTGATATCTATGTCCCATTAAGGCTTTGATAAATATCCTTGTAGTCTATGTAATCACTGACAGCTTCTGCTTCCATGTATGGTTCTAACGTCAGTAACTTGATATCGCTAACCACTCCTACTGGTGCTGCTTTGACAAATCAGCCGCTTGCCAACAAGTGTCAACTGTGCACCACCCTAGTGCCCCTAGTTGTTGGAGGGTGTTGCTGCCACTACCAGGGTCCTTAACCAGAACCTAGAATAATTTGCACGTGGGTAGTGTATTTTACTGTGTACTCTAGATGAGGTCAGGGGACCTATTATGTCCATAACTACTCAATGAAAAGTTTTCCCGACTGACATGGACCTGAGGGGAGAGTGAGCACAAGACTACACGCATCACAGGACATATAGATCTATATAGTTCTATTCATCAAACTTGACATTCATCAAATAATTCTCCATTTGCAGCAATTACAGATATGAAGCTGTTTGGCATTCTGGTTGTCAGTTTTTGAAGAGTGGTAACCTTTCTGGTTAAGTACTCCGAGCACTCTGCGTAAATCTCCCTCTTTACTTTCACCAAAACAGATCCATATCCACCGTCATGCTGACAAAAGGCATCAAGTAGTCCTCCAGCATCCTTTTATTTGCTCTATATCTCATGATTCCTAGTGAATTCAGGAAGCGACAACCGAAGTATAAAAACCAAATGTCTTTATTCAGGCAAAATATATGAACAAGTGATTCAGTTCGTGGAACATGCAGATTTCAGGTAGCAGGATAAACAGGAATACTCCAATACACAATTATGAACAGGTGTGATGAATGGCAGGAATAGTCCACTGAAATAACAGGTTCCAAGCAATGACAAATACAGTTTGGATGCAGGAATAAGTATATTGCGTTACCTAATTGCCAGGAGGCACGAGGCAGTGAAGGGAAGCAAACAGAGTAGCTGAGTCTAGTGACCAGGCAGAGATCAGGGCAACAGGAGTTTAAGCAATATCCAGTATCCAGGCAGAGTTCAGGGTCACAAGCGAACAAGCATAATCCAGAAATCAGGCAGAGGTCACAACGGGAGCTCAAACAGCAGAAGAACAAAACGGGAACAGGGAGAAACAAACAGCAGCAAGGGATAAACGAAGAACTGCACAGAGCACAGATTAAGGCAGGTATTTGAAGCTGTGAGACAGGTGCAGTTCTAATCAGGTAAGGAGATTAACTCCTACAGGCATGGTGTAAAGTTCAGGGGCAGAACAGCAGCTCCTCTGGTGGATTTGAGGTACTGCTGCCACATACACAAAATAGGCAGAGTCATAACATAGCCCCCCCTTTTAGGAGCAGATTTCAGACGCTCCATACAAGCTCCCATCAGGATTTTCTCCTCTTCTTTTTCTTTTTTATAGGATCTCCCTGGAAAAGAGAAAACCCAATTCTTCAAGAGCAAAAGAAGAATTGACAAGTTTGTCCACTAAGTCTCTAGTATCTTCAATAAATTCACTCTCAGAGTCTGAGTCCCAGCCTAGGGTTGGGTTAGGACCTTATATTTTGTCACAAGATGGTGATATGCCCATAACTCGAGCCACCAAGGTTGATGTTTGTTGTGACTGAAGTGGCATAGAGAGGGTTTATTCCTTCTTGTTATCTGCCTCTCTAGGTGACACAGACTGCTTGATTGAAGAGACATTCATAGCAGATTTATGGACAAGTGCAAGAACTGACACACAGTCTGATATGGGCACAGAGAAACCCTGATCAGATGACTTGACTGTAGATGGAAAATATTTCTGGCAGACTGCATTAACAAAGTCTGTGGTGTTGTGGGTAATGGGATCATCAGAATCAAGAAGGGAGAAAGCCCAAGTCTGTGGCTCCCCTCTGAAACTCATGATAATAGTACCAACCTGGTTAAATTGGTCAGAGAATTATACTGAAGATTCTTCAAATTGTTTGATGCAGAGTTGAAGAACTAAAGAAAATTGTTTCAGGTCTCCATCAAAGTAGACTGGAGAAGGGTCTGAAGACTCAGAAGAGGCCTCTGGATGATCTGGCTGGACAGCACACTCTGAATGTTCTGTAAAAGCTGCATGAAACACAGTACTACCAGTGGGCATTGTACTCAGGATAATGAAAAGAGCAGTTGTTAAAAGCTTATTGTGACAGGACGGACCGCGTATGTCACCCTGTCTGTTGTTCCTGGGAACCGACTGGGCTTACATTGCCACTGTCCCCTTTTTGTTATCCAAGATGCGCCCTGATCCTGTCTGAAAGTAAATGTGATCTGCATTTGTCACTCTAGCATTTGTGCCAGATCTTTGTGTCACCTCCCTCCTTTGTCTGGTAGTAATAATGGGCCGTAGTTCTCTCCCCAACTCTTCAACTTCAATCTCCTCTTCAGATTAACTGTCTCTATTCACTGTCACTGATTCTATCTCTGACCACTCAGCTATAGACTCCCAGTCCCCTCACTGTATCAGAGTCCTCACCTTACGTGGTCACCATCTCGCACTTATAAGTGTCTTCACTTCTGCTGTTTTCTTTTCACAGCATTTATTACATAGGAGGAGAACTGATCCTCTATCTCCCTCTTATCCAGGTCTCTTCAACAAGTATGGAGGAGAAATCGCTGCTCTGTAACTTGTAAAAGTTATTTTTCTGCACTTTCTCTACTCTCTGTCTCATCTTGCAGCACTTGCACACAAATCTAACCTATGTTTGTGGCAGAATTCTGCTCAATGGTAATATATCAAGACAAACCTAAATTCACAGAGTCATAGTGAGGTTCTGCCAATTGTACCGGTGATAGTCCTCCAGCGCACATATAAAGAAGAAAATAATAGAATTATGTATTATTCTGTTAGGCTCACAGATATAGGGAACAATGCATGATCACCTGTCTTTTTCTGAACAATCAGCATTGAGGCTCCTTCCGATACACTTATATAGATTACCAGTGTTCTCCAAATTTGTGCAAGTTAACAGAAATCCTCTGATGGTTTTTCACACCACATAGACTTTATTCTAAGTAATAATAATTATCATAGTGCATTATTACATTTAACAGTATATATCAGAAAGATTCCTACTGCTGATTGTTCTGACAAGACAGGTGACCAAGAATTGTTCACTTTGTTTTTGAGTCTAACAGAACAATACACACTTCTATTATTTCCTTTTTTAATTGTGCCCCGGAGGACTAATACTATTTCATTGATTACAAGTGGAGAGACTTTGGGGAAAAAAGAACTGAGTGTACATAAGGACTTTTCACAGGTTGGAATATATTTCTTATAATTGTACTGGTGCAAAATATTTATTACACTCACAAGCAATTGGAATCCAGATTCCTGAACTAGACAGCCATGAAGGAGTATTCTTTTGATTTTCTTTCCCTGATTTTTGCCCTTAAACATTCTCACTAAACAAATGACCACAGTCTAAAACCTTTACATAGTTTATACAAAACAAAAACCACTCCAAACACAGCACAAATACTAAGCAGTACAATAAACACAATTTTAGTAGTAGGAATTTTGTCTGTCAGTAATTGCAATGGCACACTCCAATTCTGGAACCAAATGTCACAGGATGGACATATAACATTAATATGCTCTGATGTCAGATTACATTTACTGGCAGACAACCATAATTGTAAAAATGAGAATTCAAATGTTTAAAAGATAAATATAAAATCATTAGGTACTTAGCTGCAGAATACAATTTGATTGTTGAGTGTCTTGACCTGAGGAGCCCTGTTGCTAGATAGCGCTGTTGAAGTCGTACTTATAAAATATATATATATATGCGGGATGAGACCGGCATTTCCAGAAAGGGGAAAAGGGGTTTCATGGCAGTCGTCACAGACTACTACAGCAACCTCTATCCCCCTAAGTCTACTGACACAGATGGGGCTGTTCCTGTCATGTATCACTAATACTATTGATCCTGCAGGTAAAGAGGTCATGCATACCACCTTGGCATTGGGGGAATCTGCCATTAGATATTTTAGGCCGGGTAGGACCCTGGGCAGTGACGGTCTCCCAGCGGATCTCTATGTAGCTCTGTGGGACCTCATTGGCCTGTACCTGCTATAGCTGTACGAGGAGATGGTGGTGGAGGGCAAAATGCCTCCTACTCTGAGAGGGACTGATTACGATGTATTGTGCTAAAAAGTATGAATGATTATGTTTCACAGTGTACTGTGTATTTATTATTATTATTAATTTTTATTTATAGGGCGCCACAAGGTGTCCGTGGCACCGTACAGTGACAAAAACGAATTACAATACAAGGTGAGACAGCACAGTACAGTAAACATAAAGCACAGTAACTCAGTAAGCTCAATGCACAGCTAGTGAGGGCGGGGGAGTATTCGCAAATGACGGGGCCAAAAAGGAGGGCGCGGAAGACAGGGAGATCCCCAGAGGGGGAGGAGGGCCCTCGAGGAGGAGGGCAAAGTAGCTGGAGAGCAGAGTTAGAAGTGGTGGAAACAGGAGGAGAGATGGCCCTGCTCAGAGGAGCGTACAATCTAAGGGGCGGGGTGGGAAGTGCACTGTGTACACTTCAATGTAATGTAATGTATTGCATGTTTTTTATACCTTTATACAAATAAAGATACTTTTTCAATCAAAAACTCTCTATTGTAACTCTGTAACCTAAAATCTAATATTAAGTAAATCTCTTTTTATTGCAAAATCTACACTTGAATGAACAATATTGATTTATTTTGAGAAAGGAATTCAACACATGGGGCCTACGTCAGAGATTTTCTCAACTTTCTGCAAATAGATTTACAGTTTTTGGCCTATCAACAGAGAGTGGGATCAAAATGATGTTTGTATTTATTTGTTGAAAGGCTGAAAACTGCACATGCTGGAAGTTGCTGATAGAATTCTGGGACATATAATATAAAATCTGGTTCAGAAAAATGTTTTCCAATTGTTCAACTGTGGAGTTGATTGTAAAAGTGTAAGATTAATGTAGTTTCATGTGCAAATTTTTCATGCTGTCACAAATCTAATATTAATTAATTTATATAAATATAGCAAATATAAATATCTGATTTAAATATGCCAATTGGGAAAGCTGTATTGATTGATGTGAAATTTACATTTTCAGACCTGTGTAATGTGTAAATTTGAAATTAATGTGTAAAATGTATATTGTTACATCATATGAATAGACTGTGGCTTAAAATAGCACTGTATGTTTAATAAGCAGTTTAAGAATTATAATATTATATAAGGATTTGTTTTCTTACAGATTAAGAGGTTTTTTTTAAATATAAAAGAGAATTATATTCTGTCTGTTGTAAGATAAATGAGCTGGTCTGTTTATTTCAGTTAATATGTAAATTGACAGTTGAAAAAACAGTTCTTTGTTTAAAAAGTTAAACATGTGGAAGATCTGGATGTAAATGTATCAAGCTGAGAGTTTTCTGGCGGGTTTGAAAAGTGGAGATGTTGCCTATAGCAACCAATCAGATTCTAGTTGTCATTTTGTAGAATGTACTAAATAAATGATAGCTAGAATCTGATTGGTTTTACAAACCCGCTGAAAAACTCTCAGCTTGATACATTTACCCACTTAAGTGTGTTAAAAGCAGTTTGTCTTCACATAGAGGTGAGCTGATTTGTATGTAGAGAAAGGTATTGTTCACCCAAAACTAATGTTTTTTCTTGGTCAATTAGTGAAGTTGGGCCTGATTCACTCAGGAAAGTTAAGCAAAAAATTGAGTAAGTTTTCTTACTCAAGTTTTCTGGACAATATCATGTTACAATGCAAGGGGTGCAAATGAGTTTATTTTGCACATAATACTGTCTGTTTTTTCATGTAGCACACAAATACTTGATAGCTTATTTGTACACTGAAATTTAATGTTGATCTAGGACATGTCCTACCCCAACTATAAATCTGCCATCACTTTTTAAATTTACATCCCCTCCAATGCAACATGCTTTTGCCTTTCTCACTTAATTTTGCTTAACTTCCTTAATGAATCGGACCGTTCATGTTTAGTCTTAAATTAACATAGTTTTACGAACATATCTGATAGAACCATTTTCTAAGATTTTAAATTGTTTATTTAAAACTTATTATTAAGAAATTAGACTAAACGTTACTGTCTATTTCAATATTAATTGTGCATTTTCTTATGGGAAAATTATCTTACACACCAAAGTATCTAACATGTGTTTGTGGATACTACAAAAGGACAGTTGCAGATAGATTAGTTTCAAGGTGTGAAGTGATTGCAATGTAAATTATTTTGTTTGTATGCTAAGCTAATTAACATTAACCTATTTATTCTTTGTTTCCAAGAAATCCAAAAAGGGAGGGACCCAATGCCATTTATATGTTCTTTCTACAAACTAGGCATTAATTAAATTCTTTAAACAAGTTCCAATATATATTGTAATGAAAGTTTATGCTGTATTTATATATTAGTTTGAAGCATATAGTTCAAATTGTTTACAATTTACTGATTATATTTTATTATTTATTTCTCTTTTCTCTCACTTCCTCTAGGATGCGAATCAAATATTAACGACTATTATAACTTTGAAATGTTTTGTTAATTTTCTACTAGGGATTAATTAATAGAAGTAAACTATATGCTGAATTTGAGCATATGTCTGTATCCATAGAATTTATATTTTAGTACAATGTAAATAACCACTGATATAAGTACATTTGCTAGAAAACTGGATATGTATTATTGGATATGTTTTTAGTTTTGCATAAATAATTTTGTTCATCTAATTGGTTTTAAGATTTGAGCAAAATTATGCAGATATATTGGTGACATCCCAGATATGGATTCATATAAATATATGAGATGTATGAATACAGTGTAGTAGTGTAATTTTAGAGATATATTGATAGAACTATTATCTGAGCAAAGCCTATGAGTCAGTGTATTAATGAGTAATAAAAGGAAAAGACTAATTAAATATAAATATATATATATATTCTTATTTTATGTAAGTTGGTGATTTGTCAAAAGCAGGTATAGTAACAGATATGTTTTAGAATTAACCAAATTGAAAACTGAAATAATTATGAATATTTGTTACTGACGGGCAGCACAGTGGCCTAGTGGTTAGCACTTCTGCCTCACAGCACTGGGGCCATGAGTTCAATTCCCAACCATGGCCTTATCTGTGAGGAGTTTGTATGTTCTCCCTGTGTTTGCGTGGGGTTGCGCCAGTTACCTCCCACACTCCAAAAACATACTGGTAGGTTAATTTGCTGCTCTCAAAAATTGACCCTAGTCTCTGTCTGTCTGTGTGTGAGTGTGTGTCTATATTAGGGAATTTAGACTGTAAGCTCCAATGGGGCAGGGACTGATGTGAATGAGTTCTCTGTACAGCGCTGCGGAATTAGTGGCGCTATATAAATAAATGATGATGATGACGATGATAATAATTAAACTAATTATGGTGTAATAACCTTCTGTAGCCAATAGGGGCACTCTAACAGCTTAACTGAGGTTTGATTTATATGGTTTAGACATTTTTATTTCAACTCTCTACTGACGGACCTGGGAATTTAGTTTACCAGCAGAGAGTGGTGAGGGGACACATAGGGTAAGAACACTTGGTTCTTTATTATGTAATAAAATAATGACTCCCAGGGGCAGGTGCAGATGTATGAAATGGAATAGAGATGAAATAATATGGCTATTGGAACAGAAAGTGGCTAAAATGTCAATATTTAATATTGCCACAAACAGTAATAATGAAATAACAGGAATAACCAGCGCACTGGGTAACAATATATTCTTAAATATGTTCAATGAGAATGTACAAATGATTAAATAAAAAGTCCAGTAATCCTCTATACACAGAGATGTAGGCAGATGGCAATATAAACCACTCACAGTCATACAGTGTATAAATACAAATTGTTTGAATAAATCAATGCTCCGCTAGTAGTAGTAGTAGATAGTACTAGTAGTAGTGGTCTATTGGAATCTATCTCCTTCATAAAGTGCTTTTGTTATATTACTGATGACTGCTTTACCTGTGTGGCAGTGAATCCTGGAGACCTTTTTTAAATAATGTATTTTTATTGCGATTTTCACAAGAAACAAGAAAACAAATAATAAACATCCTCTCTATCCCATTGTGTATATAACAAGATTGTGTGAACTGCGTAATCAGGTATATCATGCAATATATGCAATCTCTGTATTATAGCACCGCATCATCATCTATTTATTTTAGGGATGTGCACCGGCGACTTTTGAGGTCTCGTGTTTTGTGTTTTGGATCCGGATTTTCGTTATTTTTGAGGTTCGGATTTGTCTCGCAAAACACTTGACGAAAGGTCTCGGTTCGGATTTAAGGTTTTGGATTCGGATTTTTTTTGAAAAAAACATAAAAAGTTTAAAAATCAAGTTTTTGGGCTTATTTTCACTCCTAGGCTATTATTAACCTCAATAACATTCAATAACAAGCATTTCCACTAATTTACAGTGTATTCTGAACACCTCACAATATAGTTATTAGTCCAAAACGTTGCAACAAGGTATCTTTCTGGACTGCGTAGAGGAGTGGGTCACCACAATATATATTAAAAACCCTGAACTTTTATGATTCGCACCAATAAATGTACCTGGACTGCGTAGAGGAGTGGGTCACCACAATATATATTAAAAACCCTGAACTTTTATGATTCGCACCAATAAATGTACCTGGACTGCGTAGAGGAGTGGGTCACCACAATATCTTAAAAACCCCGAACTTTTATGAATCGCACCAATAAATGTACCTGGACTGCGTAGAGGAGTGGGTCACCACAATATCTTAAAAACCCTGAACTTTTATGAATCGCACCAATAAATGTACCTGGACTGCGTAGAGGAGTGGGTCACCACAATATATATTAAAAACCCTGAACTTTTATGATTCGCACCAATAAATGTACCTGGACTGCGTAGAGGAGTGGGTCACCACAATATATTAAAAACCCTGAACTTTTATGATTCGCACCAATAAATGTACCTGGACTGCGTAGAGGAGTGGGTCACCACAATATATATTAAAAACCCTGAACTTTTATGATTCGCACCAATAAATGTACCTGGACTGCGTAGAGGAGTGGGTCACCACAATATATTAAAAACCCTGAACTTTTATGATTCGCACCAATAATTGTACCAGGACTGCGTAGAGGAGTGGGTCACCACAATATATTAAAAACCCTGAACTTTTATGATTCGCACCAATAAATGTACCTGGACTGCGTAGAGGAGTGGGTCACCACAATATCTTAAAAACCCTGAACTTTTATGATTCGCACCAATAAATGTACCTGGACTGCGTAGAGGAGTGGGTCACCACAATATATATTAAAAACCCTGAACTTTTATGATTCGCACCAATAAATGTACCTGGACTGCGTAGAGGAGTGGGTCACCACAATATCTTAAAAACCCTGAACTTTTATGATTCGCACCAATAAATGTACCTGGACTGCGTAGAGGAGTGGGTCACCACAATATATATTAAAAACCCTGAACTTTTATGATTCGCACCAATAAATGTACCTGGACTGCGTAGAGGAGTGGGCACTGGGCACCACAATAAAATATATAAAAAACCTTCAACAGATCTGCATTACACTACACATACGGCTGCTCCTCCATCCTCTCCATCATATACATGTTGGAGTTTTAGCGTGTGACAACCTCTTGTTTTTGATAATGTCAGTGCATTTTGAATATTTTTCAATTAGGCCCCACAACACTGAATGTACTTTATCTATGATACGCAATACGCATCTATCTATCTTGACTGCGTAGTGTGGTGGCCCCGGTACACAATTTGGTACCGAGGCCACAATATAATTAAAAAACCCTCCACGTGTCAGAATTCCACCAAACAAGTATCTGGACTGCATAGTGGGGTGGCCCCGGTACCCAATTTGATACCGGGGCCACAATACCTCCTCCAAACATGGTACAGACAATTCGTCATTGAGATCCCAGACAGACAGGGTCAAAGTGTTATTGTTTGACTTTGTAAACCCAAAAAACTGTCCCTGTTGCACATAGTCGTGCAATGAAGACTGACTTTTTCATTTAAAGGCACGATCTTTCAAGTGTAGTGTTTGTAAGTCTAAGTCATATTATACTTTTGGTAAAATTGGTTTATTTTGTTCCTCTTTATGGTAATTAGTAATAGAATTAAAGTATGAAATAGAATTAAAGTATGAAATAGAATTAAAGTATGAAATAGAATTAAAGTATGAAATAGAATTAAAGTATGAAATAGAGTGGTATAGAGTTGTAGTGTGGTATAGATAGAGTGGTCCACACAATATAATAATAAAACCCTCAACTTGTCTGAATTCCACCAAACAAGTATCTGGACTGCGTAGTGTGGTGGCCCCGGTACACAATTTGGTACCGAGGCCACAATATAATTAAAAAATTGGGCATCAACTGTCACCGTTGTTTAATATCTGATACACCTAAATATGGACTGCACAGTGGAGTGGCCCCGGTAGTAAATTTGGTGCCGGGGCCACAATACCTCCTCCAACTTCCAAGTGTAGTGTTTATAAAGACAGACAGCGTCGAAGTGTTATTAGTTGACTTTCTTAACCCTAAAATTGTCCCTGTTGCAAATATTCGTGCAATGGACAGTTACTTTTTTATTGAAAGACTCAAGCTGTCAAGTGTAGTGTTTATAAAATATAAACAACAATACAGTAGTTTTAGAGCACGTCAATACCTCTTGTTTTAAATTATGACACGGCATTTTACTTTTGGTTTAATTTCTTGTATTTTTTTAAATTTGGTTTTACTTTTTGAACATGGCAAACGACTGTTGATTGGTCATATAATGCAAAAAAAAAAGGTCCAAGATGGAATTGTCCTTGGGCCCTCACACCCACCCTTATGTTGTTTAAATAGGACATGCACACTTTAACAAACCAATCATTTCAGCGACAGGGCCTACCAAACAACTTTGGCTGAAATGATTGGTTTGTTTGGGCCCCCACACCAAAAAAGCTATTCATCTCTCCCTGTACAGACTAAACAGGCTCTACTGAGGCAAGATGTCGTCCTCATCCTCAACCTCTGATTCCTCTCCCCCTACAGTGTGTACTTCCTCCTCATCACACATTATCAATTCGTCCCCGCTGGACTCTACAACCACAGGTCCCTCTGTAGTATCTGGAGGGCAGTGCTGTACTTCATTGAGGAATTGATTATTCATTTTTATAAACATCATTTTTTCAACGTTATGAGGAAGCAACCTCCTTCGCCGCTCACTGACCAGGTTCCCCGCTGCACTAAAAACTCTTTCCGAGTACACACTGGAGGGGGGACAACTCAGGTAAAATAGAGCCAGTTTGTACAGGGGCTTCCAAACTGCCTTTTTTTCCTGCCAGTAACAATATGGACTGTCTGACATGTCTACTTGGATGGTGTCAGCAAAGTAATCATCCACAATTTTTTCTATTGTGACAGCATCCAATGCAGCGAGAGTAGACATGTCTGCAATGGTTGGCAGGTCTTTCAGTCCGGACCAGATGTTATCAGCATCCCCGCCAGTGCCTCTTTTGGGAAAACTGAGCTTTTTCCTCGCAGCCATAGATGTGGAAGAAAATGAGGGTGGAGCTGTTGGCATGTCACGGTCCTCTTCAGAGGACAATCTCCTGACCAGCAGGTCTTTGCACCGCTGTAGACTTGTGTCCGCCGGAAACAGAGACACAACATACGCTTTAAACCGAGGATCGAGCACGGTGGCCAGAATGTATTCCTCTGACTTTAAAAGAGTGACCACCCTCGGATCCTGGCAAAGCGTACGAAGGGCTACATCCACAAGAGCTACATGCTTGGTGTAATCGCAATGGCTTACCAGCTCCTCCCTCACTTTCTCCAGCTGCTTCTGCAACAGCCTGATCAGGGGAATGACCTGACTCAAGCTGGCAGTGTCGGAACTGACTTCTCGTGTGGCAAGTTCAAATGGCTGCAGAACCTTGCACAACACGGAAATCAGTCTCCACTGCGCTTGACTGAGGCGCATCCCCACTCCTTTGCCTATGTCGTAGGTGGCTGTGTAGGCCTGAATGGCCTTTTGCTGCTCCTCCATCCTCTGCAGCATATAGAGGGTGGAGTTCCAGCGCATCACAACCTCTTGTTTGAGGTGATGGCAGGGCAGGTTCATGCTTTTTTGATGTGCCTCTAGTCTGCGGTAGGCACTGGCTGAATGCCGAAAGTGTCCAGCAATTTTGCGCGCCACCGCAAGCATCTCCTGCACACCCCTGTCACTCTTGAGGTAATGCTGCACCACCAAATTAATGGTGTGGGCAAAACATGGGACGTGCTGGAAATTGCCCATATTTAATGCCCGCACAATGTTACTGGCATTGTCTGACACCACAAATCCCCATGAGAGTCTAAGTGGGGTAAGCCACTGGGAGATAATTTCCCTCATTTTCTCTAATATGTTGTCAGCGTTGTGCCTCTTATTAAAGCCTGTAATGCACAATGTTGCCTGCCTTTGCATGAGCAGCCATTTTGTAGATGCTGCTACTGATGCAGCTGTTGCTGTTGCTGCGGAAGGGAATGCATCTACCCAGTGGGCTGTCACAGTCATATAGTCCTTCGTTTGCCCAGAACCACTTGTCCACATGTCCGTGGTTAAGTGGACAGTGGGTACAACCGCATTTTTAAGAGCACTGAGGACACTTGATCGTACTTCTCTGTACATTTTTGGTATCGCCTGCCTAGTGAAGTGGAATCTCGAGGGGATTTGGTACCGGGGACACAATACCTCCATCAACCCTCTAAATCCCACTCCACTGATGGCGGACACCGGGCGCACGTCTAACACCAACATTGCAGTTACAGCCGCAGTTATACGCTTTGCAATAGGGTGACTACTATCGTATTTTGTGGTCATGGCAAACGACTGTTGGACGGTCAATTGTTTTGTGAAAGACTTAGCGGTCTTACGACTTCCCCTCTGGGAAGATGACCGACTAACAGCAGCAACAGCAGCAGTGGCAGTAGTAGGCGTACCGCTGCAGGATTCCTCGGATGAATCCCGTATTGAGGAGGACTCAGTCTGGCTGCTGACTTGGGCTGCAGGACTGAATCTGATGGAGATTGTGGAGGAAGTTGACGAGGAGGGTGTTGCTGGTGTGTATCCAACTGGACCACGGGATTTAGGTGTCCCTGTACCGATGAGGGTCCTAGCCCCAGTTCCTGAACTAACCACTGAACTATGAAGGTTATTCAGGTGACGTATAAGGGAGGATGTTCCTAGGTGGGCAAGATCCTTACCCCTGCTTATTTGAGCTTTACATAAGCTACATATGGCCATACATTGGTTGTCTGGATTTGGATAAAAATAACTCCAGACCGAAGAGGTGCATTTTTTGGTCTTCTGACCAGGCATGACGATGGGCTTTTTCATCCCATGGACATCAGCTGTTTCCCCCCCTGGTGCCTCATTTACAATAACCACATCACCATCCTCATCATCAAGTTCCTCCACAGCGCCAGCTACATCATCAATAGCCTCCTCCCGAGCCACCTCTTCCCGTACAGTGATGGGAAGGTCAGGCTTGACAACCACCAACACCCTTGGACTCGCCTTGGGGATTTGTGATAATTTCTCTTTAGAAGGCAGAGTTGTTTGCTGTTTTGTTGCTGACAGCATAACTCTCTTCAATTTTTTGTAGGGGGGGGGAGGAGGAGGAGGGCTAAGATCCGTGGGTGAAGCTGAACCACTAGTCATGAACACGGGCCAGGGCCTAAGCCGTTCCTTGCCACTCCGTGTCGTAAATGGCATATTGGCAACTTTACGTTTCTCCTCAGATGATTTAAAGTTTCTCTTTTTGCTACTTTTTCTTAACTTGGGCTTTTTGGATTTTACATGCCCGGTACTACGAGATTGGGCATCGGGCTTGGAAGACGACGTTGATGGCATTTCATCGTCTATGTCATGACTAGTGGCAGCAGCTTCAGCATTAGGAGGAAGTGGGTCTTGATCTTTCCCTACTTTATCCTCCAAATTTTTGGTCTCCATTATATGTAGCACAAGATACTGCAGAATGTGTGAACTTGGTAATATTGCAGTACCAATGGCCTTATACTGCTGGATTGGTTTTGCAAATTTGGTTATAATTATTATATATTTTTTTTTTTTTTAATTTTTAATTTTTTTTTACTTTTTTTTTTTTTAAAAAAACTTGGGAATAGTGGGGAAAAAACTATGCCCTTAGAAGCACAGAGCACAGGACACAGCACCACTGGACTGAACAGGACACGGCACAGGACCCAGCAGCACTACGGAACTCAGCAGGACAGAGCACAGGACACAGCACCACTGGACTGATACTGCAGAATGTGTGAACTTGGTAATATTGCAGTACCAATGGACTTATACTGCTGGATTGGTTTTGCAAATTTGGTTATAATTATTATATATTTATTTTTTTTTTTAAATTTTTTATTTTTTTTTACTTTTTTTTTATTTTTTAAAAACTTGGGAATAATGGGGAAATAACTATGCCCTTAGAAGCACAGAGCACAGGACACAGCACCACTGGACTGAACAGGACACGGCACAGGACCCAGCAGCACTACGGAACTCAGCAGGACAGAGCACAGGACACAGCACCACTGGACTGATACTGCAGAATGTGTGAACTTGGTAATATTGCAGTACCAATGGACTTATACTGCTGGATTGGTTTTGCAAATTTGGTTATAATTATTATATATTTTTTTTTTTTTTTAAATTTTTTATTTTTTTTTACTTTTTTTTTATTTTTTAAAAACTTGGGAATAATGGGGAAATAACTATGCCCTTAGAAGCACAGAGCACAGGACACAGCACCACTGGACTGAACAGGACACGGCACAGGACCCAGCAGCACTACGGAACTCAGCAGGACAGAGCACAGGACACAGCACCACTGGACTGATACTGCAGAATGTGTGAACTTGGTAATATTGCAGTACCAATGGACTTATACTGCTGGATTGGTTTTGCAAATTTGGTTATAATTATTATATATATTTTTTTTTTTTTAAATTTTTTATTTTTTTTTACTTTTTTTTTATTTTTTAAAAACTTGGGAATAATGGGGAAATAACTATGCCCTTAGAAGCACAGAGCACAGGACACAGCACCACTGGACTGAACAAGACACAGCACAGGACCCAGCAGCACCACTGACCTCAGAAGGACAGAGCACAGCACACAGCACCACTGGACTGATACTGCAGAACACAGCACAGCACAGCACAGCACAGCACAGCACAGCACTGCACTGCACAGCACAGCACAGCACAGAACTAAACAGCACAGAACTAAACAGCACAGAACTAAACAGCACAGAACTAAACAGCACAGAACTAAACAGCACAGAGGACCACCTAACACACCCTCCCTCTACCCTGATCAATGCCCGAGTGAAGATGGCGGCGACTAGCGGGGAATTTATAGGATCCGAGTATCGCGAGATCCGACAACGGGATTATGAGTCAGAGCCTCAGTTTCACTTTTGAATTTGGCGCCAATACCCGGATCTGTCTCGGATCCGACTCGGATCCGCAACGTTCGGGTGGGCTCGGATTTCATAAATCCGAGTGCGCTCATCCCTAATTTATTTATATAGCGCCACTATTTCCGCAGTGCTGTACAGAGAACTCATTCACATCAGTCCCTGCCCCATTGGAGCTTACAGCAGTGCCGTAACTAGAAATTTTGTTGCCCTAGGCGAGACAGGGCACCGGCGCCCCCCATCTAAGTGGGAGTGGCATTTGACAAGTGGGCGTGGCTAACACTTTAGTGAAAGAATTGTTATATGCACACACACACACACACACACACACACACAGTGGTATATTTCAAAAATATATAGCAATAGGTATTGTTATATTTTATGCAGTTAAGTTAATATGTGTAGGTTTAAGTGAGTTTAATATATTGTGATCTGTTTCATGGGGAGGTGGGAAAGAGAGAGAGAGAGGAGAGAAAGGGGAGAGAGAGAGAGAGATTCACATTCACTTACAAGACTTTGAAGCTTCAACCCTTAAGTCCTGCAGTGGAACGCATGTGCGTTCCACTGCAGGATTTTAGGGTTGAAGCTTCAAAGTCTTGTAAGTGAATGTGAATGTCTCTCTCTCTCTCTGTCACGGATCAATGTAGAAATACAGCTAAGGAGCCATGGATAGGTGAAAAAACAAACAATGTTCATTGCTGGAGAGTATGAACAGTTGATGACATAATAGCTTGCAGAATTTACCAGATATACAGCAGTTGCAGGTAAATGGGAGGTGAGGAAATATTCCAGGCAGCATGCACAGGGAAATGCACAGATAAGTCCCAGGTTCACATAAGGAACAGGTCAGCAGGTTGTATGTTGAAATAGATCTCCAGCAGCATAAATCCAGGAGCACAAACAGGAGGAAGTGACCACAGAGAATAACCTCAGGATGTGACAACAGGATATGACAACAATAACCAGCAATGTGTGCTGGGAGTGGCAGGTATATATAAGGGAAATGAGAACACACCCAGGTGCATGAGATAATTGGAGAATGGGTTAACCCCTAATGCAAACATGAAAGGCACAATAGCAGCACCTCTGGTGATCAGAGGTACTGCTGCAAATACACACTAATAAAGTCAAATAGTACAGGAGGCAGGAGCTGCCAGGCAAAGCAGTATGCACTGCAAGGGGCTTGCAGGCAGATCCTGACAGTACCCCCCCCCATTAGGACAGATTCCAGACGCCCGGTTACCAAAAATATCTAAATTCGTCGGAATCATAGTCCACAATAGGGGGCCCGGCAGAAAAGTCCTCGTCCATGGGCAGAAAGGCAAAGGAGACCATGCCAGATGGAAGCAGAAGCACTGCAGAACTTCCTTTCTTTTTATGTCCTACCCTTTTACGAGAACTCTTTAGGATTGAGACCTAAACCAACTGGGAGGAGCACAATGGTATCTCTTGGCCAGGAGAGATAGGTGGTATTGCTGACAATGCAGAGGCCCCGCAAGATGGCATAGCGGGAGGAGTTACAAACTTGCTGATTACTGCCTCAGAAAAGAATTGTAAGTCGGATAAGATGGGATGATCCATCTCAATAAATGGGTTTGCCCATTCCAAAGCCTCTCCCCTAAAATGGGATATTAGGAATAGTACCTGTCTCTTAGGGCTACTAACAAGGCTTGGTACGGAGGGGATCTGTGAAGCAAAAAATCTCAGAAGGGCATTAAATTGGGAAGGATGCCCCTCAAAGAAAGGTGATGGTTCAGACTTGGCACCCTCGGTAACAGATGGTTTGGACTTGGCAGCAGGCTTGGCAGCAGGCCCGGACTGGGTGGCAGGCTTGGCAGCAGGTCCGGACTGGGCGGCAGGCTTGGCAGCAGGCCCGGACTGGCCGGCAGGCTTGACAACAGGCCCGGACTGGGCGGCAGGCTTGACAGCAGGCCCGGACTGGGCGGCAGGCTTGACAGCAGGCCCGGACTGGGCGGCAGGCTTGGCAGCAGGCCCGGACTGGGCAGCAGGCTTGGCAGCAGGCCCGGACTGGGCAGCAGGCTTGGCTGCAGGCCCGGACTGGACGGCAGGCTTGGCAGGGACAGCACTGAGAGAAGCCTCGGGGCAGACAACACTGTGAGAAGCCTCGGGGCAGACAGCACTGTGAGAAGACTCGGGGCAGACAGCACTGTGAGAAGCCACGGGGCAGACAACACGGTGAGAAGCCACAGGGCAGACAGCACTGTGAGAAGCCACGGGGCAGACAGCACTGCGAGAAGCCACAGAGCAGACAGCGCTGTGAGAAGCCTCAAAGCAGACAGCACCAAGTGGTAACTTGGGCTGAACCGCATAGAGTGGCGACTCGGGCTGAACCGCATAGAGTGGCAACTCAGGCTGAACCGCATGGACAGGCAACTCGGGCTGAACCACATGGACAGGCAACTCGGGCTGAACCGCATGGACAGGCAACTCGGGCTAAACCGCATGGACAGGCAACTCGGGCTGAACCGCATGGACAGGCAACTCGGGCTGAACCGCATGGACAGGCAACTCGGGCTGAACCGCATAGACAGGCAACTCGGGCTGAACCGCATAGACAGGCAACTCGGGCTGAACCGCATAGACAGGCAACTCGGGCTAAACCGCATGGACAGGTAACTCTTCTGGAGCAGACTGGAGGGACAGGACCCCACTCTGTAGCAGGCTTTAAGGGCAGCGCCCCCTCTGGAGCAGGCTTTAAGGGCAGCGCCCCCTCTGGAGCAGACTGTAGCTCAGGAAGAGAGACAGCGGCTGAAGACTCGGAACTGGAGACAGCGGCTGAAGACTCGGAACTGGAGACAGCGGCTGAAGACTCGGAACTGGAGACAGCGGCTGAAGACTCGGAACTGAACACCATGGCAGCAGAAGAAGACTCAGGACCGGACACAGTGGCAGCAGACTCGGGACCGGACACAGTGGCAGCAGATTTGGGACCGGACACAGTGGCAGCAGACTCGGGACCGGACACAGTGGCAGCAGACTCGGGACCGGACACAGTGGCAGCAGACTCGGGACCGGACACAGTGGCAGCAGACTCGGGACCGGACACAGTAGCAGCAGACTCGGGACCGCACACAGTGGCAGCAGACTCGGGACCGCACACAGTGGCAGCAGACTCGGGACCGGACACAGTGGCAGCAGACTCGGGACCGGACACAGTGGCAGCAGACTCGGGACCGGACACAGTGGCAGGAGACTCGGGACTGGACACAGTGGCAGCAGGCTCACGACCGGACACAGTGGCAGCAGGCTCACGACCGGACACAGTGGTAGCAGGCTCAGGCCGAGCACAGTGGCAGGACTGGACACAGTGGCAGGAGACTCAGGACCGGACACAGTGGCAGGAGACTCAGAGCAAGAGGCAGATGATGGCACCTCGGAGCAAGAGGCAGATGATGGCACCTCGCAACAGGAGACAGAGGCTGGCACCTCGCAACAGGAGACAGAGGCTGGCATTTTGCAACAGGAGACAGAGGCTGGCACCTCACAACAGGAGACAGAGGGAGTTGGTGCCTCAGGACAGGCGGCTGGAGCTGGCGCCTCAGGACAGGCGGCTGGAGCTGGCGCCTCAAGACAGGCGGCTGGAGCTGGCTGATTGGGTCTCTTCCCAGAGAACAGAAATGGTGGAGCATAAACAAATTTGTAATGCCGAGAGGAAACAACAGGGAATGGTTCAGTAAGCTGACGTGGTCTACGGATGGGACAGTCCTGCAAGAAATGTGCATTGCTGGCACAGTAGAGACACAACCACAACCAATTTTATTATTCTGCGACGCTGTTTCTCTTCGGTCAGATGGGGGCGTGGACCACCTGTGAACTTGTAATTTGTTACCCCATAGTTCTTAGAAAACAGCAAATTTGTAGAAGCACTTTTAAGAGGTGCTGTTTGCACAGGTTCATCAGCAGAGAAGGTGGATTGAGACAGATCAGCAGCTTCTGAATTAGGAGAGACAGAATGTGACAGTCTCCTGAGTGGGTCCAAAAGCAAAGTAGAAAATTTAGCCAGCTGGGAGCGTAGCAGGATAATGTCCATCTGTAAAGTTTGTAGCAGTGGCAATTCCAAGATTGGTGAAACAGACATGTTGCAGAAAACAAATGAAAAATTGATTGCAGAGAAAAGGTCCCAGAAATAGAACAAAACTTTCACCTGACTCCTAAGCTGTTTTGTTGGCTGGTTATACTGTCACGGATCAATGTAGAAATACAGATACAGCATAACCACCAGACACAGCCTAAGTCCCCCCAGATACAGCATAGCACCCCAGACATAGCCTAAGTCCCCCCTGACACAGCCTAAGTCCCCCCCAGACATATCCGAACCACCCTCAGATACAGCATAACCCCCCCAGACACAGCCTAAGTCCCCCCAGACACAGCCTAGCCCCCTCAGATACAGCATAACCCCCCAGACACAGCCTAAGTACCCCCAGACACAGCCTAGCCCCCTCAGATACAGCATAACCCCCCAGTCACAGCCTAAGTTCCCCCAGACACAGCCTAACCCCCCAAACACAGCCTATGTCCCCTCTGACACAGCCTAAGTCCCCCCCTGACACAGCCTAAGTCCCCCCCAGACACAGCCTAACCCCCTCAGATACAGCATAACCCCCCAGAAACAGCCTAAGTCCCCCCAGACACAGCCTAGCACCGCTCAGATACAGCATAACCCCCCAGACACAGCCTAAGTCCCCCAGACACAGGCTAGCCCCCCTCATATACAGCATAACTACCAGACACAGCCTAAGTCCCCCCAGACACAGCCTAATCCCCCTCAGATACAGCATAACCCCCCAGACACAGCCTAAGTCCCCCCTGACAAAGCCAAAGTCCCCCCCTCGACACAGCCTAAGTCCCCCCAGACACAGCCTAGCCCCCCTCAGATACAGCATAACCCCCAGACACAGCCTTAGTCCCCCCAGAGACAGCCTAATCCCTCTCAGATACAGCATAGCACCCCAGACATAGCCTTAGTCCCCCCTGACACAGCCTAAGTCCCCCCCCTGACACAGCCTAAGTCCCCCCTGACACAGCCTAAGTCCCCCCAGACACAGTCTAAATCCACCCCAGACACAGCCTAAATCCCTCCTGACACAGCCTAACCCCCCCCCACCCACATACAGCATAAACCCCGCCCCAGGCACAACATAAGACCCCCTGACACAGCATACTTACCTAAGCTGTGCTGTGTTAGCAATGGAGCTCCTCCTCCTTGCTCTGCCAGCTGCTGGGACAGTGTATGATAATGTCGCACACTGTCTGGGGACTGGGAGCTGCTGATAGCTCTCAGCTCGATTCCTCCTCCATAGCCCGCCCCCTGCAAAAAAAAATTGCGGGTGCGCACGAGCCACCTGCTGGGGGACTTTTTTTCTGTTTTTTTTTAAACAATCATTTAAAAAAAATATTTTATCTGACTGCGGGCCCCGGGCCCCCAGAACAGGCTGGGCCCCGGTAATTTATTCCCGCCTCACCCCCTTCTCGGTGCTCTCACTTAAATATTGCCTGTCAGCCTTGAAGGAGAGGTGGAGGAAGAGCAGACATCTGGAGGTCATGGTGTACAGTGTGTACACAGAAATCAGCAGGCTGATCGGGATTGGTTTTTTTTCATGTCCTTGAAAAATCGCTCATCCTTTATTCTTGCTATACTGTGTACCTAGCTAATGACTGTGCTTGTAGCAGCCTTATCTCTCATTTAATTATTCAGCCACTCATTAATCAGCATTCTATTGTGCAGTCAGCAGCCTGGCTATTGTTTGCACAGTTACATAACCACAGGAGGTCCTGCTAGTCCTCATAGTAATTAACTAACAAGCTGTATTGAAAGTTAAGAGGGTTTTGTGTTCTCAGCCCTCTGTTTTTCTCAGGGTTCACTTATTCCGTTGGGGAGCTAATTTGCTCATTCCGCCTACACTGCTACCTCTAGGCTTATAATTCCCAAATCTATCTCTCCTCCTTTGACCTCTCCCCTTCTGTACTATCTGGTGTAACCAACTGTCCCTCTCTTATCTCCACCTGGATGTCCCAACACTATTATTATTATTATTATTATCGTTTATTTGTTAGGCGCCACAAGGTTTCCGCAGCGCCAAACATGGTATAAACAGTAGACTATACAGGGTAAAACAGTACAGGACAATAAACACAAAGTACCAGTACTTCAGAAACTCCAAGCAGGCAGATACAGTAGAGACGGAGCAGAAGAACAGGTATGGAGACAGGAGGGAAGAGGGCCCTGCTCATTCGAGCTTACATCCTAAGGGAGGGTAAACAAAGTCAGGCACAAAAGGGAGCCAGTGAAGCAACGGGGAGAGAGGAAAGGAGCCAGGGGAGAAACAGAAGGGTGAGTGGTTAAGTGGATGGTTGGTAGGCCTTAAGGAACAGGTGAGTTTTAAGTGCCCGCTTGAAGGAGCACAGATTGGGTGAGAGACGAATGGAGTGAGGGAGGTCATTCCAGTGAAGGGGTGCAGCACGGGAGAAGTCTTGGATTCTAGAGTGGGAAGAGGTGATCAGAGTGGAGGAGAGGCGGCGATCATTGGCCGAGCGCAGGGAGCGGGCGGGAGTGTGAATGGAGAGGAGGCTAGAGATGTAAGGGGCAGTAGACTGAGAGAGAGCCTTGTAAGTGGTGGTGAGGAGTTTGAAAAGGATTCTGTAGGGGAAGGGGAGCCAGTGTAAGGAAAGACAGAGAGGGGAGGCAGAGGAGGAGCGGCGTGAGAGGAAGATGAGTCTTGCAGCCGCATTGAGTATAGAGCGGAGGGGGGAGAGACGGGAGTGGGGGAGGCCAGTAAGGAGGAGGTTGCAGTAGTCGAGACGGGAGATGATGAGGGCATGGATGATAGTTTTGGTGGCATCTTGAGAGAGGAAGGGACGGATGCGGGCAATGTTACGGAGTTGGAAGCGACAGACTTGGGCAAGGGATTGAATGTGGGGGGCAAAAGAGAGAGAGGAGTCGAGAGTGACACCTAGGCAGCGGAGTTGGGTGACAGAGGAGATAGTGGAGTTGTTAACAACGATAGAGAGGTCATGGTGAGAAGGGAGCCTGGGTGGGGGAAAGACAATGAGTTCGGTTTTGGAGATGTTAATTTTAAGAAAGCGAGAGGACATCCAGGATGAGATGGCTGAGAGGCAGTCAGTTACACGAGAGAGGAGGGAGGAGGAAAGATCAGGAGAAGAGATGTAGAGTTGAATATCATCAGCATATAGGTGATACTGAAGACCGAAAGAGGAGATGAGAGCCCCAAGGGAGGAAGTATAGAGCGAAAAGAGTAAAGGGCCAAGAACAGAGCCCTGAGGGACTCCAACAGGGAGAGGGGAGGGGGTGGAGGAAGAACCAGACGTGGATACGGAGAAGGAGCGATTAGCAAGGTATGAGGTGAACCAGGCATGGACAGAGCCAGAGAGGCCGAGTGAAAGAAGAGTTTGCAGTAGGAGGGGATGGTCCACGGTGTCGAAGGCTGCGGAGAGGTCAAGGAGGATGAGTATGGAGTAGTGACCCTTGGATTTGGCTGATAGGAGATCATCGGTAACTTTAGCCAGGGCTGTTTCAGTGGAGTGGAGGGGGCGGTAGCCGGATTGGAGAGGGTCAAGGAGGGAGTTGTCAGAGAGGTGTCTGGTGAGGCGGCTGCAGACAATCCGCTCAAGTAATTTGGAGGCATATGGGAGAAGAGAGATAGGGCGGTAGTTAGCAAGAGAGGTGGGGTCAAGATTGGGTTTCTTAAGGATAGGGGAGATAAGAGCATGTTTGAATGAGGATGGGACAACGCCAGAGGAGAGTGATAGGTTGAAGAGGTGTGCGAGGTAGGAGCAGGCAGTAGGAGAGAGAGAGCGAAGGAGGTGGGAGGGGATGGGATCAAGAGGACAGGTAGAGGGTGGAGAGGAAAGAATAAGGGAGCGAACTTCTTCACCTGATGTGGGGATGAAGGAGGACCACAGCTGGTTAATGGCGGGAGGTGAAGCGGTGATGGGGGGAGAGTGGTGGGAGGAGGAGATGTTGCGTCTGATGGCTTCAATTTTGGAGGAGAAAAAGGAGGCGAAGTCAGACGCAGAGAGGGAAGGCGGGACAGTGGGAGGGGGGGGAGAGGAGGGAGTTGAATGTGGCAAAGAGGCGGCGGGGGTTGGAGGACTGAGAAGAGATGAGCGACTTGAAGAAGGATTGTTTAGCGAGGGACAGGGCAGAGCAGAAAGAGGAGAGGATGAATTTGAAGTGAAGGAAGTCAGCCAGGGAACGAGATTTCCTCCAGAGGCGTTCAGCTGTACGAGAGCACTTTTGGAGGGAGCGGGTGAGTTTGGAGTGCCAGGGTTGGGGAGTAAGGCGACGACGGCGGATAGAAGAGGCCGGGGCGACGGTGTCCAGGACAGTAGTGAGGGATTGGTTGTAGAGAGAGGACGCCTGATCTGGGCAGGCCAGAGAGGGAAGGGGTGATAGGAGAGTTTCAAGAGAGGCAGAGAAGGAGATGGGGTCAATAGCGTCAAGGTTGCGCCTGGTGAGGGTGGCTTTAGGCGAGGTGGGAGAAGGGAAGGAGGACAGAGAGAAGGAGAGGAGATGGTGGTCAGAGAGTGGGAAGGGAGAGTTGGAGAAGTCAGAGAGATCACAGAGGTTAGAGAAGACAAGGTCGAGGGACCTACAGTTTAAAAGCAGACTTTTAATCTTTCCTTCTCAAAGAGACACCTCCCCACCTGGAATCTTCCTCATGATCATTAACACCAAACAGCCATGAGGTTACACGTCCTTCATTCATCACATCCAGTCTCTCTCCCAGTCCTTTCACCTCTACTTTAGAAAAATCGAACTTACCATTTTCCCCAATTGGCCCCATTGTTTCCCATCTGTATAAAATAAAAATATAAGAATTACTCAGTCCTATCTCAGTCCATGTAGAAATGTATAAATAGTTCCTAATAAAGAAATAATAAATGAGTCACTTTACAATGTGAGAAATGAACAGAGTGTAGCCCGATATACCTGCCACCCTATACCAGTGTGCCCCTATATACCTCCATCCTATACCAGTGTGACTATATATACCTGCCATCCTATACCAGTGTGCCCCTATATATCTGCCATCCTATACCAGTGTGCCCCTATATACCTGCCATCCTATACCAGTGTGCCCCTATATACCTGCCATCCTATACCATTGTGCCCCTATATACCTGACATCCTATACCAGTGTGCCCCTATATACCTGCCATCCTATAACAGTGTGCCCCTATATACCTGCCGTCCTATACCAGTGTGCCCCTATATACCTGACATCCTATACCAGTGTGCCCCTATATACCTGCCATCCTATACCAGTGTGCCCCTATATACCTGACACCCTAACCCAGGCTCTATGTGGTCTTTTCACTAATCTGACCATAAGGACAGTTTTACACAAATGTTCCCCATGAACAGTGCACATTTCCTGTGAAATATCTCACTCGACAAAGGAATTGTCTGTATCCTGCACATCACCCCACACTCTTTTATTACATATATGCAGTCCTTAGATGTGCTATATTTATACACTCATAGTTACTTAACTGTCAAATTCAAGCTACAAAATTGGCAGTTCCATATACTTGTCCCTGTTGGTCTGTTTTAACGTACCATTTCTGGAGGTCCACATCTCCATTCACCAAGTATGGTTGACCCATCACTTGTGTTCACCCGCTCCATCATCCTTCCAGGAGCATTTTCAGAATCAATCAGTATTATTCAGTTGCAGAACATTACAGAGCAAACAAGATGCCATAACAACCATTACAATATTGTATGGTGATATAGTCACGTGGGAGGACCTCAAATGGTTTAAGAGAAGAACAAAGGCATTTTCAACCGCACAGCTTGCTCTTGACAGTAGATAATGAAATATATTTTTTGTTATGGAATTCTGAGATAATTCGGACTACATGTTGATATCTTAGGTTCCTCTTTGATTTAAGAGATTCTCTAATTTTGCCAACATCAATCATGAAAAACTCATATACAGAGTTGGCTGTTGCCATAAGCACAATACTGAAGAATACTTGATAGTTGTAGTAGACTGAGCCACTATGAAGAGGGGGTTGATGAGCACATGCTCCTCTGCAGTTTTTCAACAGTTTTCCATTAGCTATTATTAGTGGTTATTATTATTATTAACTAGTATGAAGGACGTGCCTTTGTGCCTCTACAACCTGGGATGTGTACATTTGGAGTGCGATATACACTCAGATAGCGGTACCTAGACCGTCTGTGGGATGTCTTGTTGTACATTTATATATTTCTATCTTATCTACTTAATCACAGCATATAAATCCAGGAGATGCTCTGGTCATGTAAGTGGGATCAGATCATATTCTCAGGACTTAATTACCTCCCAAGATTTCAACATTAAATTAGGATAAAAGTGTGTGAGGGCAGTGTAAGGCGGAATTATCCGCCACCGGTAGTAAAGTAGCCATTGGTGACTGGTTTATCTCTGCAGCTACTGGTGGTGTGGCACGGATGGATCCAGATGAGACTGTGCGAGGTGGAGACATGAAACATGAATAGGTCATTGTAGAGATGCAAAAACAGTCGACAACAACCGTCCTTCACCCTTTACCTGAACTGAAGCGCCATCCTCTTCCCCCTATGTGAAATTCCAAAATCCACAACATTGAATAGCAGGGGCAGGGCTTAATATGGCAATTAAGCCCCACCCCCAATATTCAAAGCCGTGATTTTCTGCATTTTTTAGGATCCGGGAGGGTTGCTAACTCTTCCGGGAACCTCACGGAAATTCCAGGAGAGTAGGTAAGTATGTGTTTATCGTGTTTTCAATGACAAAAGTGGAAAATTACTTTCTTCTGGATACTACCTATGCTGCTGCACCTCTATTAGAGTAATTGCGGTTTACCAAACTGCATGTAAGAACAGGACAGACACAGCTGATAGAGACACAGCTCCGGATCCAGGTGATACTTTCCATAGCTCAGGTCACTGAGACAGAGGAGATGACCTGTGATCAGCAGACAGGTTATAAAGGACATTCACATGGTGTCTGGCTGCATTGCAGACTGCTATTAATACATTAGGGACAGCAATGGTTCCGATATGGTCTAGTCCAGTCCTCAGGACCCCTAACAGTGCAGGTTTTCCATATCTCCCTGCTGGAGCACAGGTGTATTCATTACTGACTGACACATTCTAACAGATCCACAGGTGGTATAATTATTTCTCTTGTCATCTGGAAAGCATGCACTGTAGGGGTCCTGAGGACTGGAGTTGAGAAACTCTGGTCTAATGGTTAGGGATCCTGGTTATCTCCCAAGGGGTTTGGGTTTGACTCCTGATATGGGTTTTCTTTTTGGTATAACAACATTGTTGTTTGCTTTTCTCCTTTTACTATTTATCACATCACAAACATCCAGGATATAGTGTGCGGTGGTCATGTAGACAGGATGAGGTCAAATTCAGAGGACTCATAAGTCTGGACAAAATTGGTCAGTCCTTATATTTAAAGACTCAAGTTCCAAATTTCGAGGGCTCACCCCTTTCTGAGAGGTCACATATCTTTCTACATGTGGAAATAGAAATGTTGGAGTTATGGATGAATGGATTTTCCTAGAAAGGTGTCTGTAATAGTGGCAATAAGAATATTGTGAATAAGGCAACAATATACAAACCATCAATCTCTGTTTGTGTGTTCTGACAGTCTGTCTTCCTCAATCAGCATAGTTATTACAGATTACTGTTTCTTCTTATTCAAGGAAGTAAAATCACAAAAGGAAATGTAGTTCCCAAAATCCCTGTGTTACCGACTCATCATAGAATAGTGACGATTATCATGGTCATCAATTTGTAAGAGATTGAGATACACATAAACCTTTAAAAATATATTTTTTAATAAACAATAAGTTATATTTTCTAGTTTTCAACACTTTTAAAAAATTTGTGTGAGTGAAAACCAGGAGGATTAAAACTTGTAGCTACTTTGAATCCTCAGTTTACACCACAGTAGATGCTTCCTGTGATGTCATTGATGGTTTAGTGCTATCAATCCTATAACACACTTTGAATCTCTGTACACTACATACAGGGCCAGTGCTAGGGTCCACGGAGCCCTAGGCATTTTTAAAAAAGCGGCGCCCCCCCGCAAAAATCCCCGCCCCTCCCCCCGCAAAAATCGCCGCCCACCTCCCTCCTCTCCTTACCTTGTCTCACCACCGCCGCCTCTCTGCTCTGTCTCCTCCCCTCCACTCACTGACACTAGTAAGTGGAGGGCAGGAGACGGAGCAGAGAGGCGGCGGTGGTGACAAAATAGCCTCTTCTCCCCCTCCCCGTGCATCTGAATGCTGTGCGGCGGCCGTGACAGGTATGGTCAGCGGTCGCCGCACAGTTTTAAAGTCTTTTAGAATTCTGTGGCGCCCTAGGCAAGTGCCTAACCTTGCCTAATGGGAGCGCCAGGCCTGACTACATACATTACTTAGCACTTACCTACTGTGAAGTATAATCAGTAATGTGTATTGGACTCTGCTACTTTAGCTGTTTCCTGTTTGTTGCAGATATTTGGTCAACAAAAGCAAAACCAAACTCGCAGTCGGCAGGATTCAAACCTGCGCGGGGAGACCCCAAGGGATTTCTAGTCCATCGCCTTAACCACTCGGCCACGACTACCGCTTATACCTCTACTGCCTTATACTGGATATTCTATGAGATCAACTTCTGTCATGTTTCACAGTTAACGCCTCAGATCACTTTCATACACTTACGTTATGTATAAAATTAGCTTTTCAAAAAATGTTGGATTCAAAAGTCAAACTATATAATGCTAAATCCTAAATGTATTATTAAACACACTGCAATGTCCCATTTCTATCTTCAGTTTACTTTGATGTATTTGTTTAAATATGACCTTGTGTTTGATAACTGAAGATAGACCAGTGCTCTAAATCAAACAATATATAATCATTATGTATCAGCGTATAGATAAGTAGGAGAGTTCTGTGCACAATATAACTATACTGAGATAAGCTCACCTGACACCATCAAGGCACCTTCTGTGGACGAGGCCCTGACCTGTATAGTGCACTCAGGGTGTAACAATTAAAACCTTCCTGAATTTCCATTTTAAAGTATGTGAGCAGGGCCCTTTTATCTCTCCGTCTGATTTACCCAGTATTATCTATTTCTGTGTTTGTTCTCAATTGTAAAGTGCTACGGAATATGGTGGCGCTATATATATATATATATATATATATATATATATATATATATATATATGTTGATAATGACTATGATGATCAATGGATTAAAAAATCAGAACAGTGAAGTATAAAAAGCTAAATCATGACAGTATAAACACACCGCAAAGTTCTATTAAACTGCATTTCTGTCTGCGCTTTACTTTGATATATTTGTTTATATGCCTGTTATGGACATAACCATGAACCGGTCTTCTGTCGCTTCTGCTTCAACTCTACTTTCTCCAACTTGGCCTAGGTAAGTGGATCCCAAACTTACCACTGACCTAGGTACATTCATTTGCACTTAACAACAGTGGAGTAAATTGTAGTATTCTATAAATTGTTGTCAGGTCCTCTAATTTAGTCATTTCCTAACATTGTATTTACCCTCCCTGGAATATAGACTGTGTTGCAGATTTTAAGCCATCGGAAAAATATACATGTTACTCGTCCTGTATCTTTTTTTTCAACTTATTTTCTGCAGCATGTAAATCATGCTGCTGAGCCTCTATTAGTGTCATTACGGTTTACCACACTACTTGTAAGACCTGGGTCCATAACCTATTGATTATACCTTTGAATGTTATAAAAGGTGTCAGCAGTGTTAGGTAAATGTGAAGCTACAAATGCTTTTAAACTTAAACAGGTTGTTGTTTTATTGATAAGAAAAAAATTAATTACTCTTGGCACTGTCGGGGCAATGGACGCAAAACACTAATTGCAGTAGGTCTGCAATCCTCCAATAACAAGAAATATGAAAATAGAATATGCAATAGTGTATGTATTCAAACAACAACTGTGAACCATGGATAAATAAATAAAATAAAAAAATTCTAGCAACATGGAAAACCACAATGAATAGTGGCAAGATATCAATACATAAACAATGTCACAATAAAATAAAAAAAAAAGATCATAAAATATTTGATCACATGTGAGAAAATACCAAGTATGTTTGCTTTGCTTAAGAAATCGTACGAAATTTTTTAAGTATTAATTAAAACATGATTCAAGTTGTGGATTATGGAGGCTTCATAATAAAATAACTAATGGGATATATATTAATAATTTAAAAGGAATACAACTACCCATAGAATACAGAGGGAGTCACCGTAAATACAGTTTGAAACAAATCAAGCTTTCCCTTTATTAGCTTTGACTATATGATATTATTTAAACAATTAATAGAGACTATCAGGTGCTTCCAGTCATTTTAGTGGATACTTGTTATCACTTATTCACTCACACACTTGTTTGTTATATTTAGCTAATTTTTAACTTATAATGTTTTGTAATGATTAATAATAAAAGTTATATTTTAATTATTCTGAGACATTCTATCATCTTTTTTGATCAAATATTATTATCTAGGAGTAAGCAGTGCATCAATTTCAATAACCTCCTTGATTTTCTTTTTAACCATTATTGTTTATGGGCTTATGGTGCACCCCTTGATTCAGGAAAAAGATGGAATAATCCATTGGATCTTTACACAATAAGGGTGATCTTACTCTTTACAATTAAAGCGACCTTTCCCTTTTCCTGACCCTTTTTCCTTTAATTTTCAACAGTTGTGACACTACCTGGCTCAGACAGGGTCTCAAATTCATCCGGATTCCACTGATTCAAGGGTGAATAATCTACACCAATTCCCAAATAAGATAACAAGAACCACTGCCATCACCAGATCAGGACTGTTTAGATAGCTCCATATATCTGATAAATTGGATCTTAAAACCTAGTAGTTGTGGCCAAAGCATGGAGATGTAGGTTAAAGTCTCAAGAACAGGAGAAAAAAAATTATAGCTTTAAGCTTTACCTGGTTGCAGAGATACCTGGACATTTGCGGGTAATACCACTTTCATACTGCCGCCCCGGCAATATCCCGGGTTGTTAACCTGAGATATTGCCGGGGCACAGGGCAGTATAGATAAGAAGATTCCCGGGTCGGGCGGGTTCATACTGCACCTGCCCGACCCGGGTTTTAGAAAAAAAAAGTGTAAAAAAGTTTTAATTAAAAAAAAATACATAACAAATGTTTACTTAACTTATTTTCAGCCAGCGGTGTCTCCGGTGCGTTGCCGGATGTCAGGGGGACCTCTGGGTACTAAAATGACGTCCATTCTAGTCCATTACAAATTACGTCATTTTAGTACCCAGAGGTCCCCCTGACAGCCGGCAACGCACCGGAGACACCGCTGGCTGAAAATAAGTTAAGTAAACATTTGTTATGTATTTTTTATTCATTAAAATCATTTTTTTTTACTTTGCCATTTTTTTTTTTTACAGTATGAATGGTGAGACGCGGGAATTACACGGGTTGCACCATTCATACTGCAGGCGAGCGGGGTCCAACCCGGGAATTATCCCTCGCAAAAACCCAGGTCTAAGTCCCGGGATTTTAGACCCGGGATTTTTTGGTTGGTCTATTCATACTGCACCAAGACCCGGTTTTTCAGCGTGCCTCTGTAAAAACCCGGGTTTTAGGTGCAGTATGAATGGGGTATAACAGGTATTTCCACAAAATACAGGAGAACTTCAGTTACAAAAGCAACAATGAAGAAACCAACTCCAAAGGACAAAATGCATATTTAAGGATAGCAACGAAGGTGGATTCCATGTGAAATTCTCAGGTGCTAAGCTGTAAAAGTTTTCTGGGTTGCCAATCTTCATTAAATCATTTGTGTACCAAATAAGAAGAAAACATACCCTTAGTGTGATAATTAAGACAATATGAAATCCAATGCTATTGCACTCACCGGTACTAAAGAGAAAACCAACTCTGGACCTTAATTATATCGATGTCCGTCGGTGAATATGACTCTGATTGTATTTTGAAAAAATGTTTACAAAAAAACATATCAAATATTATTTGATATAAAGGTTAATTTTATTGTCTATAATTGCATATATTAATTAGTTAAAACAACATGTACAGACCAACAAGCACAGATTCCAAGACAGTCCTCCAAGACTTTAATTTAAGATGACAACCGCAGCGCTTTCTTTTACCTTATTAAACACTCATCTCCTCTTATTTGTTAAATATTCAGAATCATTATATCTTCATTCCTTTATCAGGGACTTATTCAAACCATGTGTGATTGTACAAGACAGGACTTACATCATGTTAAGATGCACTTAGAGAGTAACTCAAAATTTACTTTTATTCTTCGTGTATTAAAATGAAAAAAAAAATTTTTTTCATTGTTAGTTTTTTAAAAATTGTCAGTGAATATAGAATTAAGTAAAGTAGTAGGTGATGGATGAAAGATTAAATGGTGATTTAAAATATCTGCGGTGTGCGCTGTGTTTTTATTATCTTTATCTCCGATGATTATTTTCTGTAGTAATACAACAACATTTTTAAGACATTTTTACAGATTGTACAACAGTGTTGTTGCTCCCTTGTCTATATATTCTTGTCTATACCTTACAGATTGAGATGTCTCTAGATCCTCGTGCGGTTACCGCTTATTCATTTAAGGTTTTACCATTTGTAATTATTTCCCTTTATCAGGATTCTAATAATAACCTTTGAATCACTTGTGTTTAGCTTATCTTCTGTACTGATTTTACCCAATCACTCTGATGTAATTGTTGTTCTTATTAACATCCTATTTATTATCACACATGTACCAGGCTTATAGGATTATACATTAAATATGTTTTGTGAATTACCTTATAATGACAATAAAGGTATTATACACAGTCATTTATGCCCTCATTTGTATTTGGGCAACTTCCACAGAGAGACAAAAATATAATAGTAATGTAATCTTAGATTCAAATTTAGTAAAATTATTTAAAATAGGTTTCATAAAGTCAGGTATTCAGTTCTGACAGTATACCCTTAGAGGTTTGAATTATAGCCAAATAGTTAAGTTTACACCAGTAGTCCCTTTATTTCACCGTGTTCAGATCTCCAGTAATTAAATGAGGTTATTCTTTGATGCCTGTGCTGCAAAAACCAACAGGGCTTATGCCTGACAAGTCTGTGCTCATCCCCATAGTATAAATCTATGTATACTTACTCCAGATCACTAGTGTATTTGGAATATAAGGTTTCACAATTATAAACAGCATAATTATTATCCCACACACGTATTAGGCTAATACATATAGATTGTAAATATGTCAAACAATTTCCTTCTGGTGATGAAAAAGGCATAAAAAACATATTCTTTTATCATCACATCATCATCAACATTTATTTATATAGTGCCAGCTCATTCCATAGCGCTTTACAATTGGGAACAAACAGTAATAAAACCATACTGGATAATACAGACATACAGAGAGGTAAGAGGGTCCTGCTTGCAAGCTTACAATTTATGGGACAATTGTTTGATACACAAGGGCATGTGCTACATCATATTGTACATTGGACCAGCTAGAATGCAAAGGTTACAAAGTCACACAGCAATGTTGGCCAGAGGATGGTTGTTGTCTTGTGCTAGCTGTGTAGAGGATGGTAATAGGGTAACCTAGGGAGATTAAGAGGGTGGTAGAGGAATATTATAAGCGTGTCTGAAGGGGTGGGGTTTCAGAGAACGCTTGAAGGTTTGAAGATTGGAGGAAAGTCTTGTGGTGTGAGGGACGGAATTCCACAAAGTGAGTGCAGCCCGAAAAAAGTCCTGTAACTGAGAATGGGAGAAAGTGATGAGAGTGGAAGAGAGACTCATCTTTTGCACAATGGAGGTGTCGAGTTAGGAGATATTTTGAGACAAGCGAGGAGATGTATGTCAATGCAATTTTGTTGATGGCCTTGTATGTTAATAGAAGAATTTTATATTGGATTCTTTGAAAAACAGGCAACAAATGTAGAGACTGGCAGAGTGTCTCTGCAGACAAATTGCAAGGAAATTCAATCTAGCCGCTGCATGCAAAATACATTAAAGGCGCTCGAGCCTGATTTTGGGAGACCAGTAAAGAGGGAATTACAATAGTCGATGCGGGAGATGATGAGTGCATGAATTAAAGCTTTTGAAGTTTCTTGTGTGAGATATGTATGTATTCTGGAAATGATTTTTAGATGTATGCCACATGATGTAAATATAGAGTTGATGTGGGGAACAAAGGATAGTTGCGAGTCAAGGATTACACCTAGGCAGCGAGCTTGCGGGGTGGCATTTATGGTCATGTTGTTTACAGAAATAATTGTTGGGTGGGAATATTATTAATTCTGTTTTTGAAAGATTGAGTTTGAGATGGCGAGAGCACATCCTAGATAAAAAGAAGATAGATAGATTTGTGTATCATCCGCATAGAGATGATACTGAAATCCAAAGGAGCTTATTAGTTTTCCAAGAGAAGTGGTGTAGATAGAGAATAGCAGAGGACCTAGGACTGAGCCTTGTGGTACTTCAACTGATAAAGGAAGCGGAGTGGAGGTTGTTCCAGAGAAATTAACACTGAAAGAGCGATTAGATAGGTAGGATGAAAACCAGGATAGGACAATGTCTTGAAGACCTAGGGATTGTAGCGTCTGTATGAGAAGAGAGTGGTCAACATTGTTGAATGCAGCAGAGAGTTCCAGAAGAATTAGAAGAGAGTAATGATTATTATTTTTTGCTGTCATCAAGTCATTGACAACCTTGGTCAGTGTAGTTTCTGTGGAGTGTTGAGATCAAAAGCCCGATTGAAGAGGATTTAATATGTTGATTGCAGAAAGGAAACGTGTGAGGCGAGTGTAGGCAATTCTCTCAAGAAGTTTGGAGGGGCACGGGAGCTGAGAGATGGGACAGTAATTTGAGAGAGTTTGGGTCAGAATTTTGTTTTTTTAGAATAGGATTATTCACTACGTGCTTGAATAGCGATGGAAAAGCTCATAAAAGAATAAGGGAGTGGACTTCTTCACCTGTAGTAGGGTGTTAAGACAAGAGGAACGGCGATGGGGACCAAGGCTGCACAAAATTATGCAAATCTATTGATGACTCGATGGGAAGACGAAACCATCTAGACTAATCCCACCTTGGTTGCAAACTTGGTCCTAAGGAAAAGATTTATCGAAGATATTCTATTCATATGGAAAGAAAGTGAAAATTCTCTACTTGAATTTGTCTCCATTATGAACACTAAAGAAAATAATTTAGAATTCCCCACAACAATTAGCAAAGAGAAAGTTGTTTTTCTTGATTTGGAAATATATATTCAAAACAATAAACTTGAGACTCTAACACATTTCAAACCAGTTGATTGCAACAGCTTCATATCCATAACTAGCAACCACTATCTCAAATGGCTTGATAACATTCCCTTAGAGCAATTCACCCACCTTAGAAGAAATTGCTCAGCTATTTCCAACTACAGGAAACAAGCAGACACTCTTAAATCCTGATTCTGTGAAAAGGGAAATAAGGGAGAAAGGATGGATGTGGTTTTAGAAAAAGTAGAACACCCACAAGGAAGAACTCTTGAAATATAAAGAGAAAGAAACTATGAGCAATAATATGGGAGGCAAAGCACATGTCCCATTTATCACACAAAACTCGGAATCAGAAAATACAATCAAGAAAATCATCAAAAATCATTGGTATCCTCCGGAAGGATGAGATCCTTTCCACAATCCTTCCGGAGAATCCAAAAATATTCTTTAGGAAAGCACCTAATCTTAAACAAAGAATGGTCCCTAGTCATCTATCATGAGAAAGTCACTCCAGAGAGAATTGGCTAACCACCCAACAGAAGACTCAGGGCTTTTTCCACTGCACTAAATGTAGCGCATGTACAAATACTGGAATTAAGGGCACTAAACCTGTGCAAGAGTATGAATCCATGATAACAGAAGAAACCTTCACTCTTAAGGTATGATTAACATGTGATTCTATGGGTGTAATATACCTAGTGACATGTCCATATGGCCTACAGTGTGTGGGCCAAACTTTTAGGAAACTTAAAACGAGAATTGATGAGCACATTTAAAATATTAAAATCGGACTAGAGAATCACAACCTGTCCAATCATTTCAGGATGCACCACGGGAAAGACCCGTCCGGACTGAAATTTATGGCAATAAAAGAAGTAAAAAAAACATTGGAGAGGTGGAGATTTTAATTAAAGATTAAATCAGGAAGAATCCAAATATATTTTTACACTGAAGACTTTAACAACACTGCAGATTTTGAACTGGCTGCGTTCCTGTAGAGGAACACATTACTATCTATACACATTATTAATATTTTCTCCATACGCACACTAGAAGGGCTATTTGAGTGCAAATATTACAAGTCATTCATTGATACAAAATAACAGATGTCTTATACCTATACTTCCCCTTGAAAGAGCACTATTTTGCTCTTTCCATTTGCATGTTTGTCATGGTTTTTTCTTTACCCTTTCCATCTTAACGAAGTATATTTACAGACACTTCCATTATTCTGTAGTCAACAGTTACTGCACACCTGCAGGCGTGCTTTGAATTAAATGTCTGTTTTTTTTCTTTGCCATAAAACCCCCGTTTCTTTCTTTTATTGAGATCATGTATATTAGGACTTTGTGGACTGCATGTTTATTGGTGGGTTTTGATTAGCACATCTGTTTTGTTTTGGCACACAACCAATCAGCCGCTGACTTTATTTACACTATGACTATATATAAGTCAGAATGGATTCGGATCTTCAATTATCCCTGAGGAAGCTTTTTTCTGGGTGAAACGCGTAGGGTTTTTCTACTTCATCACTTTGCTCTTTATTAGAACGTTATCAACACTTATTTGCCTCTCTTTGATTAGCTGCAAAGCCGGCTGCATGAGAACTACAGAGAGACAGGAACGACCGCATGCACCGACTGCGGACAATTGAACTTTCACTTCGGCATCTGGATACTGAGTGGCTTGGACGCGGGGAGTGAGGAGAAAAGCCTTAGTCTACAGCAAGATCCCCGGGATCGGGGTAAGTGACTTTCTCTCCAACAGCCCCTCTGGATCCAGCCATATCTTTGAGCGGTACATGTTTTGATACAGCATAAACGGAATTACTCCCGGGAGTTACTCAGCCATTTGTTTTTTCATTACCTTTTTATTTTTTATACGAACTTTACTCTACCATGCGTGATATTAGTTCACGGACAGCCGTGGTTTTGTGACTATATCATCCACGTTGTTAGGGATTTGGATCCCTGTTATAGACTCTGTTTCTATCTCCCTTACACGGATTTACAGCTACACACCTTTGTTTGTAAAGGGAGCTCACACTGACTTTTTTCATCATTGTTGTGAATCACATTGGACTTTATTCCCTCGAGCATTCGCATATTGGATGTTAAGGTGGATACTGATTCATTACATTTAATTGTCTATCCCTGTTAATGAATGTTTGTCTAGTTATCCTGCACATGTCTTCTGTCAAAGTACAGCAGCTATAACACTATATGTGTTTGAATACAACCTTTATTTGATTATTGCTTTGTCGATTTTTCACTATTCACTGAGCACAGCATCCATTTAGGTGCCTGGGGACTCCTTAGATTTATCTTTGGTGTGTAATTTCTTCGCTGGAGGGTAGGATCCCCTCCTTTTACATCCCCACATCTGTGGCAGCCATTCCAGATTTACAGGTGAGAAGCGCAGTAACTCATTTCTGAATGCTATTATGATCCCATAAGTGCTAATCACGCTTCACTGCACTTCAACTAATACTGGGACATAACTGACACATATACTGGCAAATAATTTTATATGTAATTCATTCATCTACCATCATCTATGCAGTCCTACATATGGTACTTCATTTAATAAATCAGGAAATAAGAAGTAACATGTTAAACTAGCAAATTATCATTGAGAACGCTAATAACATAAGAACATGGGCTTTATGGATGAATATAGAGCTGAACCTAACAGTTTAATTTAATTGCAATATATTGAAATTATCCAATAATACCATGCTCAGCGCCACATATGTCCCTTAATTAATAGACGAATAGTTAAAGTCTGTGATTGAAAAAAAGGAATTTTATAAGCAAACAGATGACCGTGGTAGGGAATCCTATGATGAAGTCAATGGTGATGAAACGCGTAGGTTACAAGCAGAAGCAAACAGGGTTTCCAAGCAACTATCTATAACTATGTTAGGAGTTCCGTAGCAGTGTGTCTCACAAGCAGCCGACGAACTGCAAAGGGAAAAGGCTATCTCTATTCACTCACACAGTGTACTGAGGACGATTCTGGCACGGACCTAAAAGAAACCTTTATGCGAAGCTCTTGATCCTACTTATTTTTCCTTCTCTCTTGAAACTCTCCTCTCCCCTCTTACCTGCCCAGTCTGCCCTGACCAAGTGACCTTTCTCTATAACCCTCACTACTGCGCTGGATTCTGTCGCTCCCACCGCTGCTATCCGCCACCGCCGCCTAATTCCCCAACCCTGGCACTCCAAATTCACCTGCTTCCTTCAGAAGTGCACTTGCGCTGCTGAACACCTCTGGAGGAAATCTCGCTCCCTGGCTGACTTCACTCACTTTAAGTTTATCCTCTCTTCCTACTGCTCCGCCCTCTCCCTCGCTAAGCAATCTCTCTTTAAGTCCCTCATTTCTTCTCAGTCCTCTAATCCCCACCACCTTTTTGCCACGGTCACCTCTCTTCTCACCCCTTCCCCCTCCTATCCCACTCTCCCTCTCTGCTACCGACTTTGCCTCCTTTTTCTCCTCCAAAATTGAGACTCAACATCTCCTCCTCCTTTACCTCTCCTGCCACCATCTTCGCTCCACATTCCTCCAACAACCAACCCTGATGCTCCTTCCCCCTTCCTACTGGTGAAGATGTCCACTCCCTCATTCTTTTCTCTCCCCTGTCAACCTGCCACCTGGATCCTACCCCCTCTCAACTCATTCGCTCCCTCTCCCCCACTACCTGCTCTTACTTAGCACACCTCTTCAACCTATCTTTCTCCACATCGCCCCTGCTCCTTTAAACATGCCCTTATCTCTCCCATTCTCAAAAAACCCAATCTTGATCCCACCTCACTCGCTAACTTTCGCCCCATTTCACTTCTCCCCTATGCCTTTAAATTACTCGAGCGGATTGTCAGCAACCACCTCACTGGTCACCTCTCAGACAACTCCCTCCTTGACCCTCTCCAATCTGGCTTTCACCCCCTCCACTCCACTGAAACCAACCGCCCTGGCCAAAGTAACTAATGATCTCCTCTCCTCTAAATCTGGAGCTCACTTCACCTTGCTCATCCTCCTGGACCTCTCCGCGGGCTTTGATACCATGGGCAACCCCCTTCTGTTGCAGACCCTTCTCTCTCTCTGCCTCTCTGGCTCTGTCTTCGCCTGGTTCACCTCCTACCTCACTAACCGCTCCTTCTCTGTATCCACATCTGGTTCCCCCCCTCTTCCCCCTTCCTGTAGGAGTCCCTCAGGGCTCTGTCCTTGGCCCTCTGTCTTTTCGCTGTATACTACTTCCCTAGGTGCTCTCATCACTTTTTTCGGTCTCCAGTATCACCTTTACACCAATGGTGTCCAACTCTTCATCTTTTCTCATGATCTTTCCACCCCCCTCCTCTCTCGTGTATCAGACTGCCTTTCCACCATATCCTCCTGGATGTACTCATGCTTTCTTAAAATTAACATTGCTAAAGCCGAACTCATTGTCTTCCCTCTTTCCAGATACTCTTCCCACTTGGATCTCTCCATCACTGTTAACAACACCACCATCTCATCTTTCCACCAACTCCCCTGCCTGGACGTCACCCTCGACTCCATCCTCTCTCTTGCCCCATACATAGAGCAAAGAGGTAAAAGCGAATATGTAATTATTGTATTAGAAGTCTTTGTAATATTTGTATTAGAAATCAATATAAATCTATATGTGTAAAAGTGTATTAGAATTAAGGATGACACTGCATATGCTAGAAGCTAACATTCACAGCTTAACCAGCTGCTTGTTATCAAGATTGTATGTTCTAACTATTGTGTTGAGTTGTAATCCTATAGCACCCAAAGGGACTGTCTTAAGTGTTTAGTCTGTATGGACATTTCAATATGGATAAGGGCTTATACAATGAAAAGAATTTTTATTATGCTAATACTCAAATGAAGCAAGACGAGTTCTTTGAATTTGAAATTAAATCAACCAATGACGATCGAGCACCAGGGTGTAACTGATGCATCTGGACTAAGAGATTATATCTTGTGTTTTCTTAGAAATGGGAATGTACGTGTTAGAATATCATAAATAGGTAATTAGTTGTGTAACTTGTAACCCATAAATATCAAGTGTGAAGAATGGGGTGGAAAGCTTTTGGATTGAAGCCAATAAGAGATGTATACTCTCATTTTGTAAGATGGACGTTTTACTTGCTGTTATTATTTATCTTTTATTTTCAAGGTAGCCTTCATTACTTCAGACTTCTTTTCTGGACATTCAGTTATTTCAACATTATTAGCTGGGACTCCTACAACGTGCTGCCGTCATCTCTGTATCTGAATTCTCAGCATTTAGCCAGTCCACCTGCACCAGTTGTAATCCTTGATACCAGTTTCAGCATCACCCAAAAATCCTTGTTTATTGTCTGCAACACTCGGTTCATATAATTTCCTGCATTCTCTGGTTCAAACCTGTTCAAATAAATATTATATGTTTTCATCATATCTCGGCCTCCGTTGCTTATTATTTTTTTTATATAGGAAAGATTATTGTATTGGAGGCATAGGGAAAAACACTAATGGAGAGGTTAAATATATCAGTCTGTCACGGTTGGCTTACAGGAAATTGATCCCTAAGCTCTGCTGAGCATTGCTAGGCCCACCCATGGGTGCGGAGTCTAACAGGCAGGTGGTTTTCACGAGGAACCCCCGCAAGGAGGTATGGTCTTAGCTGCACCAAACCTGCAGGTCGCGGTCCCGTGAGTGAGTGTACAGCAGAACAATGTGGGGGAGCCAGGTGAAGTGGATGAAGACAATGGAGTCCACAGACAAGTGGTATAGATACAGGCACAACAATAATATAGGCTGATGGTCAGCAGCCGATGAGTCATTAGGAAAATAGGTGCTCTGTGGTATAACAACGTGAGGACAGAGGCTGTCACTATGAAGTACTCTGGAGATGGAAGTACTGGAGCAGCAATAGTTCAACACAGCCAGAGGCTGAAGGCTGATTGGAGTGGTGGAGGTAACTCGTAGTAACTGCTGATGAGTCACAGGTGTAGTAGCGGCTCTGAGTGGTAGCGATGAGAGAACTGAAGCTGTCACGATGATGTACACTGGAGATGGTAATAGAGGTACTGGAGCAGCAAAAGTTCAACACGGCCAGAGACTGAGAGCAGACTGGAGTAGCGGAGGTAATCTGTGGTAACAGCTGATGAGTCACAGGTGTAGTAGCAGCTCTGAGTGGTAGTGAAGAAAGACCTGAAGCTCTCACAATGATGTACACTAGAGATGGTAATAGAGGTACTGGAGCAGTGATAATTCAACACAGCCTGAGACTGAGAGAAGGCTGGAGTAGCGGAGGTAACTCGTCATAGCAGCTGAGGATTCACAGGTGTAATAGCAGCTCTGAGTGGTAGCGATGAGAGAACCGGAACTGTCACGATAAAGTACACTGGAGATGGTAATAGAGGTACTGGAGCAGCGATGGTTCAGCACAGGCCACGAACTGTGAGCAGACTGGAACACAGGCAAACCACAAGGAGAACAGGAACCAGAACCACAGGCTGCAGTAAGTGAGCTTGAAGAACAGGCATCAGACAGGTGAATCCAGGAGGTTTAAACAGTGATCCAGAAGTGCTTAGCCAATGAAAAAGAGGGAGGAGGTCCTGAAGTGCAATAGGCTTGCACCTGCACAGATCTGAATATAGCTGAATGAATGAACTGAAGAATGTCTGATGCTGGGACATGGCAATTTCCAGATGAATGGAATGCAGGTAACGGGACAGGTACTATCTGCGGGACCGGAGCGTTACACAGTCAAGACTGAGACCAGCATGGCTGAATTAGTGGGCTTTAGATTGGAGGATATAGGGCCAAGTGGACAAAATGGTTGAAATCTAAAAAAGTGGGTAAAACCGAATGTGAAGGTGAATTGTCTTTTTTAAATGGTAAAATAAATCCCTGTCCTATAAAAAACATCACTAAATGTTGTTAATTACCCACCACATTATGTAAGAGAATGAAAGGAGTATGGCTATGGATGCAGGGAAATTATGGATGCAGGACACCTGTGCAATATAATGTCATGTATAATGGCTTTTTATTTTCTTTAACCATTTTATATATGTTCACTTGATATCTATGTCCCATTAAGGCTTTGATAAATGTCCTTGTAGTCTATGTAATCACTGACAGCTTCTGCTTCCATGTATGGGTCTAATGTCAGTAACTTGATATCGCTAACCACTCCTACTGGTGCTGCTTTGACAAATCAGCCGCTTGCCAACAAGTGTCAACTGTGCACCACCCTAGTGCCCCTAGTTGTTGGAGGGTGTTGCTGCCACTACCAGGGTCCTTAACCAGAACCTAGAATAATTTGCATCTGGGTAGTGTATTTTGCTGTGTACTCTAGATAAGGTCAGGGGACCTATTATGTCCATAACTACTCAATGAAAAGTTTTCCTGACTGACATGGACCTGAGGGGAGAGTGAGCACAAGACTACACGCATCACAGGACATATAGATCTATATAGTTATATTCATAAAACTTTACATTCATCAAATAATTCTCCATTTGCAGCAATTACAGATATGAAGCTGTTTGGCATTCTGGTTGTCAGTTTTTGAAGAGTGGTAACCTTTCTGGTTAAGTACTCCGAGCACTCTGCGTAAATCTCCCTCTATACTTTCACCAAAACAGATCCATATCCACCGTCATGCTGACAAAAGGCATCAAGTAGTCCTCCAGCATCCTTTTATTTGCTCTATATCTTATGAGTCCTAGTAAATTCAGGAAGCGACAACCAAAGTATAAAAACCAAATGTCTTTATTCAGGCAAAATATATGAACAAGTGATTCAGTTCGTGGAACATGCAGATTTCAGGTAGCAGGATAAACAGGAATACTCCAATACACAATTATGAACAGGTGTGATGAATGGCAGGAATAGTCCACTGAAATAACAGGTTCCAAGCAATGACAAATACAGTTTGGATGCAGGAATAAGTATATTGCGTTACCTAATTGCCAGGAGGCACGATGCAGTGAAGGGAAGCAAACAGAGTAGCTGAGTCCAGTGACCAGGAAGAGATCAGGGCAACAGGTGTTCAAGCAATATCCAGTATCCAGGCAGAGTTCAGGGTCACAAGCGAACAAGCATAATCCAGAAATCAGGCAGAGGTCACAACGGGAGCTCAAACAGCAGAAGAACAACATGGGAACAGGGAGAAACAAACAGCAGCAAGGGATAAACAAAGAACTGAACAGAGCACAGATTAAGGCAGGTATTTGAAGCTGTGAGACAGGTGCAGTTCTAATCAGGTAAGGAGATTAACTCCTACAGGCATGGTGTAAAGTTCAGGGGCAGAACAGCAGCTCCTCTGGTGGATTTCAGGTACTGCTGCCACATACACAATATAGGCAGAGTCATAACATAGCCCCCCCTTTTAGGAGCAGATTTCAGATGCTGCATACAAGCTCCCTTCAGGATTTTCTCCTCTTCTCTTTCTTTTTATAGGATCTCCCTGGCGACACAATTGGGCTCTTCTCCAATGGAGTACAGAGAAAACCCAATTCTTCAAGAGCAAAAGAAGAATTGACAAGTTTGTCCACTAACTCTCTAGTATCTTCAATAAATTCACTCTCAGAGTCTGAGTCCCAGCCTAGGGTTGGGTTAGGACCTTATATTTTGTCACAAGATGGTGATATGCCCATAACTCGAGCCACCAAGGTTGATGTTTGTTGTGACTGAAGTGGCATAGAGAGGGTTTATTCCTTCTTGTTATCTGCCTCTCTAGGTGACACAGACTGCTTGATTGAAGAGACATTCATAGCAGATTTATGGACAAGTGCAAGAACTGATACACAGTCTGATATGGGCACAGAGAAACCCTGATCAGATGACTTGACTGTAGATGGAAAATATTTCTGGCAGACTGCATTAACAAAGTCTGTGGTGTTGTGGGTAATGGGATCATCAGAATCAAGAAGGGAGAAAGCCCAAGTCTGTGGCTCCCCTCTGAAACTCATGATAATAGTACCAACCTGGTTAAATTGGTCAGAGAAATATACTGAAGATTCTTCAAATTGTTTGATGCAGAGTTGAAGAACTAAAGAAAATTGTTTCAGGCCTCCATCAGAGTAGACTGGAGGAGGGTCTGAAGACTCAATAGAGGCCTCTGGATGATCTGGCTGGACAGGAGACTCTGAATGTTCTGTAAAATGCAGCATGAAACACTGTACTACCAGTGGGCATTGTACTCAGGATAATGAAAAGAGCAGTTGTTAAAAGCTTATTGTGACAGGAAGGACCGCGTATGTCACCCTGTCTGTTGTTCCTGGGAACCGACTGGGCTTACATTGCTACCGTTCCCTTTTTGTTATCCAAGATGCGCCCTGATCCTGTCTGAAAGTAAAAGTGATCTGCATTTGTCACTCTAGCATTTGTGCCAGATCTTTGTGTCACCTCCCTCCTTTGTCTGGTAGTAATAATGGGCCCTAGTTCTCCCCCCAACTCTTCAACTTCAATCTCCTCTTCAGATTCACTGTCTCTATTCACTGTCACTGATTCTATCTCTGACCACTCAGCTATAGACTCCCAGTCCCCTCACTGTATCAGAGTCCTCACCTTACGTGGTCACCATCTCGCACTTATAAGTGTCTTCACTTCTGCTGTTTTCTTTTCACAGCATTTATTACATAGGAGGAGAACTGATCCTCTATCTCCCTCTTATCCAGGTCTCTTCAACAAGTATGGAGGAGAAATCGCTGCTCTGTAACTTGTAAAAGTTATTTTTCTGCACTTTCTCTACTCTCTGTCTCATCTTGCAGCACTTGCACAAAAATCTAACCTATGTTTGTGGCAGAATTCTGCTCAATGGTATTATATCAAGACAAACCTAAATTCACAGCGTCATAGTGAGGTTCTGCCAATTGTACCGGTGATAGTCCTCCAGCGCACATATAAAGAAGAAAATAATAGAAGTATGTATTATTCTGTTAGGCTCACAAATATAGGGAAGAATGCATGATCACCTGTCTTTTTCTGAACAATCAGCATTGAGGCTCCTTCTGATACACTTATATAGATTACCAGTGTTCTCCAAATTTGTGTAAGTTAACAGAAATCCTCTGATGGTTTTTCACACCACATAGACTTTATTCTAAGTAATAATAATTATCATAGTGCAATATCACACTTAACAGTATATATCGGAGAGATTCCTACTGCTGATTGTTCTGACAAGACAGGTGACCAATAATTGTTCACTTTGTTTTTGAGTCTAACAGAACAATACATACTTCTATTATTTTCTTTTTTAATTGTGCCCCGGAGGACTAATACTATTTCAGTGATTACAAGTGCAGAGACTTTGGGGATTCTCTTTTCCTCCAGACAGCAAAAAGAACTGAGTGTACATAAGGACTTTTCACAGGTTGGAATATATTTGTTATAATTGTATTGGTGCAAAATATTTATTACACTCACAAGCAATTGGAATCCAGATTCCTGAACTAGACACCCATGAAGGGAGTATTCTTTTGATTTTCTTTCCCTGATTTTTGCCCTTAAACATTCTCACTAAACAAATGACCACAGTCTAAAACCTCTACATAGTTTATACAAAACAAAAACCACTCCAAACACAGCACAAATACTAAGCAGTACAATAAACACAATTTTAGTAGTAGGAATTTTCTCTGTCAGTAATTGCAATGGCACACTCCAATTCTGAAACCAAATGTCACAGGATGGACATTAACTGGCAGACAACCATAATTGCAAAAATGAGAATTCAAATGTTTAAAAGATAAATATAAAATCATTAGGTACTTAGCTGCAGAATACAATTTGATTGTTGAGTGTCTTGACCTGAGGAGCCCTGTTGCTAGATAGCGCTGTTGAAGTCGTACTTATAAAATATATATATATATGCGGGATGAGACCGACATTTCCAGAAAGGGGAAAAGGGGTTTCATGACAGTCGTCACAGACTACTACAGCAACCTCTATCCCCCTAAGTCTACTGACACAGATGGGGCTGTTCCTGTCATGTATCACTAATACTATTGATCCTGCAGGTAAAGAGGTCATGGACACCACCTTGGCATTGGGGGAATCTGCCATTAGATATTTTAGGCCGGGTAGGACCCTGGGCAGTGACGGTCTCCCAGCGGATCTCTATGTAGCTCTGTGGGACCTCATTGGCCTGTACCTGCTATAGCTGTACGAGGAGATGGTGGTGGAGGGCAAAATGCCTCCTACTCTGAGAGGGACTGATCACGATGTATTGTGCTAAAAAGTATGAATGATTATGTTTCACAGTGTACTGTGTATTTATTATTATTATTAATTTTTATTTATAGGGCGCCACAAGGTGTCCATGGCACCGTACAGGGACAAAAACGAATTACAATACAAGATGAGACAGCACAGTACAGTAAACATAAAGCACAGTAACTCAGTAAGCTCAATGCACAGCTAGTGAGGGCGGGGGGAGTATTCGCAAATGACGGGGCCCAAAAGGAGGGCGCGGAAGACAGGGAGACCCCCAGAGGGGGGAGGAGGGCCCTCGAGGAGGAGGGCAAAGTAGCTGGAGAGCAGAGTTAGAAGTGGTGGAAACAGGAGGAGAGATGGCCCTGCTCAGAGGAGCGTACAATCTAAGGGGAGGGGTGGGAAGTGTACTGTGTACACTTCAATGTAATGTATTGCATGTTTTTTATACCTTTATACAAATAAAGATACTTTTTCAATCAAAAACTCTCTATTGTAACTCTGTAACCTAAAATCTAATATTAAGTAAATCTCTTTTTATTGCAAAATCTACATTTGAATGAACAATATTGATTTATTTTGAAAAAAGGAATTCAACACATGGGGCCTACGTCAGAGATTTTCTCAACTTTCTGCAAATAGATTTACAGTTTTTGGCCTATCAACAGAGAGTGAGATCAAAATGATGTTTGTATTTATTTGTTGAAAGGCTGAAAACTGCACATGCTGGAAGTTGCTGATAGAATTCTGGGACATATAATATAAAATCTGGTTCAGAAAAATGTTTTCTAATTGTTCAACTGTGGAATTGATTGTAAAAATGTAAGATTAATGTAGTTTCATGTGCAAATTTTTCATGCTGTCACAAATCTAATATTAAGTTAGTTATATAAATATAGCAAATAATATTAACTGATTAAAATATGCTAATCAGATAAACTGTATTGATTGATGTGAAATTTATATTTTCAGACCTGTGTAATGTGTAAATTTGAAAATAATGTGTGAAATGTATATTGTTGCATCATACGAATAGACTGCAGCTTAAAATAGCAGTTTATTTTAAAGAAGCAGTTTAAGGATTATAAAGTTATATAAGGATTTTCTAAAATTTTTAAAATGGCTGCTGTGTAAAGTGGCACATGGATCGGCCATTTATAAGACAAGAATGGTCGAGATGCAATGATATATTATACAATGTATGAAAATGTTTGATAAAGACATATTGTAAAGTATAAAAGTAACAAGTGTATAAAATACTCCTAAATTATTATAAAATAGAATTTAGAACAAATTAGGAATGTAAAATGATTGGAACATTTGTTTACAGATTAAGAAAGTTTTTTTTTTAAATATAAAAGAGAATTATATTCTGTCTGTTGTAAGATAAATGAGCTGGTCTGTTTATTTCAGTTAATATGTAAATTGGCAGTTGAAAAACCAGTGCTTTGTTTAAAAAGTTGAACATATGGAAGATCTGGGTGTAATTGTTTCAAGCTGAGAGTTTTCCGGCGGGTTTGAAAAGTGGAGATGTTGCCTATAGCAACCAATCAGATTCTGGCTGTCATTTTGTAGAATGCACTAGATAAATGATAGCTAGAATCTGATTGGTTTTACAAACCCACTAGAAAACTCTCAGCTTGATACATTTACCCACTTAAGTGTGTTAAAAGCAGTTTGTCTTCACATAGAGGTGAGCTGATTTGTATGTAGAGAAAGGTATTGTTCACCCAAAACTAATGTTTTTTCTTCGTCAATAGGTAAATATTAGTGAAGTTGAGTCTGATTCATTCAGGAAAGTTAAGCAAAAAATTGAATAAGTTTTCTTACTCAAGTTTTCTGGACAAAATCATGTTACAATGCAAGGGGTGCAAATGAGTTTATTTTGCACATAATACTGTCTGTTTTTTCATGTAGCACACAAATACTTGATAGCTTATTTGTACACTGAAATTTAATGTTGATCTAGGACATGCCCTACCCCAACTATAAATCTGCCATCACTTTTTAAATTTACATCCCCCTCCAATGTAACATGGTTTTGCCTTTCTCACTTAATTTTGCTTAACTTCCTTAATGAATCAGACCGTTCATGTTTAGTCTTAAATTAACATAGTTTTACGAACATATCTGATAGAACCATTTTCTAAGATTTTAAATTGTTCATTTAAAACTTATTATTAAGAAATTAGACTAAACGTTACTGTCTATTTCAATATTAATTGTGCATTTTCTTATGGGAAAATTATCTTACACACCAAAGTATCTAACATGTGTTTGTGGATACTACAAAAGGACAGTTGCAGATAAATTAGTTTCAAGGTGTGAAGTGATTGCAATGTAATTATTTTGTTTGTTTGCTAACCTAATTAACATTAACCTATTTATTCTTTGTTTCCAAGAAATCCAAAAAGGGTGGGACCCAATGCCATTTATATGTTCTTTCTACAAACTAGGCATTAATTAAATTCTTTCAACAAGTTCCAATATATATTGTAATGAAAGTTTATGCTGTATTTATATATTAGTTTGAAGCATATAGTTCAAATTGTTTACAATTTACTGATTATATTTTATTATTTATTTCTCTTTTCTCTCACTTCCTCTAGGATGCGAATCAAATATTAACGACTATTATAACTTTGAAATGTTTTGTTAATTTTCTACTAGGGATTAATTAACAGAAGTAAACTATATACTGAATTTCAGCATATATCTGTATCCATAGAATTTATATTTTAGTACAATGTAATAACCATTGATATAAGTACATTTGCTAGAAAACTGGATATGTATTATTGGATAGGTTTTTAGTTTTGCATAAATCATTTTGTTCATCTAATTGGTTTTAAGATTTGAGCACTAATTGATTTAAGAAAGAGCAAAATTATGCAGATATATTGGTGACATCCCAGATATGGATTCATATAAATATATGAGATGTATGAATACAGTGTAGTAGTGTAATTTTAGAGATATATTGATAGAACTATTATCTGAACAAAGCCTATGACTCAGTGTATTAATGAGTAATAAAAGGAAAAGACTAATTAAATATAAATATATATATATATATTCTTATTTTATGCAAGTTGGTGATTTGTCAAAAGCAGGTATAGTAACAGATATGTTTTAGAATTAACCAAAATTGAAAACTGAAATAATTATGAATATTTGTTACTGACGGGCAGCACAGTGGCCTAGTGGTTAGCACTTCTGCCTCACAGCACTGGGGCCATGAGTTCAATTCCCGACCATGGCCTTATCTGTGAGGAGTTTGTATGTTCTCCCTGTGTTTGCGTGGGTTTCCTCCAGGTGCGCCAGTTACCTCCCACACTCCAAAAACATACTGGTAGGTTAATTTGCTGCTCTCAAAAATTGACCCTAGTCTCTGTCTGTCTCACTCTCTGTCTGTGTGAGTGTGTGTCTATATTAGGGAATTTAGACTGTAAGCTCCAATGGGGCAGGGACTGATGTGAGTGAGTTCTCTGTACAGCGCTGCGGAATTAGTGGCGCTATATAAATAAATGATGATGATGATGATAATAATTAAACTAATTATGGTGTAATAACCTTCTGTAGCCAATAGGGGCACTCTAACAGCTTAACTGAGGTTTGATTTATATGGTTTAGACATTTTTATTTCAACTCTCTACTGACGGACCTGGGAATTTAGTTTACCAGCAGAGAGTGGTGAGGGGACACATAGGGTAAGAACACTTGGTTCTTTATTATGTAATAAAATAATGACTCCCAGGCGCAGGTGCAGATGTATGAAATGGAATAGAGATGAAATAATATGGCTATTGGAACATAAAGTGGCTAAAATGTCAATATTTAATATTACCACAAACAATAATAATGAAATAACAGGAATAACCAGCGCACTAGGTAACAATATATTCTTAAATATGTTTAATGAGAGAGTACAAATGATTAAATAAAAAGTCCAGTAATTCTCTATACACAGAGATGTAGGCAGATGGCAATATAAACCACTCACAGTCATACAAATTGTTTGAATAAATCAATGCTCCGCTAGTAGTAGTAGATAGTACTAGTGGTCTATTGGAATCTATCTCCTTCATAAAGTGCTTTTGTTATATTACTGATGACTGCTTTACCTGTGTGGCAGTGAATCCAGGAGACCTTTTTTAAATAATGTATTTTTATTGCGATTTTCACAAGAAACAAGAAAACAAATAATAGACATCCTCTCTATCCCATTGTCTATATAACAAGATTGTGTGACCTGCTGTAATCAGGTATATCATGCAACATATGCAATCTCTGTATTATAGCACTGCATCATCATCTATTAATTTATATAGCGCCACCATTTCCGCAGTGATGTACAGAGAACTCATTCACATCATTACCTGCCCCATTGGAGCTTACAGCAGTGCCGTAACTAGAAATTTTGTTGCCCTAGGCGAGACAGGGCACCGGCGCCCCCCAGCTAAGTGGGGGTGGCATTTGACAAGTGGGCGTGGCTAACACTTTAGGGAAAGAATTGTTATATGCACACACACACACACACACACACACAGTGGTATATTTCAAAACTATATAGCGATAGGTATTGTAATATTTTATGCAGTTAAGTTAATATGTGTAGGTTTAAGTGAGTTTAATATATTGTGATCTGTTTCATGGGGAGGGGGAAAAGAGAGAGAGGAGAGAGAGAGAGAGAGAGACACATTCACATTCACTTACAAGACTTTGAAGCTTCAACCCTTAAGTCCTGCATGTTAAAGTGCTTCCTTGTATCATAATTATCTACCTCATTATATATCTCTTATCACATCATATTCTTAGCAATAATCCCAATACACTATACATTTTAATATATCAAAAAGAATATCTCCCCAATTACTAGGGCATCCTAAAAGATAAAAAAAAAAACAATGCCAGAAATGGGCCATTCTAATGTAGTATGTAAAACCCTTTATAATATATAGAACGTAAAACCTTTACATAGAACTATATAGTGAACACTTATCCGATGGATCAAGATGGCGTCATGGCGTCAATATGGATATCTGCGCACCGGCATCTACATTAAGATGGGTACACACTACAGAAATTTCGACCAACTTTTAATGCCGAGCGATTTTACATGCGACCAATGGTCCGACCGCTCGGTCCATGGACTGCATACACTCTAGCCTTGTTTAGGACGATAAACAGAAGATTGGACGTCCCATTAGCGACTTTTTACAACCATGTTGCCATGAACAAGGATTTAAATTCCGTACACACTGCAGCGACATTTGCGGGGAAATGTACGAGATACCGAAGACATTAGCATAAAGGGGCGGACCCTGCACTATAGTTAACTCCCAAAACAGCTTAAAAACAGAAGGCTACACTGTCCCTTCATTCATTCCCATTTGTAAATGTACAATGGCTACAAAACAAGAACAAGCAGCTGCACTTCTCATGCTTACTGTGGCAAGAAGACTGCTGGTACGGAACCGATGAGAATGAAGGAGAAAGAATAGATCTTGTTGGAGCAAAGAGTGGTTCAAGAGGAGAGACACGTTCTGCCATATGCCCCTGCTACAGGAGATACGGGACAACAACCCCAAAGATTGCCAGAATTTTCTTTGTATGAATGATTCAACTTTTCAGGAACTGCTCCAACTAGTAACCCCTCTCATCCAGAGGGAGAACACCCATTTAAGGAGACCCATACCGCCAGAGCAAAGACTGGTGGCAACCCTACGTTTTTTGGTAACAGGGAGAACACTGGCAGATCTGAAATACAGCACGGATATTTCACCTCAAGCTCTTGGCATGATAATACCTGACACCTGTGATGCTATCATTGAAGTCCTCAGTGACCAGTATATGAAGGTTCTTGAAAATAAATAATATTTATTGTAAAAATAGCGTTTTACATATTAACATATATAACATTGTAAAAATACATTTAACTTGGAATGTGCAAATCATAAATTGTTAGGACCAGCGCAATAGTTTATAAATGTTGGTAGTGCAAAATTTCGCTTGTGTCCATACCAGGTGTGTCCCCAACGTAATGTGGCATCCTTACCGATGGTAATGACGTGGATGTCATACAAGGTTGAGACATGCCGCTTTGTCCACCCATGGTCTGAAATGTGTGTACTTGTTTGTGTCTATGGTTAGTTGAGGAAAGACATGTGTCCGGCCACAAATCTTCAGCGGTTGCCCTACACATGACGTCGCACAGCAGCCATTCCATTTCAGTTTGTATGCGCTTGCTACTACTTCTCATTTTGCTAGCTAGTGTTGCTGCGAGTAAATCAAATGTGTCCTGTTCCTTTCTTGGTGTTAGCAGACTGTTAGCGCAATCAAACATCCTTTCTGCTAGTGCATCAGTTTCTTGTATTTCATGTATTCTGCGTCTCTTTCACTTCTGATTTATTTTTGCTGGTGTATCACCTTGGGTCACATCTTGTCTGTCTGCAGTTAGCTGGCTTTCACGTGGAGTGCTTAATTGTTGTAGCATCTGGGTCTTCAACTTCCAGCAAGAGCCCATCAGACAGTAGTGCAGGCTGAAAAAGAGCAAACGAATGAGGGGATGTAATTGCATGCATGTTCAAATGTAAACTATTTACACATCTTTATGTTTCAGTTCCCATCGACCGAAGCAGACTGGAAAGTGATAGCGGAAGACTTTGAGAGACTATGGAATTTCCCGTATTGCGGGGGTGTTTTTGATGGCAAACATGTCCGAATCATGCCACCATTAAACAGGGGATCTTTCAACTACAACTACAAAGGGTTTTTCAGCATTATTTTAATGGCCATCGTGGATGCGAACTATGAATTCCTATTTGTGGACATTGGAAAAAATGGAAGAGTCTCAGATGGTGGTGCATTAGAGCATACTACCTTCCATAACAAACTACAAAACAATGCCCTAAACCTTCCATCGCGGAGTAGCACAAAATATGGACTAAACTTTGTGTTTGTGGCAGATGACGCCTTTGCATTGCACAGGAATGTATTAAAACCATACCCGCAAAGAAATATGACCCATGAAAGGTGTATATTTAATTACAGACTGTCACATGCTCGGCGCGTCGTTGAAAATGCCTTTGTGATTCTAAGTAACAGGTTCCGAGTTTTTCATTCTACAATAAACCTGCGTTTGGACAAAGTCGACAAAGTAGTGATGGCCTGTTGTGTTCTGCATGACTTTCTGCGGCGTAAAAGCAACAGTGGACGTACCACTCAGGTCAATGTGGACAGTAATGCCGAGGACATGGAGGTAGTGGGCTTGACACCATTAGAGTGTGGATACTCTAAAAACAGTAGTTCAGTGGCAAAATTAAATCGTAAGGCCTACCTTTCGTATTTCAACGGTGATGGTGCCGTGCCATGGCAGAATGATTGTATATGACTATTTATAAACATGTTATGCATTGTTCTTGTGTTGTTGATTGTTTCAACATTAATAAATCTGTTACATTACAACATCATAATGTACTGTACTTACTGTGCCACTTGCAGGTATATCATATGCTTTCTCTACCTCTGGGGATGAACTGCTGTCTGTGGGCAAGTTGCTAGTGGACATACGTGGTGTTTCTTGGTCCCTCACAAAGTGTAACATATCAAAGTACCATGGCTTTGGCACATACACGTCTTCAGCTGCAGCTCCTGATTTTTTGGATGCTTCAACTTTATTTAATTATTTTTTATACACAGTCCTAAGGTTCTGGATCTTGCTTTTTGCCCATTCAACAGTGGCTCCAGGGTGATATGGCAGACATGCTTTTACAAGCTCTTGCATCGCTATGTTTTGCATCATTCTGTTAGTATACTCTTTGATTTGGCTTTCCACAAACATGGGTGAGCCCTGTAGGTCTCAATAAAATCCTTCATTAGGTCAGCATTTCTTTCATATGCCATTATGATTATCTGTTTGGGTATAATAAACAGAAACATAAGTCCCATCCGTGCTGTAAATTACACCAATGCAAGTATACATGAATGTATCCATCAGAAATAACTTACCATATATGTGAACGAATGTACAGCTCCGAAGAATTGTAAAATCCCTTCGTATGTAATGGTCATGAATGGGTTACAGTTATAGAAAAAAAAAACACTGATACACGAGGTTATTATACACGAATAGGCTTTACCCACAATGCTCCATTCTCTAAACAAACGCCCATGTCAGAGTGTATAAAATTATAGAGGAGACTGTCTGGTGCAGAGGAACGTGAGAAGATGGAGAATAAAGAGAAGGTGTTAGTGGGGGTTGAAGCAAAGGAGACGGAGTCGCAGGCACAAATGGTGCCGGAAGGGCCAACAAATGTAGGAAAAGTTACAGAGGGGAATGGAGATGCCCAAGAGGAATGTACTGCAGGTAAAAGAGCAAAGTCAATGAGCCCTAGAGAGATGGAGATGATGGTAAAAGTACTGGACCAGTACGACTACAACTGTCAAAAGCGAAATTACAGAAAAGTGAATAATAGACAGGAAATGATAATGCAAAACTACTGCGATTACTGAAGGAAAAAATTGGAAAGAAAATAAACAAATTCCAAGTCCAGAAGAGGTGGTCGGACCTTAAAAATAAAGAGGCTAGGAGACTGGAGCGAATCGGTAAAAACATAAAAAAAAGTGAGTAGCCCATGTAGTTGTGTAATGTACCTGTTTGAGGGACTTTATGTATTTCATTCTACTGTCACATGAACCAATGCAAATGTATGATTATTGTTTTGTCAGAAGCAAGAATTAACGGTGAGAAGGCCACTGTGGATACCACTGATGTAATAACACCTGTTATAGAACAAGAACAAATAAATGTGCCCGAGGGACCACAACACAAAGTGATCTCGAGCAGTGTGCAAGGTGAGCAAATTTCTGGTGTTGGAATAAAACTTGTATTTACTTTATTACAGAGATAGAAACGAAATGGTAAAACCTTTGTATTTTCTTGCTTTATAGATACTATCGTCATATCAGACGAAAGTTAGAAAGAGGAAAAAATGTCGTCGAGCTCTACGATCATTTTAAAAAAATTAAATCCAATATTGCGAACACTAAGAGAAAAATCAAAATCCTTGATAATACTTTGGATGATATGTGTATGCTGTTTGCAACTGTTGTGCCACAAACCAGTACCACCCTTTCACTGTAATATTACTTTTTTTTCACTTTTCATATTGTACTAGAGAAGTTTGACATTGCTATTTTTTTACCAGCAATAAAAGTGTTGCGTTAACACTGTGTGGTTTATTCAGAGTATTTCAGACATATTGGGGCATATTGATTATGTAATAAAGGTTAATATGGCGTTATAACTTTCATAGTTTTGAAACTTTATAAAGGTTACATGAGAAATGAATGCCAACATACATGCAAAGGGTAATAACCCACGTGCTTTATACACGTGTAACAGTCTACAGCCAGACAGGTGCAATACACATCTATACAAAACGCAAGCCTGTGATGTGTGGATTCCGCACCACGTGGGACTGGGATTGACATAAAAATTTACATACACACGCCCCCCAGGTTGAGGAAGTATCGGAGGATTGTCGTGGATCTGTCGGAAGTTTATACACACTACACAGTGGAAATGAGATTGGAACGAAAATATTAAACGGTACAACCAACCAAATGAGGCAAGAATCATCCATTTGGGCAGACTTTCGACCATCGTGTCACTGTAAACACTAACCCGACTTTTGAACGAGCGGTCGTATGTCGGCTGTTTGAGCCGATTATTGGACGAAAACCGTGTAGTGTGTACCCAGCTTTAGAGACAGGTATGGACCAGAGATCTAGTTTATTGCAGTTGAGATGCCGAAGAAGTGAGTCTCCATGAATAAACATGAGGATTCCCTTTGTGCTTTGTCCGTAGACTACATCAGTGGTAGGTCCTCCCTGTCCTCCTTGCACTTCTAGATACATTGTGATACAAACATTTAAAACTCACACAAGTGATAGATATAATAACGACACAATGTCCCCTCACGCTCTTCATCATTAGGTTAAACTGAGCAATATTTTTGGAGAAAGAAACAGAAAAGTTAACGACAGGCTGGTCCTAAAGTGTTAGTAGTTTAGACATCATGAAGACATTTTAATCTTTTCACCCTCATGTTTCAGGCGTATCAGCAAACTCACAAATGCGGGGAACAGAGCACAGCCAGATGGCATAGCAAAGATTCGGTAGGCACGCAGCAATGCCACTGTAGCCTGCCAAACCCCCTGGTCTGCTGTGAAAAAAGAAAAGAGGGCGTCCTCTTCTGAGAATGCCCACCCACCGCGCATGTGTCATTCAGAACAGAGCATTGGGGTATGCTGCAGGAGCCCACCCCATCTCCTCCCTTTAGCTCGTACTCCCTTCTCTCCTCTTGCCTTAACTGGCTCCTCTTGTGCCTGGTCTGTTTACCCTCCCTTAGGATGTAAGCTCGTATGAGCAGGGCCCCCTCCCCTCCTGTCTCCATACCTGTTCTTCCGCTCCGTCTTTACTGCATATGACTAGCCGGAGTTTCTGAAGTATTAGTACTTTTTGTTTATTGTTCTGTATGGTTTCACCCTGTATAGTCTACTGTTAGTACTGTGTGCAGCGCTGCGGATACCTTGTGGCACCTAAGAAATACATGATAATAATAATAATAATAATAATAATAATAATAACCTCGGAAATTGCCCTATAGCGGCTTCACCACTGACAGCCAGGGTAGTTCCGCTATTGCCCACAAAGCTAGGTGCACAGCATGACTCCCCCAAAACACAGCATATAACCCCCCAGACACAGCGTAACCCCACCCCAGATACAGCATAACCCCGCAAATACAGCCTAAGTAACCCTGACACAGCCTAAGTCCCCCCCTGACACAGTCTAAATCCCCCCCAGACACAGCCTAACCACCCTCAGATACAGCATAACCCCCCCAGACACAGCCTAAGTCCCCCCAGACACAGCATAACCCCCCTCAGATACAGCATAACCCCCCAGAGACAGCCTAAGTTCCCCTAGACACAGCCTAACCACCCAAACACAGCCTATGTCCCCTCTGACACAGCCTAAGTCCCCCCTGACACAGCCTAAGTCCCCCCCCAGACACAGCCTAACCCCCTCAGATAAAGCATAACCCCCCCAGAAACAGACTAAGTCCCCCCAGACCTAGCCTAGCCCCACTCAGATACAGCATAACTCCCCAGACACAGCCTAAGTCCCCCCAGACACAGGCTAGCCCCCTCAGATAAAGCATAACCCCCCAGAGACAGCCTAAGTTCCCCTAGACACAGCCTAACCCCCCAAACACAGCCTATGTCCCCTCTGACACAGCCTAAGTCCCCCCTGACACAGCCTAAGTCCCCCTGAGACACAGCCTAGCCCCGCTCAGATACAGCATAACCCCCCAGACACAGCCTAAGTCCCCCCAGACACAGCCTAGCCCCCCTCAGATACAGCATAACCACCAGACACAGCCTAAGTCCCCCCAGAGACAGCCTAATCCCCCTCAGATACAGCATAGCACCCCAGACATAGCCTAAGTCCCCCTGACAGAGCCTAAGTCCCCCCAGACATATCCTAACCACCCACAGATACAGCATAACCCCCCAGACACATCCTAAGTCCCCCCAGACACAGCTTAGCCCCCTCAGACACAGCATAACCCCCGAGACACAGCCTAAGTTCCCCTAGACACAGCATAACCCCGTTCAGATACAGCCTAGCCCCGCTCAGATACAGCATAACCCCCCAGACACAGCCTAAATCCCCCCAGACACAGGCTACCCCCCCTCAGATACAGCATAACTACCAGACACAGCCTAAGTCCCCCCAGACACAGCCTAATTTCCCTCAGATACAGCATAACCCCCCAGACACAGCCTAAGTCCCCCCCTGAAACAACCTAAGTCCCCCCAGACACAGCCTAGCCCCCCTCAGATACAGCATAACCAACAGACACAGCCAAAGTCCCCCCAGAGACAGCCTAATACCCCTCAGATACAGCATAGCATCCCAGACATAGCCTAAGTCCCCCCTGACACAGCCTAGCCCCCTCAGATACAGCATAAACCCCCAGACACAGCCTAAGTCCCCCCTGACACAGCCTAGCCCCCGCAGATACAGCATAAACTCCAGACACAGCCTAAGTCCCCCCAGACACAGCCTAGCCCCCTCAGATACAGCACAAACCCCCAGACACAGCCTAAGTTCCCCCAGACACAGCCTAACCCCCAAACACAGCCTATGTCCCCTCTGACACAGCCTAAGTCCCCCCCTGACACAGCCTAAGTCCCCCCCAGACACAGCCTAACCCACTCAGATACAGCATAACCCCCGTAGAAACAGCCTAAGTCCCCCCAGACACAGCCTAGCCCCGCTCAGATACAGCATAACCCCCAGACACAGCCTAAGTCCCCCCAGACACAGGCTAGCCCCCCTTAGATACAGCATAACCACCAGACACAGCCTAAGTCCCCCCAGAGACAGCCTAATCCCCCTCAGATACAGCATAGCACCCCAGACATAGCCTAAGTCCCCCCAGACATATCCTAACCACCCTCAGATACAGCATAACCCCCCCAGACACAGCCTAAGTCCCTCCAGACACAGCCTAGCCCCCTTAGATACAGCATAACCCCCCAGACTCAGCCTAAGTTCCCCCAGGCACAGCCTATGTCCCCTCTGACACAGCCTAAGTCCCCCCCTGACAAAGCCTAAGTCCCCCCCAGACACAGCCTAACCCCCTCAGATACAGCATAACCCCCCAGAAACAGCCTTAGTCCCCCCATACACATCCTAGCCCCGCTCAGATACAGCATAACCCCCCAGACAAAGCCTAAGTCCCCCCAGACACAGGCTAGCCCCCCTCAGATACAGCATACCACCAGACACAGCCTAAGTCCCCCCAGAGACAGCCTAATCCCCCTCAGATACAGCATAGCACCCCAGACATAGCCTAAGTCCCCCCAGACATATCCTAACCACCCTCAGATACAGCATAACCCCCCCAGACACATCCTAAATCCCCCCAGACACAGCCTAGCCCCCTCAGATACAGCATAACCCCCCAGACACAGCCTAAGTTCCCCCAGACACAGCCTGACCCCCCAAACACAGCCTATGTCCCCTCTGACACAGCCTAAGTCCCCCCCTGACACAGTCTAAATCCCCCCCAGACACAGCCTAGCCCCGCTCAGATACAGCATAACCCCCCAGACACAGCCTAAGTCCCCCCAGACACAGGCTAGCCCCCCTCAGATACAGCATAACCACCAGACACAGCCTAAGTCCCCCCAGATACAGGCTAGCCACCCTCAGATACAGCATAGCACCCCAGACATAGCCTAAGTCCCCCCTGACACAGCCTAAGTCCCCCCCAGACATATCCTAACCACCCTCAGATACAGCATAACCCCCCAGACACAGCCTAAGTCCGCCCAGACACAGCCTATGTCCCCTCTGACACAGCCTAAGTCCCCCCCTGACACATTCTAAATCCCCCCAGACACAGCCTAACCACCCTCAGATACAGCATAACCCCCCTAGACACAGCCTAAGTCCCCCCAGACACAGCATAACCCCCCTCAGATACAGCCTAAATCCCCCCAGAGACAGCCTAGCCCCCTCAGATACAGCATAACCCCCCAGACACAGCCTAAGTTCCCCTAGACACAGCCTAACCCCCCAAACACAGCCTATGTCCCCTCTGACACAGCCTAAGTCCCCCCTGACACAGTCTAAATCCCCCCCAGACACAGCCTAGCCCCGTTCAGATACAGCATAACCCCCCAGACACAGCCTAAGTCCCCCCCAGACACAGGCTAGCCCCCCTCAGATACAGCATAACCACCAGACACAGCCTAAGTCCCCCCAGAGACAGCCTAATCCCTCTCAGATACAGCATAGCACCCCAGACATAGCCTAATCTCCCTCAGATACAGCATAACCACTAGACACAGCCTAAATCCCCCCAGAGACAGCCTAATCCCTCTCAGATACAGCATAGCACCCCAGACATAGCCTAAGTCCCCCCTGACACAGCCTAAGTCCCCCCCAGACACATTCTAAATCCCGCCGAGACACAGCCTAACCACCCTCAGATACAGCATAACCACCAGACACAGCCTAAATCCCCCCAGAGACTGCCTAATCCCCCTCAGATACAGCATAGCACCCCAGGCATAGCCTAAGTCCCACCTGACACATTCTAAATCCCCCCAGACACAGCCTAACCACCCTCAGATATAGAATAACCCCCCTAGACACAGCCTAAGTCCCCCCAGAGACAGCTTAATCCCCCTCAGATACAGCATAGCAACCCAGACATAGCCTACATCCCCCCTGACACAGTCTACATCCACCCCAGACGCAGCCTAAATCCCTCCTTACACAGCCTAACCCCCCCACCCACATACAGCATAAACCCCGCCCCAGACACAACATAAGACCCCCTGACACAGCATACTTACCTAGGCTGTGCTGTGTTAGTGATGCAGCTCCTCCTCCTTGATCTGCCAGCTGCTGGGACAGTGTATGATAATGTCACAAACTGTCTGGGGACTGGGAACTGCTGATAGCTCCTCAGCTCGATTCCTCCTCCATAGCCCGCCCCCTGCAAAAAAAAATTGCGGGTGCGCACGAGCCACCTGCTGGAGGACTTTTTTTCTGTGTTTTTTTAAACAATCATTTCAAAAAAATATATTATCTGACTGCGGGCCCCGGGCCCCCAGGACAGGCCGGGCCCCGGTAATTTATACCCGCCTCACCCCCTTCTCGGTGCTCTCACTTAAATATTGCCTGTCAGCCTTGAAGGTGAGGTGGAGGAAGAGCAGACATCTGGAGGTAATGGTGTACAGTGTGTACACAGAAATCAGCAGGCTGATCGGGATTGGTTTTTTTTCATGTCCTTGAAAAATCGCTCATCCTTTATTCTTGCTGTACTGTGTACCTAGCTAAAGACTGTGCTTGTAGCAGCCTTATCTCTCATTTAATTATTCAGCCACTCATTAATCAGCATTCTATTGTGCAGTCAGCAGCCTGGCTATTGTTTGCACAGTTACATAACCACAGGAGGTCCTGCTAGTCCTGATAGTAATTAACTAACAAACTGTATAAGAAGTTAAAACTGTATTGTGTTCTCAGCCCTCTGCTTTTCTCAGGGTTCACTTATTCCTTTGGGAAACTAATTTGCTCATTCTGCCTACACTGCTACCTCTAGGCTTATAATTCCCAAATCTATCTCTCCTCCTTTGACCTCTCCCCTTCTGTACTATCTGGTGTAACCAACTGTCCCTCTCTTATCTCCACCTGGATCTCCCAACACTACCTACAGTTTAAAAGCATACTTTTAATCTTTCCTTCTCAAAGAGACACCTCCCCACCTGGAATCTTCCTCATGATCATTAACACCAACCAGCCATGAGGTTACACGTCCTTCATTCATCACATCCAGTCTCTCTCCCAGTCCTTTCACCTCTACTTTAGAAAAATTGAACTTACCATTTTCCCCAATCGGCCCCATTGTTTCCCATCTGTATAAAATAAAAATATAAGAATTACTCAGTCCTATCTCAGTCCATGTAGAAATGTATAAATAGTTCATAATAAAGAAATAATAAATTAGTCACTTTACAATGTGAGAAATGAGCAGAGTGTAGCCCTATATACATGCCACCCTATACAAGTGTGCCCCTATATACCTCCATCCTATACCAGTGTGCCCATATATACCTGCCATCCTATACCAGTGTGCCCCTATATATCTGCCATCCTATACCAGTGTGCCCCTATATATCTGCCATCCTATAAGAGTGTGCCCCTATATACATGCTATCCTATACCAGTGTGCCCCTATATACCTGACACCCTCTACCAGTGTGTCCCTATATACCTGCCATACTATACCAATGTGCCCCTATATACCTGCCGTCCTACACCAATGTGCCCCTATAAACCTGCCATCCTATACCAGTGTGCCCCTATATATCTGCCATCCTATACCAGTGTGCCCCTATATACATGCTATCCTATACCAGTGTGCCCCTATATACCTGACACCCTATACCAGTGTGTCCCTATATACATGCCATACTATACCAATGTGCCCTATATACCTGCCATCCTATACCAATGTGCCCCTATATACCTGCCATCCTATACCAGTGTGCCCCTATATATCTGCCATCCTATACCAGTGTGCCCCTATATACCTGACACCCTATACCAGTGTGTCCCTATATACCTGCCATACTATCCCAATGTGCCCCTATATACCTGCCATCCTATACCAGTGTGCCCCTACATACCTGCCATCCTATACCAGTGTGCCCCTATATATCTGCCATCCTATACCAGTGTGCCCCTATATATCTGCCATCCTATACCAGTGTGCCCCTATATACATGCTATCCTATACCAGTGTGCCCCTATATACCTGACACCCTCTACCAGTGTGTCCCTATATACCTGCCATACTATACCAATGTGCCCCTATATACCTGCCGTCCTACACCAATGTGCCCCTATAAACCTGCCATCCTATACCAGTGTGCCCCTATATATCTGCCATCCTATACCAGTGTGCCCCTATATACATGCTATCCTATACCAGTGTGCCCCTATATACCTGACACCCTATACCAGTGTGTCCCTATATACATGCCATACTATACCAATGTGCCCCTATATACCTGCCATCCTATACCAATGTGCCCCTATATACCTGCCATCCTATACCAGTGTGCCCCTATATATCTGCCATCCTATACCAGTGTGCCCCTATATACCTGACACACTATACCAATGTGCCCCTATATACCTGCCATCCTATACCAATGTGCCCCTATATACCTGCCATCCTATACCAGTGTGCCCCTATATATCTGCCATCCTATACCAGTGTGCCCTATATACCTGACACCCTATACCAGTGTGTCCCTATATACCTGCCATACTATCCCAATGTGCCCCTATATACCTGCCATCCTATACCAGTGTGCCCCTACATACCTGCCATCCTATACCAGTGTGCCCCTATATACCTGCCATCCTATACCAGTGTGCCCTTATATACCTGCCATCCTATACCAGTGTGCCCCTACATACCTGCCATCCTATACCAGTGTGCCCCTATATACCTGCCATCCTATACCAGTGTGCCCCTATATACCTGTCATCCTATACCAGTGTGCCCCTACATACCTGCCATCCTATACCAGTGTGCCCCTATGTACCTGCCATCCTATACCAGTGTGCCCCTATATACCTGCCATCCTATACCAGTGTGCCCCTATATACCTGCCGTCCTATACCAGTGTGCCCCTATATACCTGCCATCCTATACCAGTGTGCCCCTATATACCTGCCGTCCTATACCAGTGTGCCCCTATATACCTGACATTCTATACCAGTGTGCCCCTATATACCCGCCATCCTATACCAGTGTCCCCCTATATACCTGCCGTCCTATACCAGTGTGCCCCTATATACCTGCCATCCTATACCAGTGTGCCCCAATTTACCTGCCGTCCTATACCAGTGTGCCCCTATATACCTGCCATCCTATACCAGTGTGTCCCTATATACCTGCCATCCTATACCAGTGTGCCCCTATATACCTGCCGTCCTATACCAGTGTGCCCCTATATACCTGACATTCTATACCAGTGTGCCCCTATATATCTGCCATACTATACCAGTGTGCCCCTATATACCTGCCATCCTATACCAGTGTGCCCCTATATACCTGCCATCCTATACCAGTGTGCCCCTATATACCTGCCATCCTATACCAGTGTGCCCCTATATACCTGCCATCCTATACCAGTGTGCCCCTATATACCTGCCATCCTATACCAGTGTGCCCCTATATACCTGACATCCTATACCAGTGTGCCCCTGTATACCTGCCATCCTATACCAGTGTGCCCCTATATACCTGACACCCTAATCCAGGCTCTATGTGGTCTTTTCACTAATCTGACCATAAGGACAGTTTTACACAAATGTTCCCCATGAACAGTGCACATTTCCTGTGAAATATCTCACTCCACAAAGGAATTGTCTGTATCCTGCACATAACCCCACACTCTTTATTACATATGTGCAGTCCTTAGATGTGCTATATTTATACACTCATAGTTACTTACCTGTCAAATTCAAGCTACAAAATTGGCAGTTCCATATACTTGTCCATGTTGGTCTGTTTTAACAAACCATTTCTGGAGGTCCACATCTCCATTCACCAAGTATGGTTGACCCATCACTTGTGTTCACCCGCTCCATCATCCTTCCAGGAGCATTTTCAGAATCAATCAGTATTATTCAGTTGCAGAACATTACAGAGCAAACAAGATGCCATAACAACCATTACAATATTGTATGGTGATATAGTCACGTGGGAGGACCTCAAATGGTTTAAGAGAAGAACAAAGGCATTTTCAACCGCACAGCTTGCTCTTGACAGTAGATAATGAAATGTTTTTTTTGTTATGGAATTCTGAGATAATTCGGACTACATGTTGATATCTTAGGTTCCTCTTTGATTTCAGAGATTCTCTAATTTTGCCAACATCAATCATGAAAAACTCATATACAGAGTTGGCTGTATATGTAAAGAATACTTGATAGTTGTAGTAGACTGAGCCACTATGAAGAGGGGGTTGATGAGCACATGCTCCTCTGCAGTTTTTCAACAGTTTTCCATTAGCTATTATTAGTGGTTATTATTATTGACTAGTATGAAGGACGTGCCTTTGTGCATCTACAACCTGGGATGTGTACATTTGGAGTGCGATATACACTCAGATAGCGGTCCCTAGACCGTCTGTGGGATGTCTTGTTGTACATTTATATATTTCCATTTTAACTACTTAATCACAGCATATAAATCCAGGAGATGCTCTGGTCATGTAAGTGGGATCAGATCATATTCTCAGGACTTAATTACCTCCCAAGATTTCAACATTAAATCAGGATAAAAGTGTGTGAGGGCAGTGTAAGGCGGAATTATCCGCCACCAGTAGTAAAGTAGCCATTGGTGACTGGTTTATCTCTGCAGCTACTGGTGGTGGCACGGATGGATCCAGATGAGACTGTGTGAGGTGGAGACATGAAACATGAATAGGTCATTGTAGAGATGCAAAAACAGTCGACAACAACCTTCCTTCACCATTTACCTGAACTGAAGCACCATCCTCTTCCCCTATGTCAAATGCCAAAATCCACAACATTGAATAGCAGGGGCGGGGCTTAATATGGCAATTAAGCCCCACCCCCAATATTCAAAGCAGTGATTTTCTGCATTTTTTAGGATCCGGGAGGGTTGCCAACTCTTCCGGGAACCTCACGGAAATTCCGGGAGAGTAGGTAAGTATGTGTTTATCGTGTTTTCAATGACAAAAGTGGCAAATTACTTTCTTCTGGATACTACCTATGCTGCTGCACCTCTATTAGAGTAATTGCGGTTTACCAAACTGCATGTAAGAACAGGACAGACACAGCTGATAGAGACACAGCTCGGATCCAGGTTGTACTTTCCATAGCTCAGGTCACTGAGACAGAGGAGATGACCTGTGATCAGCAGACAGGTTATATAGGACATTCACATGGTGTCTGGCTGCATTGCAGACTGCTATTAATACATTAGGGACAGCAATGGTTCCGATATGGTCTAGTCCAGTCCTCAGGACCTCTAACAGTGCAGGTTTTCCATATCTCCCTGCTGGAGCACAGGTGTATTCATTACTGACTGACACATTCTAACAGATCCACAGGCGGTATAATTATTTCTCTTGTCATCTGGAAAGCATGCACTGTAGGGGTCCTGAGGACTGGCGTTGAGAAACTCTGGTCTAATGGTTAGGGATCCTGGTTATCTCCCAAGGGGTTTGGGTTTGACTCCTGATATGGGTTTTCTATTTGGTATAGCAACATTGTTGTTTGCTTTTCTCCTTTTACTATTTATCACATCACAAACATCCAGGATATAGTGTGCGGTGGTCATGTAGACAGGATGAGGTCAAATTCAGAGGACTCATAGACCTTCCAACATAAGTCTGGACAAAACTGGTCGATCCTTATATTTAAAGACCCAAGTTCCAAATTTCGAGTGGCTCAGCCCTCTCTGAGAGGTCACATATCTTTCTACATGTGGAAATAGAAATGTTGGAGTTATGGATGAATGGATTTTCCTAGAAAGGTGTCTGTAATAGTGGCAATAGGGATATTGTGAATAAGGCAACAATATACAAACCATCAATCTCTGTTTGTGTGTTCTGACAGTCTGTCTTCCTCAATCAGCATAGTTATTACAGATTACTGTTTCTTCTTATTCAAGGAAGTAAAATCACAAAAGGAAATGTAGTTCCCAAAATCCCTGTGTTACCGACTCATCATAGAATAGTGACGATTATCATGGTCATCGATTTGTAAGAGATTGAGATACACATAAACCTTTAAAAATATATTTTTTAATAAACAATAAGTTATATTGTCTAGTTTTCAACACTTTTAAAAAACTCAGGCCGTGTGAGTGAAAACCAGGAGGATTAAAACTTGTAGCTACTTTGAATCCTCAGTTTACACCAA